>NC_138752.1:43131002-43693965 GCF_965113315.1 Podarcis vaucheri
GTAAAAGGCATTTCCGTGCGCTCTGGTTTCTGTCACGGTGTTCCATTGCACGAGAAGTGGTTTAGTCATGCTGGCCACATGAACTGGAGAGCTGTTTGCGGGCAAACAACAGCTCCCCCGGCCTGAAAGCGAGATGAGCGCCGCAACCCCACAGTCACCTTTGATTGGACTTAAACGTCCAGGGGTCCTTTACCTTTTACCTAGATGGCATATAACACCTGTAAGACTCAGCTATATGGCCAAAGCATCCTCTTCCACATGGTGGAGAGGGGACAAGGTAACGGGCACGACTTTCCACATGTGGTGGACATGTAACTTGGTGCAACCATTTTGGGAAAGGACCTTCTTGTCTACACATTGCACAATGGAAACAGAATGTATAGACAATTGCTTTATCTGAGAAACTAAGTACCTGCCTTGAATGATGCCTATGATACAGATGAGTTTGTTGAACTATGGTACTTTTTTTATAAAATACTCAAAGGAACACCTTTGTGACTGGCACTCACCAACTATATATATAGGTTTATGGGGAAATCTGATGCATTAGTTTTCTGTTCTGGGGGAAGGGCTGGGAGCAGCAGGAAACCAATTGTTTTGATAATGTTTATGTTCACGCTTAAATCCTTTTTCTGGAAAATGAATAAAATATTTAACTTTTTAAAAAGAGACTGGCAACCTTTGTCCTGTTCTCCCTGAGCTCCTGAGTCAGTAGTGGACTTGCCAGAAGCAACAGGGCAGCAACCGAAGCAGCATTCAAGGGCAGGTCCAAGGCCAGCGTCCAGTCCAGCCGATTCCACAACAAAGGGTCAAGTGAGAGGCAAAATCTGAGCAGCCTGCAGTCAGGTTTGGTGCAGGCCAATGATCCAGTAACAAGCAAAGCCCAGAAGTTGCTCCAGGAGTAAGTCCAGCCCAGCACTGGGGTTTCTCAGCTGTAGCTGCTCGAACCCCACCCAACCTCAGCTGACTCCTATCCCTTGTCTTCTGAGAGGAGGAGTTTACTCCTAAAGAGTCCTTTACTGATGAGGAATAGGGCTGGGCAGTATATTGTTTTCAACATCGTGATATATCACCAGTTAAACATCACGATATACTAATATATCACAATGTCTGAAATAAGGATGGAACTATGTAGACTAAGCCATTGTTTTTCCTGCATGATGGCTATTGCATAGCACACACACACACACACACACACACACACACACACACACACAAAAAAAAAACATGATTTGCATTATATGTTGCCAGGACAAAAATTATGAAACTGATATCATGATATGGACTTTAAACCAGTTTCGGACGATATATAACCCAGTGCAGACATGCATCATGATTCACAATACAGTGGTACCTCAGGTTAAGTGCTTAATTTGTTCCAGAGGTCCGTACTTAACCTGAAACTGTTCTTAACCTGAAGCACCACTTTAGCTAATGGGGCCTCCTGCTGTCGCTATGCCGCCGCTGCACGATTTCTGTTCTCATCCTGAAGCAAAGTTCTTAACCTGAAGCTCTATTTCTGGGTTAGTGGAGTCTGTAACCTGAAGCATATGTAACCTGAAGCGTATGTAACCTGAGGTACCACTGTATGTTGCTAAGTCAAAAATTATGAAACCGATATCGCAATACGGATTTCAAACCAGTTTTGGATGATATATTAATATATCACCCAGCCCTAATGCCTGTAGTTGGGTGCTTCTCTGGATTGGCTGGGTTTCCACCTAGAGTTTAAGGCTTTCCCTCAAACTTGGGACCCATTCCTCCTCGATGTCAGAGGCTGAACTCGCCCTGGGTGCAGATGGCCCCTCCTCAGCCTTGTCAAAGGATCCCAGCTCCTCACCCCCATGTGGAGCTTGATCTAGGGCTTGGTGTAAAGTTGGGACCTTCTGGCCTCCTCTTCCTCCAACTGAAACAGGACAACTTTCCACTGCAGCCCCAGAAGACAAAGCCTACAATGTTTGGTTGCCCCCTCCCCAACTTGTGGAAAACCTTTTTTTTTTGGGGGGGAAGGGTATTGGAGGACTGCAGGGAAACCAAAGATCCATTGCACATGCATTGTTCAATAGAGCCCAATGCGTCAACCATGCACTAAATGGATGTTCTATTCATGATGAGAGCCCACAGAACAAAGCCAGAATTCTGTACTATACATTTAAAGCAGTCTCACTTTACGTAGTCTTGGTTTTCCCCCAAAGAACCCTGGGAACTGTAGCTTCAGGGTGCTGAGAGTGGCTAGGAGACCCCATTCCCCTCATACAGCTACAACTTGCAGAATAGAACTGTGGCTTTGTAAGGAGAACAGAAGCCTCTATCTCTCTTTTTAAAGGAGAGTTCATTTGCCTTCAATATTCTCAAAAAGGCACCTACACTGCTGCTTTGGTCATGCAGCAATTTATTTAAACTGCACTGATTTAATTGAAAGCCGGTTGATGAATCAACTAAATAATCTTTAATCGGCTGACAGCCTGACTATATATAATTCCCAAGTCAACCATTTCCGATGTACATTGCTTTCTCTCTCCCAATATAAAATTGAAATTCTGCTGACACCAGCGTCATCCAAATGGGCTTCTGTATTCCAATAAGGGAATCAGTTTGGCGGAGAATTTATTAACAGATGAAGACTTCTTTTTCCCTTTCCTTTTTTTTTAAAAAAAAGAAGAGGATAAAAAAGCTTTTATCTACACCGAAATAAAGTGATGTTCAAAAGGGAAATGACATAAGCCGCAGAAGCAATTAAATCAAAGTAGCAACAAGAAAAACAACACTGCAGTAATTTGAGGGGTCCTCCTAACCAATTGGTTCCCCCCCCCAGTAGGTGTATTCTGCAACCTGTCTTTAGCACCACAACAGTGAAAGTGGTGGATCTATACTGGGTGGTCCCCATGCCATCCTACTTTGTTAGCATTGTGAGGTTCCACCAACCTCACTGAATTATTGCTATCTGGAGGGGAACTCTTGCACTCAAAGTGCAACAAAAGTGGATCAAAAAAACCACACTGGCACATTTAGTGATAAGCACATAAGAAGAGCCTCCTGGGTAAAAGCCAATGGCCCAATCCTGACCTCACAGGGGCCAAGCAGATGACTTAGAGCAGCAGTTCTCAACTGTGGGTCCCCAGATGTTGTTGGACTACAACTCCCATCATCCATGAGCTCTGGCCTTGCTAGCTAGGGGTGATGGGCGCAGAAGTGTTCTGCGTGCTTCGCACATGCGCAGAAGTGTTCTGCATGGTTCGTGCATGCGCAGAAGCACTCTATTGCACTTCACACATGCGCAGAAGCGCTGCTCTGGTGATGGACTTTTCGGTGTGCGAAGGGCACCCCGGAATGGATCGTGTCCGCAACCAGAGGTACCACTGTACTGGTTATGTCCAGGAAGGCAGAGCGGGGTGTATGTACTTGGACCACTGCCCCCATGGGTCCCTGCCCCACTCAGCCCCCTTTGCCTGAATGATGGTGCCATAGGGAGGGGAGGAGGGTGGCAAGAATGTCAGGCAGCTGATTTAATTCATTTCTATGCTGCTTTTCAGTCGAATGAATCACAAAGTGGCTTCCAAACAATAGCTAACAACAGTGTGATTGAACCCAATAAAACATCACAAATACAGCATAAATCATATTGAATAATTAATTGAATTATTAACAAATCACCAGAGAAGGAATTAGCATCTATAAAACACAAAGCAACAGAGCAACAAAACTGGGAACTCAAAAATCCAGGGAAGAATTTCACGCAAGCCTCCCAACCACAGACCCAAGAATTCATGTGCTCATGCACCACATCAAATGCAATGCTCTTTCTATGGCAGCTTGCCATAGGCTGGTTCAGGTATGCATGCTCCCAACTGATATACTTGCAATGCTTCTATATCAGCATCCAATATGTATTCACCAAAACTATTTTCCCCTCCCTCCCTCCCCCCCCCCTCTCTCTCTCCAGGAAGAAAACTGTCCTGTAGTTTATTTTTCACAACATCTGAATAGTTCAGCTGGTTAGAGCTTGGTGCTGATAATGCCACGGTTGCAGGTTGTGTCCTCTTAAGGGACAACTGCATATTCCTGCATTGCAGTGGGTTGGAATATATGGTCCACAGGGTCCCTTCCAACTCTACAATTCTATGATTCATGTTTGAAATTTGGTGGTTGTTGGTTTTTGTTTGTTTCTTGTTTTTTTAGCACAGGCAGATTGACAGTGCAATCCGAGGCTTAAACTTCCCCACTGAGTTCAGCTGGGCTTACTCCCAGGTAAGTGTGTATGTGATATAGAACACTTTTAGAAAAGGAAGAAGGCAAAACCAATATTATATAATCTTCAATATCATCTACTGAAGCACAGGTAGAGACCCTGTGTCCCTCTGCATGTTGCTGGACTCCAGCTCCCACCAGCCCCTGACAGCACAGCCAACAGGAGTTGTAGTCCAAGAATATCTGGAATGTCACAGGTTTCCCATCCGTGTTCAAGCATTTTCTGGACTATACCTCATCAAGCTCTAGTTGGGGGGGGGATTGCATGTCTGAATGCTCCACAGACTGCAGAGGGTTCAGTGGTGTGGGATCAGTAGACCAGGGGGACTAGGCTAGCCAATGTTTACCTGGCACCTCTTTCTCAAAGCCTGGGGAACTTCTGCCTGGCTTAGAGAGGGAGGTGCGATGCTCACATGCACACATCACGCCCTACCCCAATCACCCTCGTGAGCTGTTCCCCTATGAAAAATTTCACTGCACTCCACTGAGGGGGTTCGTCACCATGCAGCAAGCTAGCAAGGCAAGGAAAAGGTCCTTTCAAGAGCAGTAGAAAAATGCAGGAACCCAGTTTCCCACTCAAACAGGCCCATCGGTTGGAAGCCACTGACTGATTAGTTGCTGAGTCATTAGCTATTAAAGGGAGTACATGGATGTATAAATTGTTCTTCAGAACTTGTGAATGAGCCATACGCTCTTTTAATTTTGCAGGTACTTTTAATGCGTTTTCACATTTCCACATCTTTCGATTACTTTGTTTTATCTGCTGCTGCTTGTCCTAAGCTGTTGGGAACAAGGCGAGTTGAAAAACCCGAATAAAAATGTTTCGTTTTTCTCTCACTCTCCCCGCCCCCCCCCCCCATTTTAGCACAGGGGAAGACAAAGAGGTTTGATAAAATGATGTGCAGCAGAGAGGAAATTGATAAGAGTGGTTTCTATCCCTTTCATAATGCTAGAATTCAAGGAGTGTGTGTCCGCCAATGAAACAAGATTGGCAGGAGATGTAAATCAGAGAGAGAAGTGCTTCTTCACACAATGCAAAATTAATTTATGAAATCAGCTCATATAAGATGTGGCTGCCAACTCAGATAGCTTCAGAAGGGGAGTAGACAAATCGGTGGAGAATAATGCTACACGCGGCTCCTCATCAGGATGGAGATATACTGTCTCCAGGACAGAAAAGCTAGAAAGTGTTATGACAGTGTTACATGCCCTGGCTGGCATGACTCTAGCCAAAAGGAAATACAGTGGTACCTTGGTTTACAAACTTAATCCGTTCCGGAAGTCCGTTCTTAAACCAAAGCATTCTTAAACCAAGGCATGCTTTCCCAAAGCAGCGGGGGACTCAATTTACAAATGCAACACGCTCAACAGGAAGCGGAACATGTTCTGCTTCCAAGGCAAAGTTCACAAACCAAAACACCTACTTCCGGGTTTGCAGAGTTCTTAATCTAAGTTGTTCATAAACTAAGCTGTTCTTAAACCAAGGTACCACTGTAAGGCTTTGCAAACAAACAGGGAAGAAGGTAAAGGTAAAGGACCCCTGGATGGTTAAGTCCAATCAAAGGCGACTATGGGGTGTGGCGCTCATCTTGCTTTCAGGCCGAGGGAGCTAGCGTTTGTCCACAGACAGCTTTCTGGGTCACGTGGCCATCATGACTAAACTGCCTCTGGTGCAACAGGACACTGTGACGGAAACCAGAGTGCACGGAAACGATGTTTACCTTCCCACTACAGTGGTACCAATTTATCTACTTGCACTGGCTTGCTTTTGAACTGCTAGGTTGGCAGAAGCTGGGGCAGAGCAATGGGAGCTCACCTCATTGTGTGGATTCGAACCGCCAACCTTCTGATCGGCAAGCCCAAGCGGTTCAGTGATTTAGACCACAGCGCCACCCGCGTCCAGCCTGAAAATCAGCAGACATTTGGCCCAGTCCTAGCCTATCAGCAGGCAAGGTGCAGCAACTCCTTTTCTTCTTCTTCTTCTATTTTTTTTTTTTTTTTGCAGACCACTGTTCCATCTAGCTCAATATAGCTGACACTGACTGGCAGCAGCTCTCCAGGTCTCAGGCAGGAATTCTTCCCAGCCCTAATTGGAGAGACCAGTGACCGAACCTGGAAACTTTTGCAATCAAGGCAGATGTTCATCCCCTGAGCTGCGTCCCTGGAAAAAAGTGCACCTCCTCTCCCAGACTGTCTCTGCTCAAAATCCCGAAGATATTTAATAATTATCCTGGCCGTGATAGGAGGCATGTGGTTACAGCGCTATAATCACACCCTAGGGCTAAAAGTGTCTGAATCTTCAGAAGTGCCATTTCCTAATAAAGAACACACACCCTTGAACTTGTTTTACTGCTGCAATTAACATTCTTTAATGCACAGCAAAGGGCGAGGTGCCCGGTGGGGGGAGAGTTTTAATTGTTTCAGGTTGTGTTTTGCAAGAGGGGGAAAAAAGGATAAAAGTAATGGGATTTGCTCTGATACAATAGGGTATTTTATTATGTTTCTTGTGCTGCAAAGTTTCCTTTCTCGTTTTCCAGGCCTTTTGCCTAATTGCAAACAAGGTTGCAGAACGTTCCGAATTGTAATCATAGAATGATAAGAGTTGGAAGGGACCATTAGGGTCATCTAGTCCAACCCCCTGCAATGCAGGAATCTTCTGCCCACTGTGGGGTTCAAACCCACAACCATGAGATTAAGAGTCTCGTGCTCTACCAATTGAGCTCTGTTGGAGAAGGAGTCTCGCGTTGCTAGAATAGCCAGGTTCAAGCCCTACAAAGCAGAGGTGGGGAAGTTAATTTCTCTACCCAGCTCTGGTTGATTTTGACAGGTGTCCAGGACCACCCACCTGCCAATTACCTGATGTCACAATGACACCAGGCAACTGACAGCTGTCAGAATTCAGGAAGCACCAATCCAGTGAATCCCCGCCCCCGCCCCCCATCCATAGTTGTGAGGCAAGGGGAATTGATGCATGTGGCCTGCTGAATGGACCCTCCTTTCCTCTCGCTGTGTGCTCTCAACAATCAGAAGCTCTATCTATATAAACACTTGCCATCCAACAAGGAACACATCTGGAATGCTGTCCTACCCCACAGAGCAGAGATACGGCCACAGGGAACCAGAATCTTACAGTAGACCCAGAGATCAACTCTTCCACTGTGTCTACCCTGGCAGACCTGTCACAGGGCCTAATGATGTCACTCACAACACCACGGGTTCAAGTCATTTGCGGGTCATTCCACATCAAATCAACGCAAAAAACAAGGGTATCGCCACCCACTGTCTCAGATTTTGGTGAAACTTTGTGTACACCCTTCCCTTATGGTTGAAAAAAAAACCCTTAAATTTCCCCTCTCTATCTCAAACGGTTTAAATTTTATAGCACTTCAAAGTTTTGTGAAGTCTGTTTTTCTGTCCCTCTTGAGATCCTTGGCCTTGTGTGTATTTTTTTTTTCCTCCATAACCAATGATCAGATCTCTTTGAAATTTTACACAGAGATCAATAACATGATGAGGATTTCAGGAAAAAATACACCAGCACTCAAAAGATTTTATAAATGCCTTAAAAAATGTATAAATGTAGCATTTTTTGGTGGAAAAACTAGGTTTAGGAAACCTGAATTTTCAGCATTAGGGCACGATGCAATCAAAAGTTTTTGATGGTGAAAATTATTGCAAAGACATGCTCTTTCTCAACAAAGAATAAAATTTATGGGTCTCTTATGTCTTGTAACAAAATTTTATGGTTTTTGGACATAATTGGGGGTGGGTGGGAATGGCTACTGGGTACAACTTTCCTACAATCCATAGCTGTAAAAGAAAAAATTAATAAAACAAAGTTGTTCATCTTAAAATCTAAAATAATATTGATTACAGGGTTGTTGTTTTTCAAAAGTGCAGACTTGTTTTTCAGTTTGGGAGTATTTATGAAAATTGGCTATATCATGAAATCATCTTAAAAAAAAATCGGTCAGAAACTTTAAATGCTGACATGCTTTTTTTTTTTTTTAGATTGATTTCACGATATAGCCAATTTTCATAGTTTTAAATACCCCAAAGCTGAAAAGCAGGCCAGTCTCTACACAAAAAGGATATCAAATCTGGATATCGGAAGGGGAAATACAGAAAAACCAGGAGGAGGAGGCATGTTGACCTTCTAGGGCAGTGTTTTTCAACCACTGTGTGCCGCGAGTTTGCCTGGTGTGCCGCGGGAAAAATTAAAAAATTCGAAAGTTTTTTTTTAAAGTCAAATTTTCGATTGGGGCGCCGTCCCCGGAGGGAGGCGGGCGAGTCGGGCGGCGAGAGGCGGGGCGGCGGCGGCGAGGAGAGGCTGCCCAGCGCGGGGCTCTCGCCGTCTGCCTGCCTGGCTGCCTGCGAGCTCGGCGGGCAGCGCCTCCGTCCGCAGCGCCCGCCTCGCGGCTCTCATTCCCTGCCCCTGCCAAAGCTCACCCAGCCAAGCCGCGCTCTCCTTCCTGCCTCGCTTTGCTGCCTCCTCCCCCCCCACCCCCAAAGCTTGGAGGTTCCCCGGCGCCGGCCCGCAGGTTTGACCCCCTTTTCACACCTGTTCGCGCGCCTTGCATGGAATGGGGCGGATGGGGAGGAACGGGGCTCGCCGCTGCCTCCGCTCGCCCTCCCCCCCTCCGCCGGCGGTCCCGCGATTCTTGGCTTTTTGGCGGTTGGCACAGAAGGAAGGCAAGGGGGAGGGGGAAATTGAAACTTACACTTTCGTGCGTCTCTCCCGGCGTGACGCTGCGCGCTGACGTCACGGGGCTGTAATGGTGGTGTGCCTCGAGAATTTTTTCATGAAACAAGTGTGCCTTTGCCCAAAAAAGGTTGGGAAACACTGTTCTAGGGTACTCTGCAAGTGACTTTAAGGTAGGCAACCTCAAGTAAAAAGACGTCCAAAGGGAGACTGTAATGTGAAAGCGCTGAATGACAAATATAAGAAGAAGTTCATTGGTAGCACTTCTCCTCTGAGTTTATTTTATTTTATAAAAACCCAACCATACCTTTACATAGTCATATTCATATTTGTCTAAACCAGGGTTTCCCAAACTTAGGTCTCCAGCTGTTTTTGGACTACAACTCCCATCATCCCTAGCTAGCAGGACCAGTGGTCAGGGAGGGTGGGAACTGTAGTCCAAAACCAGCTGGAGACCCAAGTTTGAGAAACCCTGGTCTAAACTGAATGTCGTTCAGCCCAGACATTGAGGTCCAGCGCCGAGGGCCTTCTGGCGGTTCCCTCATTGTGAGAAGTGAGGTTACAGGGAACCAGGCAGAGGGCCTTCTCGGTACTGGCGCCCTCCCATCAGATGTCAAGGCAATAAAAAACTATTTTACTTCTAAAAGACAACTGAAGGTGACCCTGTTTAGGGAAGTTTTTAATGTCTGATGCTGTATTGTTTTTAATATTTGGTTGGAAGCTGCCCAGTGTGGCTGGGGAAACCCAGCCAGATGGGCGGGGTATAAATAAATTATTATTATTATTATTATTATTATTATTATTATTATTATTATTATTAACCTCCTCTCCCCCTTCCCAAAGGATGACCTGCTTGAACATTCAAAGTCCCACAGCAGGTAGAGAAACGGAAGCACTCGGGATAGCTGACGAAAGCTCAGGCCATGATAACAGCGTTTTTGCTGCAAGAGGTTAACAAAGCTGCCCCCCTGGAAAAAGCGAACAACCCAACTTTGAGGCATGCACAGTGTCACTGGGAGGAGCAACCAATGGATGTGTGGACTTGGAGGGGGATGATGCATGAGGAAGGGCAGAGGGTACCACTTTTGATGCTCTGTGTTAGCTTTATGCAGCCCTTGGAGAAGTTATGCTGTCTCCAGGAAGGCTTGCAGCGCTGTTTATCAGCAAGAGGTGGTGACGGCAGAGGCGGGTTAACAGGGACAAGGAAACAGTCACTTAAACGAAGCTATATGCAGCCTGGTGGTGGTATCTGGAGGCAGGAGGAAAAAGCAATCCTAGATTTTTGGACAGGAAAGCATGGGGGGGACTGTTTAACATGTCGATGGCATTGAGGGCGCCTGCAAGGCATGCAGCCATCAGTGCAGGATGTGGCCTTGCAATGCTTTAGCACAGAACCAGAGGGAGGTGGGGTACAAAATAAGAGCAATGCATGCAGGTCCTGTTTAGCAAACAAAATAGGTTCCCTGGAAATTGTTTGTTAAGTGAGTGTTTGCATAATGAGTCCACGATTCCCACTGATTCCTATGGGAATGTTTCTAATTCGTGATTTTCCCCCTGTCTCTCTCCCGTCCTAAAATGGCTGCATTTAGCATCCAGGTCTGCGGTTCACTGCGGTATCGAGTTCAGTCCAGATTTTGTAACTGGTTGGATCTGTAACTGGTAGGTCTGCACGCTGACCAGAGATGGGGAACCTGTGGCCCTCCAGATATTGTTAGCCATCCATGGCTAAGGATTGGGGATGACAGGAACTAACAGAATCGGGAGAGCTTTGAGTTTCCCCATCCCTGGCACTTGCCAACAGCACATGGTGGCAATACTGATTTGCCACAAGTGTGCGCAGCTAATTAAGGGCTCTAAAATTGTCGCTGCAAAGTACACTTTCAATTAAAATAGCCAATCGATACTTGAACGTCAGCCTGGATTGGCACAGATGGCAGCTACATCCCTTGGCAAGTCGGTTGTAGCCTGCTGAGAACTGCCCTGTCCATATCTTCTTGGTTTGGAGCTTCCAGAAAGGCCTGGGGTCTAATCGATCATTCTTCTATTCATTCTTCCTTTTTCATTCATCTGAATGATTTATATGCCGCTTCACAGTCCACGCCGACTGCAACCGTAAAACCGCAAGCAAAAAGCCGGCACAGAAGATAAAAGCCGTGATTGAAACCCACCAAAAGGTTCAGTAAGACATCAAAACAGAAACACTGAAATTATGTCTGTGGGCTGTTGCAACACTCCAAAGGCAAGACATAACAAGAACTTAAAGAGTATTTGGAGTGCTAGGCCAGGTGCACAGCTTGAGACTTTTGACGTCTGTTGCTGGTTTCAAAAACTGCACATTTCCAGGTCAAAAACAACCTGTCCCACTGATGTCCCTACTCAGCAGAGGCAAGTTTTCCTGACCCTCAAGAATCACTGCAAGTTGTGGACCTACTGTTCCTCTCTCCCACTCAATGTTCCCAGATTCTGGGGGTGTCCATGTGCTGCCCCTCCTCCCATTTATATACAGAAGCCTTTCTATACCGCCATTTTAAAAATTGCAATTAAAAACACAGATAATCACTATAGTGACTGGCTAGTCGATATAAACAATTGCAGAGCTGCAAAGGCACCCTCGCTTTTTTAAAAATTATTATTATTATTATTATTATTATTATTATTATTATTATTATTTCTACTAACCTATACTCAAATTACAGGCGAAGGGCAGGAAATTCCAGACTCCTACCAATTGATATGAATGCTTGGGGTTATTTTTTTTTGGGGGGGGGATACAAAGAGCATTATTTTGTTTAAAATTGGTGGGGGTTGGGAGGTGGGGCTTGTGCAAAGCCTTCTACTTCCTTTCCCCTCCCATATTCTGAGCACTGCCCTGACCCTTAACACAATTTGTTGGAGAACAAATCCCTCAGGTGTGAAGGCGGCTTCTTTGTGGCTATTTGTGCAACATGGATGGATGCTGGGGTGGGGGTGGAGTCAGAGTGTGTGATGCTGGGGCAAGTGCTAGGCAACATGCCCCATCTCCTGAACAGGGCTTAAATTCCCTTGATTTCCAAGGACTTTACTTCAGCTAATCTTTCAGCTTCAATTTTCAGCTTTCCACTTGCAGCGGGTTGGACTAGATGACCCCTGGGTTCCCTCCTGACTCTACAATTCTATGCGCTTTCCACCCGCTATGATTCAGTGCGGTAATTAACGCCAGCAATTGCCAGTAAAACTACCTGACTTGGCACTTGCAGATACAGGCATCAACTTTTCCCTGCTTCCAGGGCTGCTGATCACTGAAAACATTCTCTCAAATCTCTTTCCATGCCGCATGTCCCTAGCTGAAAGAGCAGCAGGAGATTTTTTAAAAATGGCATAATAGATGTGGAAAAGCTGGGCGATGGGAGTGGGGGGGGGGAGATTACCCACCCCCCATCACGCTTTGCATTATTTATACACGGAGATCTACTGGCACAACAGCCAGAAAATATTGTGGGCTTCTACGATGATAAATATATTCATTATGAGGAAGACATTCAGAAAATACACCGCGTGTCACCGAAGGAATTTAATCACCACCTGGAAGATGTATGCATGCGCCCAGATTTACGGGAAGAAAAAATCGGTTATGATGAGATGCTTCCTCCGATAAATTCAACTTATAAAACAATCCCGATGCATCTCCAATTACGAAAATACCTGTGTTGACTGATCCGTCGGTAGAGGCGGAATTGGAGCTTGCTAATCGGGAGAAAATGCTTGCCTTTTTTTTGCTTTGGTTTTAATGGCATCAAATAAATCACAGGCCTGGCCAACGTTGAATCTAAAAGACTAGCTATATAAAGCATTCGGGAACAGCAATTAAAAATGGAAAAGGGTAAGGAGCAGTATGTTATAGGTCAGCAGAAGAACAGCAAGGAAGAGCCAGTAGCGAAGTATCTTACATGCAGAAGGTCCTAAATTCAATCCTCAATGTTATTTCCAGTCAGGGCTGGGAGAAGATAACTGCCTGAAACCTTGGAGAGCTGCTGCCAGTCAGTGTAGACAATACTGGCCTCAATGGACCAATGATCTTCCTATGCTCCCAACTGCAGGTGCCTTAACCATACAGAAACTACGGGAAGGATAATGTGTGACTCAGAAACTGGGACTAATCCAGAATGTGGCTGCCAGACTGGTGACTGGGAGCGGCCAAGGGGACCATATAACTAGGGCCAGGGCCTTTTCAGTACTGGCCCCGACTTGGTGGAACGCTCTGTCACAAGAGACTAGGGCCCTGCGGGACTCGACATCTTTCCGCAGGGCCTGCAAGACAGAGCTGTTCCGCCTGGCCTTTAGTTTGGACTCATTCTGACCCTTATGTTTTCCTCCCCTTCTGGTTTTGATCTATGGGCTACTTTTTAAACGAGGCTGCATTTTAAATTGCATTTTAGCATGTATTTTAAATTGCGTTTTTTTTCCTATTATGTTTTTACTGTAATTTTACTGGTGTTAGCCGCCCTGAGCCCGGCTCTGGCCAGGGAAGGTGGGGTATAAATAATTATTATTAATTATTATTATTATTATTATTATTATTATTACCACTGGCCCTAAAAGATCTACATCGGCTCCCAGTATGCTTCCAAGCACAATTCAAAGTGTTGGTGCTGACCTTTAAAGCCCTCAGTGGCTTTGGCCTTGTATACCTGAAAGAGTGTCTCCACTCCCATCATCCAGCTCAGACACTGAGGTCTAGCTTTGAGGGCCTTCTGGTGGTTCCCTCACTGCGAGAAGTGAAGTGGCAAGGAACCAAGCAGAGGACCTTCTCAGTTGTGGCACTCATACTGTGCCATGCCCTCCTATCGGATGTCAAACAAATAAATACAGTGGCACCTCAGGTTACAAACGCTTCGGGTTACAAATGCTTAAGGTTACAGACTCCACTAACCTGGAAGTAGTACCTCAGGTTAAGAACTTTGCTTCAGGATGAGAACAGAAATCGCGCGGCGGCAGCAGAAGGCCCCATTAGCTAAAGCAGTACCTCAGGTTAAGAACAGTTCCAGGTTAAGAACAGACCTCTGGAATGAATTAACTTCTTATCCACTGTAACTTTATGACTTTTAGAAGATATCTGAAGGCAGTGCTGTACAGGGAGGTATAAATGTCTGCTGCTAGCTAGGCTCAGTGATGAGCCCTTGCTCATGCAATTGCAGTTAGCCAGTCCTTTCCTCCACTTGTGTTGGAGTCATCTCAGAGCTTGTTTCCTCGACCTAAGATACAGAGTATACAAAGAAGCCAAATAGGCTCCACGAAGTAGGAGAGGGTGCTCAGGGGAGATCGTTTCAACATCTTGAGTCTTTGGGATGTTGTCCTGGGCTTCAACAGGAGCGCCAGTCATATCAGCCGGAAAATCCCCCAGGGCTGTCTGAAAACTCACTGGACCCATCTGCAAGGGGGAAAGGTGCTGAAAGCCGAAATTGTAACAGGAAATGATCTGACCATGCCAAGGGGCTGATTTGAATACCCCCCACTTTCAGACCACCCTCTTCCTACCCAGTTGAGAAAACGAAGTCCGAAGTGTGGACTGCCACATCCATTGGTCCAATGACATGTTGGGGCAGCCCCATGGTCATCAGGGCAGCTACAAAGCCCTCAGCCACCACAGAAGTGGTTCTCAGTGTTTATATAAGCTTATTTTGGCATCAAGAAGCCTATAAATTAGTAATAAATATCATCACCACAATCATTTCATGCAAAAACACCTATAAAAATCAAACATGAATAAGCTACCATGGACCGAGGTTTCCTGTCCCCACATGCTGCTGTTAAAAGCACTAAATAAATTGACTCATTGTCAGGTTCAGGCTTTTATAATGCAAGCAAAATCAATTTCTTTAAAGAGCCGAGCAGAGTCTGGAACTCTTAACAAGAACCTTCAGCTTTAAAATTGGAGGGATAGCATAATTGCAAGCACCCCAATTCATCCACCTGTACCCCGAAGCAACTGAGGGCAGACATGAAATTCATCAAAGTTGCAACAGATGGCTTGGGCTTCCCCTGGTGATGGCATAATGAATCCCTTGCTGTTCGTGTTTCGTTAGCTGTACATTGGAAGCTGCCTTGTATTGGGAACAGGCTGTAGCTCAGCAGTAGAGCATCTCAGTCGCAGGTTCAAACCCTGGCAACTCAAAGATAGGGCTGGGGAAAGTTTCCTGCTCTGGAAGCTGCTAAGAATCCCCCCAAAAACCCTACCGCCATGGTATGCCCTAATACCATATACTCTTTTTAAAAAATGTGTGCCCCCCCAAAAAAAAATAGCTTAATTTTATGGTTAATGGGGTGGGGGAAAGTTTCTGCGTGGTCCTTAAAAAATAGTATTTTTTCCTACTGTTGTGCAGGATGCAGGGAGGGAGGGCGGGATCAAGAAACTTATTTTGGGGACTGGGCTTCTCCGTTTGCGAGTTACAATCATGTAAGAGCAGTGAGATTTGGCAATCAAAGTGAATCTCACTCTGCTGTGCCAAAAGGAATCATTACTATTGAGCTGACAGCACTGCAGCCAAAGAGCACTTCCCTAATGATGCCAGCATTTCGATGACAAATCAAGCTATTTAAATGGCTCTGGCAAGCACATCCTTTATAGCAAGGTATCTAGGTAACCATCCCCGATGCAGCCTCAAGGGTAGGAGGGAGAAGGGAATGGTGAGCTTCTTCATCTAGGTGAAAAATTAATTCCAAGGAGATTTATTGTTGCCCACCTGCAGAGGCCAAGTATGAAAAGCAAATAAATTTGTATGTGTTAATTAAACATGTACTTCTAAGTGTAGCTCCACAAGAAGAGTGTAATCAATTATAAGGTTATCCTGCTAGGTTACATTCAAAAGCATATGAAAGTTGCATAGAAGCATGAGAAGTTGCTCAGAAAGGTTTAATCATCAATCCATCTTCCCAGGGAACTCTGGGAACTGTAGTCCTGAGAGGGGAAAAGGGGGGTCTCCTAGCAACCCTCAGCACCCTTGACAAACTACAGCTCTCAGAATTCTCTGGGGGAAGCCATGACTGTTTACGGTGGTATGATACTGCTTTAAATATATAGTGCAGATGGGGCCTTAGAGAGGTCAAAGCCCTATATAAGTTTAAGAGGCTCTGTACCTTGAACCACGTCTCACATGCCACCTATTTGACCGCTTATGGACACATGGTCTGATAAAATTTAGGTAAAGTTATGCCGTTAGGAAGCATTTTGTCATATCACAATGATAACGTCTTGTTTTAAAGTCAGGTTTCCCCGTTCCATCCAAGGATTTGAAACTCAAAATTTAGGCTGCATAAGAACAACACATTCCCAGCATGTAACCTCCTCCAATGAATTTTGGGAATGGTAGTATCCCCACTTGCAGAGCTACAGTTCCCAGTGCCCTTAACAAACTACAGTTCCCATAATTCCTTGGGGGAAGTTATATGCTTTAAATGTATGGTGAAGAAGCAGGCTTTGTAATTGTTTTTTTGTATTCAGAGGCCTTGGACAGTCCTAAACTGTACCTTATTGGGCTTGTGCATAGGTAGGCAAACGAAGGCCTACCTTCATGCATCTCTGGGTTATTTGTGGGGCATAGGAATTCGTTCTTTTTTCTTCTTCTTCAAAATATAGTCTGGCCCCCTACAAGGTCTGAGGGACAGTGCTGACCCCTGGGCTTGTGCATTAATCCAGCACGGGCAGCGGTGCTTGGTTCCGAAAGTACATGGGTCAACCACTTTGATAAGGCTAAGCAGGTCTAGTTCTGGTCAATTTCTGGATGGGAGACTGCCTACGAAACATATACGCACCTCCCTGTGACAGAAGGAAGGTGGAATATAAGCAAAATGTTATTTTCTTGCACATCCAACCTGTACAAAAACCTCCTGGGGGGACCTTCTCACAATCAGAGCAATGTGCTTGAATCGCTGGAGAGTTGCCAGGGAAGGGGTGGGGGACGGGGTAACCCCTCTCCCAAGAAAGACATTTTATATGGCTTCAACAGAGCTTTTCAGCAGTGAGCTTATTAAATTCCAGGCTCCTATTGATGGTTTCATCTGCTCACACAATGGTGCTAGTATTTGAAAATGATGGCCGAAGCAAGGGCGGGAAAACAACAACCCCAGCCCAACATTGCTTAGCTCTGCAAAACAAAACAAAACGGCAAAAACAGCCCCTAGTACATGCTTAAAGGTTTTGGCAGTCGCAACGTCTCTTAATTGAGACGTAACGATCCTGCTGTTTAATGAAACATCAGCGCCTTTCAACCTTTGGCCTAGCATGACTCACGTTGTGTGTGAATGCACAGAACAGCTAATTTAATGCAGCTGCAGGAACAAACCTCTTCTCTATGACACTGATTATGTATCATCATGACCATCACCACTACTATGCACCTCGCCTTTCCTCCAAGTTGCTGATGGAGGCATACACAGCTTTCCCCAAAATTTAATTTTCACAACAACCCTATGAGGTCGTTTGGGTTGAGGAACACAGGAAACTGCTTTATGCAAAGTCAGGTCCTTTGTCCACTGAGCTCAGTATCATCCACACTGGCTGGCAGAAGCGTTCCAGGGTTTTAGACAGCGGCCTCTCCCAGGGTTCAGAATTAGTCGGGCACCGGATACATTTTGTGACCGGGGATTGGCAGATCGCGAGCAGCTAGCTCAGTCAGTAGAGAACGAGGCTCTTAAAACTCACGGTTCTGGGTTCGAGACCCACGCTGGGCACACTATTCCTGCACTGCAGGGAGTTGGATTCTACAGTTCTATGATTCTACAATGTCTTGGCGCCTCGTGTGGCGACTTAGACTCAAGAAGAAAATGGCCGCCGCTGACCACTGAGGGCATGGAAATGCACACAAGTTAGATCGCTGGCTGCTCCCTTCTGTGTGACGCTTTGCCTCTTCTCCCCCACGCCAAACATGCAAGTTCAAATCTGGCAAAATACTTTATGTAACACACACACATACATTCAGATAACAATATCACATTTTAAAATAACAGTTTTGAAAATATCAATAGAAAGTGTGACTGAATGAGATGGGGGTATGACTAGACATTCTGTTGTTGCACCTGCAACCTAGGTTCCAGGAACCATGTGGCGAATAGTTTTTCTGTCCCAGTTTTGAACACTACTAGTAGTAGTGGTAATAATAATAATAATAATAATAATAATAATAATAATAATAATAATTTATTTATACCCCACCCATCTGGATGGGTTTCCCCAGCCACTCTGGGTGGCTTCTGATAGAACACTAAAATACAATAACCTATTAAACATTAAAAGCTTCCCTAAACAGGGCTGCCTTCAGACTTTCTTCCAGCCCGACCTAGGGATTGAACCTGGAACCTTCTGAATGCAAAGCAAATGTTCTACCGCTGAGCTATATGGCTCTTCCTCAAAGGGACAACAACCTTCACAGCTGAATGCAGATTGGCTGCTGGTGTAGATCTGGGAATGAGGCATATCTCAAGGGGCAGGGAGGGGTCTTAGAAATTTGAATCTGGTATATCAGGGCTAAGAAATCTGTGGCCCTGCAGATCTTGTTGCCTGCAATTCCCATCATCCCTGATCACTGGTCATGCTGGCTGCGGCTGACAAGAGCTGGAGTCCAGCAACATCTGGAAGCCAAATGTTCAAGGCTCTTGGGCAAATAAAAAGGGGGGGGGTCACTGCATTTTTCCTGTAATTTGTGGATTCGCTCTTCTCCCACCCAGTTTCCAGAAGAGAGAAATGTTCAGAACTCAACTAAAAATGAGAGAAGATGGAGAAGAGGTGGGCAAATAGGTCCTCAACAGTTCTGACCCTGCCAGCTTCTATTGCTCTGCATTTTACTTCCAAGGCATATCAATGAATCTTTCCACAAAGGATCCCACTTATTAACAATGGAGCAGTTAAAGATCACCCCAAGACAGATGGTGGGTTCAGTCATGGCCCAATGATCAAAATTCTTCAACAACAGACCTATAGTCTTCCTGCTACCTCTTGCATTCCTCATCAGCTTATAATAGCCTCCAGAAACACACACACACACACACAGAGAGAGAGAGAGAGAGAGAGAGAGAGAGAGAGAGATATTTTGGCAATTTACAGACCAGCCGGGCATTTCTGCCCTTGACACCCGCAAGGGACAGCCAGCCAGGCATCTTTGCCTGCCAGACGAATGGCATCCATCTGCCCGGATGGCACTGAGCCTGCACACGAGTTGTCAGACAACATCCTGTGTGCCAGAATGGCAGGGGTTTGAGCAGGCAGCTTGGCCACACTGCAAGAACTTCTCTTTCTGCATGGATTCCCTCTTCTCTTGGGCAGCACCAACGCTAGATCCTTTCCTGGCTCACTCTCGCACGGTATAGCGGTTCCGGCTTCGCTATCTCAGTAAGCAACTCTTTATCTCCCTAGTAACCACAGAGAGTGGAGGCTGCATTGCAGGCTGCAGCATGGTTCAGGGGACAATGTGGTGGAGTGGTTAGAGCAGGGAAGGGGAACCTGTGACCCTCTGGGTCTCATCGGACTCCAATTCCTATCAGGCCCATGCTCAGGAATGATGGGAGCAGCATCTGAAAGGCTACCAGTTCCCCACCTGTGGGTTAGAGTGTTGGACCAGGACCTGGCAGAGCAGGGTTCGAATTCCCACTCACCTTGGGCCAGTCACTGTCTCTCAGCCTTGCGGTGAGAATAAAAAATGGGGAAGCAGAAGGCCAGCTGGAGCTACTTGGAGGAAAGGTATGGCCATAGGGAGAGACCTGCTGGATCAGACCTGTGGCCCATTTAGCATCCTGGTCTCACAATGGCCAAGCAGATGCTCCAATGAAGAAGAAGAAGAGTTTGGATTTGATATCCCGCTTTATCACTACCTGAAGGAGTCTCAAAGCGGCTAACATTCTCCTTTCCCTTCCTCCCCCACAGCAAACACTCTGTGAGGTGAGTGGGGCTGAGAGACTTCAGAGAATGTGACTAGCCTGAGGTCACCCGGCAGCTGCATGTGGAGGAGCGGAGACGCGAACCCGGTTCCCCAGATTACGAATCTACCGCTCTTAACCACTACACCACACTGGCTCTCTATGAGAAGCCCATAAGCAGGTCCCAAGCAGAAGATCACTCCCTGCCTCCCAAGCTTTCCAGCATCACTGTCTCTGGACGTGGAGGCAGAACATAGCCATCATGGCTAGTAACCAAGGTGCGATACAAATGTAATAATAAACAGATGAAAAATATTACACCATTCCAGCCTTCCTGAGCCTGCTGCCTGCCACATGGTTCAGACCACACCTCCCATCAGGCCCAGCGACTACGGCCAGTGGTGAGGGAATGATGGGGTCTGTTTTCCAGAACATCTGGAGAACCAGGATACTGCACTAGCTAGGCCAGCGTTTCGCAAACTTGGGTCTCCAGCTGTTTTTTGGACTACAACTCCCATCATCCTTAGCTAGCAGGACCAGTGGTTCGGGATGATGGGAACTGTAGTCCAAAAACAGCTGGAAAATCAAGTTTGGGAAACACTGAGCTAGGCCTTTGGTTTGATCCAACAGGTTCGCCCCACGTCCTTTTAATTTAGATGAGGACGGTTTCTTTTCCTTGAAAACATTATTCCGTAAAGTTTAGCCAAGTTAGCTTCCCTTAATGCTAGGACAACACGAGCAGCACAGCTTTCTTTAGTCCTGTTAGAACTAAAGAACTGCCAAACAGTCCTAGAGCCTCGGTCTACAACACCCTGTAATTTCTGCCCGAGCTTTTTCCTCAGCAGAGCTCAGCCACAATTGCAGGGTGAGCATTATGGTACAGGGAAGCTTGAGCAAACATCGTCTTCTCCTTCTCCTCCGGCTTATTGAGCCTCAACAGTACCCTGCTAGCCAAAACGCTTTCTTCACTACACTGGGGTGTGGATTGTTTGCACCCATCCAGTGCTCTGAGGACTGCCGCCTAGTCATTCAGCCTTTAGCAAGGCTTGAACCCAGGGATCCGGAAACCTCTGTATTGGTTTTGCCTTCTCCGCAAGAGTTCCTGCTGTTTATATATTTACCTTTGATTTTTAGACATGTCCACAGGCAGGAAGCTGAGGGTTACTAAATAGGCCCTACGGAAAGGATGAGCTGGCCAGAGGCCTTAAGGGTGGGGGTGGAGGGGTGGGATTGACAGTAAATACTGACTGCCAGAGCCAAAAGTGCCCACTTCCGTGAATTCAGAGCTGGACCTTTACCTAGGCCTGACCTGGTGTGGGCAGGACTTGGAAAAGAAACAGGACAACACTGTAAATGCAAAAATGTGCTTTAGTTCTTTTTTAAAAAAAAAAGAGAGGGAGAGAAGCAGTTTTATAGTAAACACATCTGCAGAACAGGAAGCAACAAGCTCGATTTTGATGGGGAAGATGGGCTGTTATTGTTTTCTGTGAAGAACTTAAGAAAAGCCTTGCTAGCTCCACACCAAAGGCCTAGCTACTCCAGCATCTTTGTTCTCACAAGCCACATTCACACTACACATTTAAAGCTGTCCCCCCCAAAGAATCATGGGAACTGTAGTTTGTTAAGGGTGTTGTTAAGGTAAAGGTACCCCTGCCCGTACGGGCCAGTCTTGACAGACTCTAGGGTTGTGCGCTCATCTCACTCTAGAGGCTGGGAGCCAGCGCTGTCCGCAGACACTTCCGGGTCATGTGGCCAGCGTGACAAGCTGCATCTGGCGAGCCAGCGCAGCACACAGAACGCCGTTTACCTTCCCACTGGTAAGCGGTCCCTATTTATCTACTTGCACCCAGAGGTGCTTTCAAACTGCTAGGTTGGCAGGCGCTGGGACCGAACGATGGGAGCGCACCCCGCCGCGGGGATTCGAACCGCTGACCATGTGATCGGCAAGTCCTAGGCACTGAGGTTTTACCCACAGCGCCACCCGCGTCCAGCTTCGGGTGTTGTTAGGAGGTGCCTATTCCTGTCACAGAGCTACAGTTCCTAAAGTAAAGGTAAAGGGACCCCTGACCATTAGGTCCAGTCGTGGCCGACTCTGGGGTTGCGGCGCTCATATTACTTTATTGGCTGAGGGAGCTGGCATACAGCTTCTGGGTCATGTGGCCAGCATAACTAAGCCGCTTCTGGCAAACCAGAGCAGCACATGGAAATGCCGTTTACCTTCCCGCCGGAGTAGTACCTATTTATCTACTTGCACTTTGACGTGCTTTCAAACTGCTAGGTTGGCAGGAGCAGAGACCAAGCAACGGGAGCTCACCCTGTCGCAGGGATTCGAACTGCTGACCTTCTGATCAGCAAGTCCTAGGCTCTAATCCCTCTTCAAGAGAACTCTGGAAATTGTAGCCCTGTGGAACAAGACATTCCTTTGTTCCTCTTGGTGCCCTCCCAGGCTTGTGATATGTGGTAGGAGATACCCAGACACAGCTCCCCATCTGGTGCCACTGCAGCCTCCGAATCTGTGTCCAGGTCACTGCTGCACACAGGAGCCATGATAGCAGCTCCCCTTGCAAGCATGCACACACCCTGCGTTTGAACCACGGGCTGGATTGTTCTGCTAAATTGCAAGCATGCTTAGCAAGGAATGTCGGGGGATTCTGGTGAAAATGGGAATGGATAATGCCAATATCTGCTTGTTCATCCCATGTCCAGTGCAGAAATCAATCCGTTGAATATAATTGGCATTTGCTGTTATTGTTGGTTTTTAGTCTGCAAACAATATGCAATTGATTAACACCACTCACCCCAATTTCCACTTTGTCACTTTTTCATGGAAATGAGTGGTGTGGAATAACAGCATGGCAAGGCAATTTATGCAATTAATTGCGTAAATTGCGTAAATTACGTAAGTTATGTACTTTCGCCATGACGAAACAAATAGCATGATTCTGGGCAGGAGGCGAATTGAAGGGAGACAGTGCTGCACATGGTGAATACAGGGCAGAATAGAAAACAATGATGCTTCTCCGTCAAAATATATGCTCACAACAGAGAGAGAGAGAGAGAGAGAGAGAGAGAGAGAGAGAGAGAGAGAGGCATTTCCTGTTTCCTATCTTCAGACACAAGGCACTTCTTAGTTCTGAACATGCACGGCAGTCCTGAATGTTTTGATTATCAGCTTCTGCCCTTCAGATCAGCTTGTCGCATCACAAATCTGGAATATCAGCCTCTTGTGCACAGAAGGATTGCAACAGCGACATCCTCATGGGAAATTGCTTTAAGCTGTTTCTCCAGCCAGAGTGGCGTTCTCTGCGCATCCACCGTGGCTCCTTCAGCAGAGCGTGTCACAGAGCAATCCCAGTGTTTTTAGAATCATGGTTACTGAACGCATCTTGCATTTAGGAAGATGCTGGAGTGAAGGTGGGGAGCCACTGCAATTTGAATTAATTGCTACGTTGACTCTGGAGCGGTGTGTTGATGCTGGAAGCCAAGTGTGCCAAATTAATTCCGCCTTCCCCCACCCCCATCCCCAGAGTCAGAAATGCATGCAATGTTATTTTATTTTCCTTTTCAAATGAATCGTTTTCAAAGGGTTTTGGATTCTTACAGGCTGATGTTAGGCTCCATCTAAGATGTCTGCCACTTAACACCAGCCATCGCCCATGCAAGCTGGCAGGGGAACAAAGCAGGCATTTCGTGGCAAACCCAGATCTCCAAAACAAGGTCTGCACAAAGTATTTCAGTTATAGAGGCATGCTGGTGGTGAACAGTTTAAAACAACCTGATGAACACCTCTAAATTCCTTAAACCATCACCTACTGTCAAAATGATTAATTTCAGGGTGGCCAGGGGCACGTTTTTCAACCTTCAAATTCCTGGGTGAAAAGAGATGTTTTCAAGTTTATTCTAAAAGTTAACAATGAAGGAGACTGACACATCTCACTAGGAAGGCATCTGTAAGTTGGGAACTACCATTGAGAAGGTCCTATCACAGGTGACTGTTCCCCCCCTCCAAATCTCAGCTGTCTATGATGACTAACAAGAACCATATAGCCTTAAGTATTTGGTGTCTGAGCATTCTTGATTTCCTCTTCCCTCTCCATTCCCCTTTCCTCTTGTGTCATGCCTGCAAGGGTTATGCTGGTTTGATTGATCTGCAAGCTGCTGTGGGTCATCTTTTGGGTGATGAATGAGGTACAAATGTTAGGAACAAGGACGGAGGGAGGGAAGAAGGATTGTGAATCACATTAAGGGTAGGTAGCCACATTTATGAAAATCTGCAGGTGACTGTGCAGTTGTGTTGCAAACAGCACAGACACCAAGCAGGTCTTGTTTGAATCCAGCTGTCGGTTCAAGTTTCATCCAGCCACAACTTGCTTGGGCTGTTCTCAGGCCCTGGCAACTGTACACCAATTTCTGGCCCTTTGAAAGCAGGAGACACCAATAAATTATTGGACTGTCATTTCTATGTTGTTGTTGTTTTAATTCTGCATTGCCTTGAGCATGTTTAGTAGAAAGGTAATTCAAAAATTACTGTGAAGATGGCCACACCCTCGCCATGCTAAAAGGAAGGAATGCCCCGCAGCTTCTCCAAGTAATTTTATTTGTCTTTTCCTGGCACGAGTTGAGGAGATACCAACTGAAAACTGAGAAAGAGGGAGGGTAACACAACTGTTTGGGGAATCCAGGGAACATAATGTTACAAAACTACAAAAGTTGGTTGCCTCATCCTCCCTCTGCTGGCAAGAGCCCATGGGATTTCAGGCACTCACCCCGGGTCTGTGGAGCTTTGGAGAATTGAGACACAGTGGCGACTGCTGTAGCTTTGAGAAATATGGTCTATTCACCCATTTACACCTTCAGTCTTCATGGAGGGAGTCCAGATCCTACAGCATGGGCATTTCAAGAAGTGCTTGCCCCTCAAAGCAGTGCAGCCCTGGAGTCCAAGGCATCTCTCCCAGCCAGCCTTCAGCCAGCCTGCCCAACATGGATCCCCATCTTTCTTCCTCCTTCTTCCTCCCAGAACACCCAGCTAAAAACTCTCTTTTCCCGTCACTTCACACACCCCATTACCTTGGCAGCATGTGTCTCCCCAGGCCAAATGATTCCTTTTAGACGGCTCATCAACACATTTTGTCATGTTAACAGATTTGCTCTTTGCTAGGCCAGCCAGGTTGGTTTGCATAAGCCAGCCCAAGGATTCCCTGTCTTGCACAGCTCTGCAGCTTGTACTTTTATCTATATCCCAATTCAAATTTGCACCTTGGTTTTAGAACGCTTAGGTTTTGAAACGGACTTCTGGAACGGATTAAGTTTGAGAGCCAAGGTACCACTGTAATAAAAAGCCACTTGGTGTTGCTAACCTTCCAGCATTTGGCTGGGCTGGCTTTGGGTGGCTTCCTACCCACCCTACGTATCGAGCCGTTTAAGAAAGCCTGGCATGAGAAATCTCAATATGTGGGGAATATTGCAGTATATTAAGCAAAGCTCCACGCTAATTGTTTGTTAGATACATTTCAGCTATGTTCAGAACTCCCTTGGTGTTTCCTGGAAGCATTCTCATTTGGGGTTGATTCATGCAGAATTAGCAACAGAATTTGCATTGGGCAATAAGGATTTGTAAATAGAGCTGGCTAACCCTGCAACCTTTTATGGGCAATTAGTTCAGGATGGAGGATGTAGATCTTCAAATAAATGAAATAATTGTTGCACGGTGGGCTCCGCTCACGCAAGGGCATTCTTTCAGTCTTCCTTCCCTGCCTTTCATTTGATTTAAGAGGTCGGAGAATAAAGCAATTAGAAGCCTGCAGTCCAAGTGCAGGCTGGTTGGCTCAAATCAATAAGTAAATCTGCCCCTTATCTTATTAACCCCATCGTGCGCCCCAGTTTCTTCAAGCCTCTTTCTCCTTCACTTACCCTTCCTGTTTCCAGTCCTGTTACCTTCCCTGTATATTCTCCTCAACAACTGAGCTCGCTGCCTGTCAGTTTCCCTATCACCTGGAAATTATTTCCACTACTCAACCTGCCCTTCAAAAGGTAATATTCCCAGGCTGTGACTGAGGTTTCTAGCCCAGCCAAAATTACCACTGCCGTTCTGCTAACAGAAACGTAACTGCAAATATTCCGACAGTTTTATTCCCTGAACATTTAGAACATTCAGAAACATTCTGAGAAGATCAGACCATTGAGTGTTGTTGTTGCTTCGCTATCACACACATGTTCTTTATTTCTTTCTTTGTTTAAAACTTTTGTATGTCCCTTTCACACATAAACCTCAAGATGGCTAGTGGAAAAAGGAGATCCACATATGCTTTAAAAATAAATACAAACGTATTTTTTTCAATTGAAAAAGTCCTAAAAACTTAATTGTCAGAAAGAAACAAGCAGGAGCAGATCAGAAAATTAAAAATAATAAGAGCAGCATTTTAAAGCAGCTGGACAGGCTACATTGAAGTCGCTAAGGCTGAACAATGTGCTTAAAAGGAAGATTTGATGACCACCTAGGAAAGGGGTGAGGTGGACTCTCCTGGAAAGAGAGATTTAGAGCTTGGGTGTCACCACAAAAACAGCATTCTCTTTCCTCTTAGGTCCTCAACGCACTATAGATACCATTTTAAACAGTCATGGCATCCCCACCAAAATCCTGGGTAGTGTACCTTGTTATGGGTGCTGAGAGTTGTGGGTACTGACAGTTGTTCTTATTTCCTCTCACAGAGCTACAGCCCTCAAGAATGGTTTAGCAGTCAATGTTTCTTTCCAGAGAACTCTGGGAATTGTAGTTCTATGAGGGGGTCTCTTAACTTCTCTCAGCACTCTTAGCAAACTACACTTCCCAGGGTTCTTTGGTGGTGGGGGGAGGCCATGGCTTTAAAGCAGGATTAAAGGTAAAGGTAAAGGTACCCCTGCCCAAACGGGCCAGTCTTGCCAGACTCTGGGGTTTGTGCGCCCATCTCACATTTATTGGCCGGGGGCCAGCGCTGTCCGGAGACACTTCCGGGTCACGTGGCCAGCGTGACAACGCTGCTCTGGCGAGCCAGAGCCGCACACGGAACGCCGTTTACCTTCCCGCTGGTAAGTGGTACCTATTTATCTACTTGCCCCCGGGGGTGCTTTCGAACTGCTAGGTTGGCAGGCGCTGGGACCGAGCAGCGGGAGCGCACCCCGCCGCGGGGATTCGAACCGCCGACCTTTCGATCGGCAAGCCCTAGGCGCTGAGGCTTTAGCCCACAGCGCCACCCGCGTCCCACAAAAGCAGGATTATACTGTCTTAAATATATAGCATGGATTCAGCCTTAGTCAGACATTAATTTGAAGGACACAAGCATGACCTCAACCTGACGGGAACTCCATAGCCCAGGGATCATGGTGGTAAATGTCTGCCTTCCTAAGTGAACCTTAGCCTCCGCTACCACAGTGGTCTCCAAAATGCTTCTTTATGCATTGATCTTATTAGGTAGATTAATAACAGACAAGAAGAAACGAACAACTTGCTTCAAATTCTATCCAATGCCTTGCGCACAATGGCATCAAACTGTCCACATCATAAAACACAGGAAAGGTACAAAACAAGATCACTGGAATAAAAGCAAAGGCAAGGCGGCTCAGTTCAAGAGATAAAAGACTCTTCAAAGGTCATCATCATCGTAAAGGGAAAGGTAAAGGTACCCCTGCCCGAACGGGCCAGTCTTGACAGACTCTGGGGTTTGTGCGCCCATCTCACATCTAGAGGCCGGGGGCCAGCGCTGTCCGGAGACACTTCCGGGTCACGTGGCCAGCGTGACAAAGCTGCATCTGGCGAGCCAGCGCAGCACACGGAACGCCGTTTACCTTCCCGCTGGTAAGCGGTACCTATTTATCTACTTGCACCCGGGGGTGCTTTCGAACTGCTAGGTTGGCAGGCGCTGGGACCGAGCAGCGGGAGCGCACCCCGCCGCGGGGATTCGAACCGCCGACCTTTCGATCGGCAAGCCCTAGGCGCTGAGGCTTTTACCCACAGTGCCACCCGCGTCCCACCGCCACCCGCGTCCCACCATCATCATCGTAGTCCCTGGCAAATGCCAGAAAGATAAGCTGGTATGGTCACGTAGTCCAGCCGCCTGCAATGCCGGAATCTCAGCTAAAGTATCCCTGTCTGATGGCCATCCAATCTGCTTCAAAACCTTCAAGGAAAGAATGTTCACCACCTCCTGAGGGAGTCCGTTCCACTGTGGAACAGCTCTTACAGTCAAAAAGTTGTCCCTTCCGTCGGAAGTTCTTCCATCGGAATATCCCTTCTTGTAACTTGAATCCATTGGATTGGGTCCTAACTTCCAGAGCTGGAGAAAATAAGCTTACTCAATCTCCCATGTGACAGCCCTTCCAATATTTGAAGATGGCTATCACATCTCCCCTCAGTCTCCATTTTTCCATGCTGAGCATACCCAACTCCCTCAAGTAGACAAAATATCATTATAATACTGTATATCATTATAATTTTGGACCCTCGCACTAGTATTATCCTTCTGGAATCAAGTAATGTCTCTGGAGAGATAAACATTCCTGGAGTCCTCCCATTTGTGAAAACTTCAAAAGGTTTTTGAACTTTATTATTATCTGAGGAAGATCTTTGAAACAGGACCTTGCCCAGAAGCCTTGTTGTCTGCTGCTTAAAGTATTCTTTGATATAATTATTATTTATTTTGTGCTTTATGGTTCCTCGTAAAGCCTAGTGGAAATGTACACTTTGCAACTGCAATGATACTTTGTCTCCTTTACTGCAAACTTTTTCTCAATATTGCAGTAGTAAAGTGGTGCCTCGCAAGACGAAAATAATCCGTTCTGTGATTCTCTTCGTCTAGCGGTTTTTTCGTCTTGCGAAGCAAGCCCATTGACGGATTAGCGGATTAGCGCTATTAGCGGCTTATCAGCTTATCAGATCAGCTGATAAGCGGCTTAGCGGCTTAGCAAAAGGGGGGGAGGAAAAAACCCCCGCAGGAACTCGCAAGACATTTTCGTCTTGCGAAGCAAGCCCATAGGAGATTCGTTTTGCGAAGCACCTCCAAAACGGAAAACTCTTTCGTCTAGCGAGTTCTCCGTCTTGCGAGGCATTCGTCTTGCGGGGCACCACTGTATATTGTTGCTACAGATATAATAATAGCAATAATTTATTATTTATTTGACGCTCTTCTAACTGAGTTGCCCCAGCCACTCTTGGGTCTATCTAGCTCAGCATTGTCTTATATGGTCCAACAGTGGCTCTCCAAGGTTTCAGGTAGTGGACATTCCCAGCCTCAACAGCAGATGTTGGGGATTGAACCTGGGACCTTTGCATGCAAATAATAATAATAATAATAATAATAATAATAATAATAATAATAATAATTTATTTATTCCCTGCCCATCTGGCTGAGCTTCCCCAGCCACTCTGGGCGGCTCCCAGTCGAGTGTTAAAAACAATACAGCATTAAATATTAAAAACTTCCCTAAACAGGGCTGCCTTCAGATATCTTTTAAAGATAAGATAGCTGCTTATTTCCTTGACATCTGAAGGGAGGGCATTCCACAGGGTGGTCTCCACTACTGAGAAGGCCCTCTGTCTGGTTCCCTGTAACCTCACTTCTCGCAATGAGGGAACCAAAACAACAGATGCTCTACTACCGAGAACCAGGAGATCCTTTGGGCAGCCTGGTTCCATCATCCCTGACCACTGGCCATGCTGGGTGGTGCTGATGAGAGCGGGAGTTCCAACAACATCTTTAGAGATGCAGGTTTCGCTATCCCTGAAATAGTGGCCTGTGCTCCATCAAGCAGAGCACATGCCCCCCTCCCACAAAAAATCCGAGACTGGGAGGAAAAAGCCACTAGGCCAGAAAACATGATTTGTGAGCCCCGCTGATTCTCATTTGAAAAATTAAGTACTGCAGTCTTCTGAAGGCTTCATACAGGAAACCTGATGTTTAGCATGGATGTGAGGAATACTAAATAGACACTCAAAGCCACTTATCCTCCACGGCTCTCCTGCTTTACGGACCCACTTGGAGGGAACTAATAATTGAACTTCTATACCAGGGAAACAAAGCAAGGAAATGAGCCTATGATTGCGGCAAGGCCCCAACACGGATGCTGAACGGCTTTGTTAAACCTCCGGTGGCCCCAAGCAACTTTGCAAAACCCAGTGTAATAAACACACCACGCTTCCGCTTTAGTGTTGACCTCCTTCGAGTGTGCCCCTGCCTTTATTCAAATTTCCTTACCTCCGCTTTTGATATCCACCCTCGTCCCTAATTTGAAAGTCCAATCCCTCCTGGGTTAAGAAAACCAAGCCTACGGTATTTGTCGCCAAGGTGCCCTTCTGCTTTCCTCGGCTTGCTTTAGGTTCCTGGAATCCCCTCCCCAAACAGAAATCTTGATGGGTGCATTATCATCCTTCTGGATGACAACCACAGGGCTCGCCTCCAACACAAGTCACTAATATGGAACGTCCATCCAATACATTCTTTTGCACATTCTCCCAACAAAGGAAAGGGCAGCAACTCGAGGGCAGAGCTGGTCTGCAGGTAAAGGGTGCCAAATTTAAGCCCCAGTTAACCTCTAGTTAGGGACGCGGGTGGCGCTGTGGGTTAAACCACAGAGCCTAGGGCTTGCCAATCAGAAGGTCGGCGGTTTGAATCCCCGCAACGGGGTGAGCTCCCGTTGTTCTGCTCCTGCCAACCTAGCAGTTCGAAAGCACGTCAAGTGCAAGTAGATAAATAGGTACCACTCCAGCGGGAAGGTAAACGGTGATTCTGTGCGCTGCTCTGCTTCACCAGAAGCAGCTTAGTTATGCTGGCCACATGACCCGGAAGTTGTACACCGGCTCCCTCAGCCAATAAAGTGAGATGAGCGCCGCAACACCAGAGTCGGTCACGACTGGACCTAATGGTCAGGGGTCCCTTTACCTTTACCTAACCTCTAGTTAAAAGGATCCGAGATGAGAAAGGCCTAGATCCGAGGCCCTGGAGAGCTGTGGCCGGTCAGAGAATTTTTGTTTACTACAAAACAAAACCGGTACCAGGCACAATCCTGCATTGCACGGGTTGGACTGGATCAGGCTTCCTCAACCTTGGCCCTCCAGATGTTTTGGGACTACAACTCCCATCATCCCTAGCAAGCAGGACCAGTGGTCAGGGATGATGGGAATTGTAGTCTCAAAACATCTGGAGGACTGAGTTTGAGGAAGCCTAGACTGGATGATCCTGGATGCCCCATCCGACTCTACAATTCTATGATCAGAACATAGCCCTGCTGGATCAGGCCAAAGGCTTATCCAGTCCACCTTCCAGTCAGTGGCCAACCAGATGTTTATGGAAAACCCAGGAGCAGAACACAGCACAGGATCTCTCTCCTAATGTTGTTCCCAGCAAGTGGAATTCAGAGGCACAACCCTGCCTTTTCCAGAGCTGCAGCACATCTTCATCTTCACCCTAGCATCCAGGTCTGCTGCTGTTCTTCAATCTGATCGCCTTTTGGGTAAGCAAAGATCTGTGAACCACCCTAACACCACCGGGCAGAACTGTAGTTTCCCCATAAACTAGGGCTGCTATACATCCAGATATTTCTGGACATTGCCGGGATTTCAAAGGTGGGATTGAAAAATTGAAAGGTGGCCTTTGGGGGCCTTCCTTAAAAAACAACAACCCATCAACAACGTTCGGGGTGTCCTGGTTTTTACTTTTTGGAAATATGGTAATCCTACCGTCAACTACAATTCTCAAAACTAATGTTCCCAGGATTCTTTGAAAAGAGTCGCCTGTTTCAAATGCATAGTGCATATGTAGCCTAGGAGAATACAGAAGACTGACTGGCCACTGGCTGCAGCTGCTCCATTTGATACAGGACAAATCATAAGAGGTCTCTGCCCTGAGGGGCCTCCAGATGTTATTCTTATCATTCCTGACCGCTGGGCATGCTGGCTGAGTCTTTTGGAATCCCAACAGCCTCGGGAGGGCCACACATTCCCTATTCCTGCTCTTAAGTAGACAATGCACAGGACTGGACTGTTTGTGACTGAGACTGTTCCTTGCAGGGCCTGGTTGGGGCAGGAAGAGAGGGAAAGGTTGTTGATGGCACCAGGTAAATGGTAGAGATCACCAGAGATTATCACAAGGCCCCAAAAGGTTTTAACTAACACAGATTGGAGGATTAGCTCCAATCCAAAAGGTGCGGAGATGTGAGCAACTGGGCAAGTCTGTCTGTAGGAGAATGTTTTTTTCCATTATCTTTTCATCTGCTCTGTTAATCAGAACCAGCAGGGGATTTGGGTTTTGTGAAGGGGGATTGGAGTAGCTATGCACAAAATAACTTCAAGCCACCCATAAAATATCCCCAAACAGGCAGCCAAGTGGTGCTGGGAGCTTGAGAAACGCAGGCGCTTTGGTGCATTTTCTCGACCACCTTGCAGCTTATTGCAAATTCAGAGATCTAAATCAGAGCAGTCAGCCTGTTCCCCAAGGTTTAGCTTGATCTGGGGCCAAGAAGACACTTAAATATCTGGCATGTGCAGGATCCCAGCAGCTTGTAGACAGCTGGTTGTATGCAGGTGTGTGTGTGTGTATACACATATATGCTGGTTTTACTGTATGTAGGCATTATTATTTTTTGCTTAAAATACTGCACATCACTTTGAGTTGCCATAGCAAAAAAGCAACTAACAAATTTAATTAATTAATTAATAATATAATAATTTGGATTTATATTTTTTTTACTTACTGATGCAATCACGAGCACAAATCACAAAAGAATATACAACCAAAGGGAAATCTGGGAGCGGCAGGGCAGGGGGATGCATTTGGCTATTACCGTAAACGTGAATCAGTTTTCCTACCATCTGAAGATGAATTATTTTCCAAGCTCTTCCCCACAATGAGTCCAAGGTAAATCTGGAATCTTAAACCCAAATCTAACTCATGAGCCTTAACCCATATTTGACCTTCCCTGAGTTCATTAATGTCTGGCAGAGGTTCATACAGGAGGCAAGTTGAAAGCAGTAAGACATCTGCAAAGCAAATGAGCTTTTCTGGTTAGTGCATGCTTGCCTTACCAACCTGAGTTGAGTTTACGCCTCTGGTCGTGAATGTATCCTCAGCACAAAATATTATTTCGTGCTATGTCTCCATCCCCCATGCAAATATCATCTACACCTGAATGGAGGTGGGGGTTGATTGGGACCAATGTAGGGGAAAGTGTTAAAAGTCCCTTTTATTTATGCTGTAGTCTGCACCATAGGGACACGGGTGGCGCTGTGGGTTAAACCACAAAGCCTAGGACTTGCCGATCAGAAGGTCGGCAGTTCGAATCCCCACGGCGGGGTGAGCTCCTGTTGCTCAGTCCCTGCTTCTGCCCACCTAGCAGTTCGAAAGCACGCCAGTGCAAGTAGATAAATAGGTACCGCTCTTGCGGGAAGGTAAACGGCATTTCTGTGCGTTGCTCTGGTTCGCCAGAAGCAGCTTAGTCATGCTGGTCACATGACCCGGAAGCTGTACGACAGCTCCCTTGGCCAATAATGCGAGATGAGCGCCGCAACCCCAGAGTCGGTCCCTACTGGACCTAATGGTCAGGAGTCCCTTTACCTTTACCTTTAGTCTGCACCAGATTCCACACACACCCGAGGCCTCCCTTTAATTTAAAAGCAGGTAGGGGCACCCAAACAATCATTGCTCCTTGTGTCATTACTGTCATATCTCTTTCCACCACAAGCTTGGCTACAGACAAGAATGCCCATTAGTGATCTCTTCGCAGGCATCAGAAATTTTGTAAACTTGCTTTTAAAAGACAGGGATTTCCCACTTACTTCATTGGCTTAAACAAGGCTTGCCCGTAATTCTGGAATGTCATTATCAGTTTGAGCTGGGTGCCTCCTGATTTCATTGCTGTAGAGGAAGGGGAAAGCAGAAGGGGAGAAAGAAAGAGAAAAATAGTTAAACCATGCCCGTACAGTTCAATAGACACCCAGCAAATTTTTAATACTGAAATGTCACAGTTAACCACCTGCAGCGAGAAAGAAGGGTTATTTATAGGGCAGTCAGCATCAAAAACACAGCAGTGCCATTTTTAACACTGGGAAGCTTTTTTCATGTGTGGTCTCCTTGAGAGCTGGATGAGCTTGTCAGTTTCGATTTCTCCCAGTTGCTCAGTTTTCAGTCTCATCTTCACCAGATTTCCACATCAGTTTGTGAATTATTAGTACTGTTATTTTAAAAAGCCCTCATGAAAATTCACCAGCCTTTTAGCACACATTTTCCTAGCACATGCAAGCAGACTTCCCTTGCAAGCATTTTAGCACATGGTTTCCACAAATACATGCATTTCTGCGCATATAGTATATGCATGTTCCCCTAATATATGCATTCTTATTCTCTTTTGTTGTTATTGGGAAAACTGGATTGCAAAATCTGGAAAAGGGGAAATTTGTAAGGCAATGTGCACTTTGGTCTCCATACTGGATAGGTTCATACTGAAGCAAGAAGTGAACCAATATTTATCCCCCATTCCTAGCTTCCCCTCAAGGCAAGGTTAAGAACAGAAGAATAGCCAGTTGAACTATGCCATTGACCCATCTAGTCCAGCATCTTGTTCTCACAATAGTAAACCCCAAATGCCTGTGGGAAACCAGGACACAGAACATCAGCGCAAGAGTACGCTTCCCACCCCATTTTTTCCAGCAACTGGTACTGTATTCAGAGCATTCCTGCCTCTAGCTGAGGAGGTAGACCATAGCCATCATGGCTGGCAGCCACTGGCAGCCCTTTCCTCCATGAATTTACAAAAGTAAGGCCACATCTTCAAGTGCCACTTGGCAAGGACGTGCCAAGCAGTGTCTTCAGGAAGGAGGGTGATGCTAAGTAAAGTCCAGATCCAAGAGAATGTGGCTTGGCAAGGTATATTCGGAGCCAGACAAGTCTCATCAGGACCACGGATAGCTCCCAGTGGGTTCTTCTGCTGGCTCTATTGTAGGTAATGGGGGGAATGTTGCCTTAGCAAAGAGCTGTATCCATTGGAAGCCCCATGAAGGCTAGCGAGCATGTCTTCTGGAATTGGACCCACCTCCCTGGAGAAGCTTTGCTCCTCAAAGAACCATTGCCTGTTTCTGGAATCACTGGCTTCTCCAAGACAGAGGTTAAAGGGGCAGTCCTCAGAGTCTGAAGAAGGCAAAGCGGGTGTTGTTCCTAAGCTGGGAGAGTACAGGAGATGCTGAAACCCCCCCCCCGAAAAACCCCCACACAAACCAACAGGGTTAAGCATCATAAGAATATTAATAAGAGCCTGTTGGATCAAGCCAAAAACCCATCTAGTACAGCATCTTCTTCTCACTGTGGGTGACCAGATGCATATGGGAAGCCCATAAGCAGGACCAACTCTCCCCACTTGTGATTCCAGAGCGTGTCCAGAGGAGGGCAACCAAAATGGTCAAAGGCCTGGAAACGATGCCTTATGAGGAACGGCTAAGGGAGCTGGGCATGTTTAGCCTGGAGAAGAGGAGGTTAAGGGGTGATATGATAGCCATGTTCAAATATATAAAAGGATGTCATATAGAGGAGGGAGAAAGGTTGTTTTCTGCTGCTCCAGAGAAGCGGACACGGAGCAATGGATCCAAACTACAAGAAAGAAGATTCCACCTAAAGATTAGGAAGAACTTCCTGACAGTAAGAGCTGTTCGACAGTGGGATTTGCTGCCAAGGAGTGTGGTGGAGTCTCCTACTTTGGAGGTCTTTAAGCAGAGGCTTGACAACCATATGTCAGGAGTGCTCTGATGGTGTTTCCTGCTTGGCAGGGGGTTGGACTCGATGGCCCTTGTGGTCTCTTCCAACTCTATGATTCTATGATTCTATGATTCTCAGCAGCTGGTTTCCAGAGGCAAACTGCCTCCAGCAGTGAGGTTGAAGATAGCTACGATGGCTAGTAGCCACTAGCCTCATCTCCCAATTTTTCTTCCTTATTTGGATTCTCTTTGGAGGCATTGCAGGCGGGGCTGGGTTCAGGGGTGGTAACACATATGCACAAACACACAAGTCATCACACCAGCAGCAGACAACATGTAACAAGCTGCACCTTAGCTTTTAAAAGCACTATCTTCAAAGCTGATTCTGTCAGGCAGCTTAGTGTGTGCAATTTCGTCCTTTCTTTAAATAAATAAAATAAAAACCCCTTCCTTCCAAAGGTCAGATAACCCACATCTTTTGGAGAGCTGACAAAAAAATAATCCAGATTTATTTTTGGGGGTGTGCGTGCGTAAATAAATGTCACATTATTCTACTTCAGATCTGTTGTCCTTCAGTTTCTTTGGCCCTGTACGTTTTCTCTCCCTGAACCAATGATATTAGCTACACGTCCTTTTAATTACTCCTCTCGGTGCTCTGTTACCGATAGGTCACCAGCTTGTAATCTGTCCTTTTCCCTCCTCCTTTCTTTTCTGTGCTACAAAATGTTATGCAAATCCGGTCAGTTTAATTACTCTTCGGCTTGAGCAAAACAGTCCCTCCAGCCTCGCTGTTTTCTGCTGACCCTAGCCTTCTCTTGCATTACCGACCCATCCCACAGGAACAAATAAATAATTAGAAATTAAAGTGCATTAAGCAATTTGCACCGAATAGGCAGAGCAGGAACGCACAGGTTTCACATATTAGATTAAGTTGGTGGTGCTGAGTAGGCCAAAACTCGGAATGCATTTAAGGGGAGAAAAGCATGCTGTCATTTTAAAGAAAGCAAAACCTCATTTCCAGTACTCGAAGCAGCTGCCTGAAGTCAGGTCTCTTGCAAATGCACAGCGCATGGTAACAAAATTTCGCCATACATTGTCAAGGCTGCTTGAGAACACGCCGTGTGTCCTCATTTCAACTCTCTTCACTTGTTTATAAAACAAGTGGCACCTGAAACAAAATGTTGTTTGGTGGGCTACTTCTGTTCAGGGGTCCTTCTAGGTAGCCAGCCAGCCAGCCAGCAATTCCCTTTCCAGAATACAGTGGTACCTCGGGTTACATATGCTTCAGGTTACATACGCTTCAGGTTACAGACTCCGCTAACCCAAAAATAATACCTCGGGTTAAGAACTTTGCTTCATGATGAGAACAGAAATCGTGCGGCGGCAAAAGGCAAAACCCATTAGCTAAAGTGGTGCTTCAGGTTAAGAACAGTTTCAGGTTAAGAACGGACCTCCAGAACGAATTAAGTACTTAACCCGAGGTACCACTGTACTCCATTCCCTTTCATTCTCCCTCTCTGGTTTTTCATGTCCCTCTTGATGATCAATCAGTCAGCATTTCACAGCGACTACCAATTCTCAGTCCCCATTTGGACTGGGGTTATTGGGGAAGGGTTGCCCTAGGGTCTGCCAAAGGTTTTTTGAGTACAAAATTTGGGGTTTCTCCAAGCCTGCTTATGCGTCCCTATTGCCTTTGGATGATTCTGTGCTTGCTTTATCAATATCCAGACTCAAAGAATGAGTCTGCTGCCAATGTATGAAGATCATCAGCTTGTGGTACCATGCAGGTGGGCTTTTTCACTGATGGCGCCAGTGTTGCGGAATGCCCCCCCCACTGAAATCAAAGAATCATAGAACTGTAAAGGTGGAAGGGACCCTGAGGATCATCTAGTCCAACCCCTCGCAATGCAGAAATATGCAGCTGCCCCTTATGGGGATTGAACCTGCAACCTTGCCATTATCAGCACCATGCTCTAACCAACTGAGCTATCCAGGGATAGCTGGATACAAGAGGCATTGTTAATGTTGGTATTCCACCTCATCCTGAAGGCACACTTGTTTGGGCAAGCAGAATTTCTGGTTTTATTTTATTTTTATTTTTAATTTTTTTATTAAATTTGTACGCTTTTTAACTGCTATGCTTTTTAATTGTGGATTTCTTATGGCGTATTTTTACTATGTATTGATTTCACTGTTGTAAACTACTTAGAAGCCATTTTGGCAGTATATGAATTAATGAATAAGAATAATCATGCAGAACAGGAGTGCGAAATCTTTTTTGGACTAATGACCACATTCGTTACTGGGCAATCTTTTAAGCGCTACGTGCCAGTGGCAAAATGAGCCTGGCAATGGATGCAAATTTTGTACACTAGGGTAGTTTTTTACACACATGCATGAAACCCTCTCTAGCCTCCATCCAGAGCAGAGGTCAGCAAACTTTTTCAGCACTGTCCCTTAGACCTTGTGGGGCACTGGACTATATTTTGTTTGGGGGAAGAACGAATTCCTATGCCCCACAAATAACCCAGAGATGCATTTTGCATAAAAGTACACATTCTACTCATGTAAAAACACGCTGATTCCTGGACTGTCCGTGGGCTGGATTGAGAAGGTTATTGGGCCAAATCTGGCCCCCGGACCTTAGTTTGTCTACCCATAATCCAGACAAGCAAAAGGCATTATCACTGCCAATATGACCATAGTGATTCATTTTTTGGCACTTACAGGCTCTTGACTATTCCTTGTCTATGAAAACACTTGCAGAATCATCCATCCTACCAGGTTGATTTTGGACTTTCCCCAGCAAACACAACTGATACCTTGAGCAATCATCCACCCAGCAGCTTAGCATTCTCCTGGGAGTTTGACAAAAGAACAAAAGTGAGCAGCCCCTGCCCAAACCTCCTGCCAGCAACAAAATACAAAACCATTAACCAAACTACAAATACAACCAGAAAAAGCCAAATATATAGCTGTAAGAACCTAAGCCACGAGAGATAAGCTCAGGTCAATGTCAGAAAGTCCTCTGGCATTTGGCCACACACAGCCTGATAAATGGGACGCGGGTGGCGCTGTGGTCTAAGCCACTGAGCCTCTTGGGCTTGTTGATCAGAAGGTCGGCAGTTTGAATCCCTGCAATGGGGTGAGCTCCTATTGATCTGTCCCAGCTCCTGTCAAAAGCACGCCAGTGCAAGTAGATAAATAGGTACCACTCCGGCGGGAAGGTAAACAGCATTTCTGTGTGCTGCTCTGGTTTGCCAGAAGCGGCTTAGTCATGCTGGCCACATGACCTGGAAAAACTGTAGTCGGGCAAATGCCGGCTCCCTCAGCCTGTAAAGCGAGATGAGCACCGCAATCCCAGAGTCGTCTGCGACTGGACTTAACTGTCAGGGGTCCTTTACCTTTTTTACCTTTTTAGACTGATAAATACACACTCATTTTACATCATGCAATTGGGGGAGGAGGGGTTCCTTCCTGCAAAGGGAGTTGACATATAGCAGGAGCAAGCGTCAAGCTGGAATTTATCCTTTTGGTAAAATAATTGTGGCATTATACCCTTTGAAGTTTGGCAAAGAGATTTTCAAACTCTCAGTGTTCCAAACTGCAATCGTTTCCTAACAACTCTCTGCACCCTTAGAAAACTACAGTTCCCAGGATTGTGTGTGTGTGTGTGTGTGTGTGTATTTGGAGTATTTGCCCCACTCCAGCCCTGGAAAAAAAATCATGCAGACTGACAGCATCCCCTAAAAAAACCTAAAAAGGAAAAAAACCCTACAGGAAATAAGAAGAATGTGCGCAGACATATTTTCAACGGAGCATTATGTATGGCAGGGGTAGCCAACGTGATGCTCTCAAGCCGTTGTTCATGTTGGCTGCGGCTGATGGGGGTTGGAGGAATGGAACAACGACTGGAGGATGCTACATTGCCAATCCCTGACATTATGGTGCTCCGAGAACTGAGAAGTCCATAAAAGCCTGAAGCCTGCCAGGATCTGTGTACGTCATCCAAATTGACTCAAATATATGCCCAGCCCACCCACGCGTTCCCAACCACACTGAGTTTCATGTTCTTGTTTCCGGTCCTATTTTTATGAACGACACATGGCAATTTTGCTTTGCATTCCTGTGTCAGACCAACCAATGTTTTCCCCCCTTTCCTTTCCTTTTTTTTTCTCTTTTACAAGAAAGCCACTCACGTTTCCAAGACTCTGTTTGCACATTTGGAGATGACAACTCGAGACTCTCGTTTCTGTCCAAACAACATTGTCATAAGGATTTACAGCAGGCAGAACTGTGTCAACAGTTTTCAAGGAAGCCACATAATAATGACACTAAGTCATTGCTGCCAGTAATGGCCTTGGAACGGCATGCTAACGAGGCCTCAAAATGGGAGGCCAATTTGGCTCCCACCAGAATTTCCAGCTCTCTTTAGCAGCAAAAAGACTACCAAGTTTTTTGTTTGTTTGTTTTGTTACAAGAAAAACTGCTCCCTTTCTCTTATGGGGTATTCCGGAGCCTGTACATGGGCTCCTTATTGGTAGGAGAAAATAACAGAGGCCAACCAGAGTAAACTGAAAAGCAAAGCGGCTAGTAAGCCTGATCTTTATTAAAGGAACTGTTGCAACAGGGTCTCCACTCACCACACACAGGAGGGAGGAGAACCCTGAACAATAGTGCACAAGCTCTTATATAGACTTTCGAAACTGCCCACCCTGTAGCTCAAGACCACTCCCCTAAAACATCATACATACATCACAGAAGGAGGTGGTCTACAGCAGAGGAGTCAGTCTTCAGCAGAAATCCTTTCTGCTGGGATACCTGATAATGGTCACTAATTGCATTACCTGGGCAGCCTGGCCATTCTTTTGTGATGGTTAATACTTTAGTTCCTGAATTCAGGTCACAGGCTCACCCTATTCATACACAAAGACACCCTTAAGACAAGATTTGCAAGTGAAAAGACAATGGGGAAGCTTTCCCCATTTGCCTCCCTTACTGCAGAGGAATATTTGAGGTCATTGGGAGAGTCAAAATGGCCCCAGGATTGCTCTCCCATACTATTTCAGACACATGGTTCATATATTTAGATATATATTTGAGACCCAGGAATTCTTATAACAGTTTACTTCTGCTTTCTGCCTTGCAATAGTCTCATGTGCAGGAAGGCAAAAATGCCTTGTTTCCCTTTCAAACCCTGTATTTGTGGCACACACCACTTTTCCCCATCTGCTGCAGTTTCTCTTCCACCAGAAGATCCCTGTCGGGTGGGGTGGGTGTAGTTTGGCCAAAGCAGTCCCTTGGGCCATTTAAGAAAGCCTGTTTGCACCCAGGGGCTGGAGGTTCCACACCACCTTTCAGTTGGTCTTGATAAAAGTATGACTCCATTAAGACACTGGATTCCCCCCACCCAACAGATCCACAAGGTTCTCTGAAAAGCCTCAAAAGGAATATAAAACAAGAGGTGTGATTTTTTTTTTTAAAGTTTCCTCTAATCACAGTCATAATCGCCCTTTCCCCCAGAAGCCCTTAGGTATGTATGAATGCTGGAAGCAGAGATTTTATTTTCGTCATAGCCTTTACAACTCCCCAAGGTATATATCATTAACTCTGGCAAAGATTACCCAGAACGTTTACATAGTGTTGAAAGTGCATTCAAATGCAAATGTTACATTTAATCTTTCAGCATCTGAAAAAACACACCCCAAAGAATGGAAAGCAAAGAGTAAGTTAAGTAATCTTATATAAAGATTAACAAACAAACAAAAAGACCAGCAATCACCTTGACCCCAAAGTCAAGGGAGAAGGGCACAGCCAATTTGAGAGTTAGAATTTCAGCTTACTTTTACTTTCAGGTAAAAGAGGGGGAAAACTGGAAGAGTTTCAGGACTGCACTCAGGAAAGTGTTCCATGACTGTTTGGCTGTCGATCAAACCTTTAATTATATTCTCCTGCCCTGACCTCCTTCTCATGTCATCTTCCCTTTGGATCACCCGCCTTTCCATTTCCCAAAAACTTTCTATCTTACTGGAACATTTTAGATGACAGCTTGTATGCTAGAGAACAATTTCATATTGCAAAGGATTCTGGGGGATCTTCTCAGATGCATGTTCCAGCACAGGATCCTAGGGCAGGACTCCAGTTCCCATCAGCCTCAGCCACCCTGGCCAATGGTCCTGAGATGATGGGAGTTGTAGTCCAACAGTATCCAGAAGGTAGCACATTGGCTATTCTGGATTTAGGCTTTCCTTAAGGTGGTCCTTAGGAGAGTTATTCAGCCTGGCCCCAACAGATGCAATAGTTACAGAAGAGGAGACATGCACAATTCTGTCCATTTAGCACCTATGGTGAGATGAAGCCAGGAGTGGAGACCCTTTGGCCCTCCAGATGTTGTTGGACTCCAACGCCCATCATTCCCAACCAGCTTGGTTGATGGTCAGGGATGATGGGAATTGTTGTCCAGCAACCTCTGGAGGACCACTGGGTCCTCATCCCTGCTGTAGGGTCAAATCAATGGACTCTAGCTAGGCCTTTGGGTTCTTGCTCTGTATCAGCTGACAGTGTGCCCCAGAAGATGTCCAACAGCTGCACATTGCAGGGGAAGAGCAGTTGTGTTTTATAAGACTAAGACATTTATACCATACATCTGAAGCACTGTGATACCACTTTCAGCAGTCATGGTCTCCACCCCCATCGTTCAGCCCGGACACTGAGATCCAGCACTGAGGGCCTTCTGGCGGTTCCCTCATTGTGAGAAGTGAGGTTACAGGGAACCAGACAGAGGGCCTTCTCGGTAGTGGCGCCCGCCCTGTGGAACGCCCTTCCTTCAGATGTCAAAGAGATAAACAACTACCTCAGAAGACATCTTAAGGCAGCCCTGTTCAGGGAAGTTTTTAATGTATGATATTTTAGTGTATGTTTGGTCTCTGTGGAAGCTGCCCAGAGCGGCTGGGGAAACTCAGCCAGATGGGCGGGGTACAAATAATAAATTATTATTATTATTATTATTATTATTATTATTATTATTATTATTATTATTATTATGGCTTCCCCCAAAGACTTATGAGAGCTGTAGTTTGTTAAGGGTGCTGAGAGTTATCACGATGCCCCTATTCCCCTCCCAGAGCTACAATTCCCAGAGTTCCCTGTGAAGAGAGTGAAGTGACATTTGAAGCGAGTGGTGCTGAGAGCTTCTCAGTTAATACTCATAACCTCAATGTCACGCCCACATGCTCTAGACTGGAGATGAAAAGTCACAATCAAAAGGGGAACCTTGCCTAAGAGGACATCTCATGGTCACGGGGTGGGCTTAATATTGCTCAACCCCCCTCTCCTAGAGGCCTTTTTCCACAGCCCCAGTTATTTATTTATTTATTTTATTTCCTACAAAAATTGTATGCCGCTTGATTGTACAGGCAAAACCCAAGCAGTTAACAAAAAAGCAATAATATTATTGCTAAAAGCAGCTAAAAACAATTATTTAAATATTGTAAAAAATAAATAAATCAGTGATAAAACAAAAACAGATTAACATACAAGTCAACAGTCAACATATCTGGGTAGGCTTGTCTAAACAAAAATGTTTTTTAGCAGGCGCTGAAAAGAGTACAGTGAAGGCGCTTGCCTGACGTCAATAAGCTGGGAGTTCCAAAGGGTCCTGCCACACTAAAAGATTGATTTCTTACAAAACCAGGAAAGGCATTACATGGCACCTGTAACCAGTGCCAGTTCTGCTGTTCAAAGCAACTGAGTACATAGGGTACAGTGATCTCAGAGACCCCAAGTTGTTAAGGGCTTCATATACTAACTGTGGGATGCGGGTGGCGCTGTGGGTTAAACCACAGAGCCTAGGACTTGCCCATCAGAAGGTCAGCGGTTCGGCTCCTGTTGCTCGGTCCCTGCTCCTGCCAACCAAGCAGTTTGAAAGCACGTCAAAGTGCAAATAGATAAATAGGTACCACTCTGGCGGGAAGGTAAGCAGCATTTCCGTGCACTGCTCTGGTTCGCCAGAAGCGGCTTAGTCATGCTGGCTCCCTAGGCCAATAAAGCGAGATGAGCGCCGCAACCCCAGAGTCGGTCACGACTGGACCTAATGGGCAGGGGTCCTTTTACGTTTATACTAACTGTAGCACATTGAACTTAGTGCGCCAGCAATTCAGCAGCCAGTGCAGATCTCGGAGCACAGGTGTTATATGCTGACAAGGTCTCCCTCCTGCCAGCAATTGTGCTGCAGCATTCTGCACTAACTGCAGCTTGTGGATCAAGTGCAAAGGAAACCCCCCAGTTTTATTACATCCTTCCCCTATTAGCCACCTCCACACTGCAGCGCACGATTCGACCCTTTCCTTGCACCCCGTGTCTATGCAGAGGAAGCCACAAAGTCCCCAACAGCCATGCACCAACCCAGCTCCCTTCCCCAAACAGTGCTTGCCCAGCCTCCTCTACTATCGCATCTCCAGAGAAAGCAATCCTGCTGATGTATCTCATTCCATTACCGAACTGCAATAAACCTGCCTGGACAAGAAATCTCCTTCCCTGTCATTTAACCTTACTGATTGCCTGGGTTGGGTAACAGGCTGTTACTTCACAGCCGTCCTAAAAGTCAGACTTTCCCCTCTATTCCTTTCGAAACTCGAGGCAGCTGCAAGTTATCAAGGAAGCCAGTGGTTTATGGAACCTGCAGAGTCATCCTGCTCCGCAGCCATCCTCAAATGGTCATGAGATCCTCATCAGAGGGGGAGCTGCCAATCGTCCAAAAACAGCAGAGGCAACACAAATGTGCTTCTCAAGCTGCCTTCTCTCATGGTTAAAGGACAGCCCCGATCTGAAACACTGGAAGCTGCCCCTGGGACTCTTGATCTCCAACCACCATGTTTTCCTGTTTCTTCCAGACTATAACTGTGCTAAGTAGAACCCATTTTTCTGCCCTTCTATCTATATGTATCTGTAAATGAATAGCATGGGACAATCCTTTCCTAGCTGCCTTTCCTCCTCTGTTTCAACTCAATTTGCAGGCAAGGCACTGAATTCCCAGGAAACACCATGAAGAAACTTCCGAAGCGTACTTCTGGAGCAGGAGAAGTCCATCTAGTCAAGCATTCTGCTCCTGCAGTACAGAACAAGCAAGACATGGCCCTCTCTCCATAGAATCACAGAATTGTAATGTTCAGCAGCAACCAGCTGTCTCTGATACTAAAGATAAAGGGACCCCTGACCATTAGGTCCAGTTGTGGCCGACTCTGGGGTTGTGGCGCTCATCTCACTTTATTGGCCGAGGGAGCCGGTGTACAGCTTCCGAGTCATGTGGCCAGCATGACTAAGCTGCTTCTGGTGAACCAGAGCAGCACACGGAAACGCCGTTTACCTTCCCGCTGGAGCGGTATCTATTTATCTACTTGCACTTTGACGTGCTTTCGAACTGCTAGGTTGGCAGGAGCAGGGACCAAGCAATGGGAGCTCAACCCATCAGGGGATTTGAACCGCCAACCTTCTGATCAGCAAGCCCTAGGCTCTGTGGTTTAACCCACAGCGCCACCCGTGTCCCTGATTGCCCCATATATGCATTACGACTTTGTAGCTATTGCTAGCCTTACCCTCCATGTGTTTGTCTAATCCTCTGACAAAGTTGTCTCAAGTTGTGCCACAATCACTACATCTCCAGATACAAAATGTCACTGTTTCACGATACACCATAGTTGGGAGAACTCTTATTCCTATCATGGAATCACAGAATTGTAGACCTGGAAGGGACCCTGGGGGTCATCTATTCCAACCCCCTGCAATGCAAGAATCTCAGCTAAAGCATCCATGACCCAACCTCTGCTTAAAACCCTCCAATGAAGAAGAGTTCACCACTTCCTGAGGGAGACTGTTCCTCTGTCAAACAGCTCTTACTGTCAGAAAGTTCTTCCTGATGTTTAGTCAGAATCTCCTTTCTTGTAACTTAAATCCATTGGTTTGGGTCCTATCCTACAGAGCAGGAGCAAACAAGCTTGTTCCCTCTTCCATGTGACAACCCTTGAGCTATTTGAAGATGGCTATCATATCTCCTCTCACTCTCCTCTTATCCAGGCTAGACATACCCAGCTCCTTCAACCATTCCTCATAAAGCTTGGTTTCCACACCCTTGATCACCTTGGTTGTCGTCCTCTGCACATGTTCCAACATGTCAACATGCCTCTTAAATTGTGATGTCCAGAATTGGACACAGCACTCCAGATGTGGTCAGACCAAGGCAGAATATAGTGCCACTCTTACTTCACTTGACTAGGACACAGTGGTTTAACTAACTTCAGCCCCTCTTCCTGGGGAATTCTGGGAACTGTAACTCTGTGAAGGGAATAGGGGTCTTCTAACAACACTCAGCACCATTCACAAACTACAGTCCCCATGATCCTTTGTTGGGGAAGCCATGGCTGCTTAAGGTGGTAGGATACTGCTTTAAATGTATAGCGCAAATGAGGCCTTTAATGTAAAATTCAGATGCCAGAGTAAGGCATTGTATTAGATAGCTCTAGATATCTTGAGAAAGGATACCAATCAATGGGGGAAGTCAGTAGGTCTGTCTCAGTCATGTCTTTGACTTGGCATGTGATTTATTTTTCCCCATCACCAGAATATCATTTACTTTTTTAAAAAATCTGCTGACAGATGGAAACACCAGCTTTTTGTTTTTTCCTCCATTTCCAAGCCAATGACCAATTCATAAGTCACAGATAGAAATAGATTTGGTTCTTTATGGGGCAAACAGTGTGTGGGATGTGCCACCCCACCCCCAATAAGCAGGAACAAATTGCAATTCTATTATTCCCAGGCAAAATAATCCTTGCACAGGGAAATCTAGCATTTCAAGGAATGGAGAGTTAGGGTGGTAGTTCAGAGTGTTGGCATTAGGTAAGCCATTGTCCTGATCCAAGAAGACTTTTCTTAGGCTCTTATGAGTAACAGAGCAGGAAGACTGTTGCCTTTGTGCCCTGCCTGTGGTATTCCTGCAGCAATTGGACTGGCCAGGGCGCTAGACAAGATGGGCCCCTTTCTGACTTATTCATAGTCAGAACATGAACTTTGACCCTCAAGATGCATCTCTAAGTCAGTGGGGCTGACCTCTGGGTAAATACACATAGGATCTCACACACAGCCAAATATTTAACTGAATACAACCAGTGGTGTAGCGTGGGTTGTCAGCACCTGGGGCAAGGCAAGTAATTTGTGCCCCTAACCTGTGGATTTGCACCCCCTAACCCCCAGATGTTGCGCCCAGTGCGGCCGGCCCCCCCTGCACACGCTACGCCACTGAATACAACTTTCTCTGGGCTGAACTCTGAACTCATTTTCATTTCACCAGTGCCCAGATTACTTATCGGTCCCACTCGCTAATTGCTTCCATAACTGCATGCACCTCTTTAATTACTTCGCCCACCCAAGCAAGACGCATTGTAGATTTCAGAAATGAACTGACTCGAGTTAGGCACTCGTTTCTTCGGGCAGGGAAATAAAACAAACCACCTTGAGGCCTACCTTCTTCCCTAAGAAATCAAGCTCAAGCCTCCCGTTAATTTTAACTTGGGGAAGGAAAAGGCCCAATGTTATTAGCAAGTTGCATCTAACCATTCTACACCATGCCGCGTTTCTAATTAAACAACTCTTTGGCTCATGCAGGTGGCATTATTGCAGATGTAAATTTCAAATTGCACAAAGAAATGGCTAATTATGGTCATTTTTGAGTCTTGATTCAGATAATTATGTTTCTGAGCCTATGAGCTCAGAATGCTCACCTTTCCCAGAAAATATACTGCCAGTGTTCAGTTCAAAATAATATTAAGGATCTAATTATCCTTTAAGAGCATAGCATGGAATGAATGGGGGAGGGGAGATAACATAAAAAAAGAAACATGAATGGTCCAAACTCTCAACTGCAGTTTCTCATTTCTCCAACCTTAAATTTGGTTCTGCACATTAGTTTGTGATTACTTTTTTTAAAAAAGTCCACATGAAAAATCAGCAGCGTTTGACTGCCAATTTCTCCAAATATACACCTATCTGTGTGCAATTTTGCCTAATATATACTTCCTCTTTTTGCAAAGCAACATTTCCTAATATAATGGTGAAGGCTCAGCAGACATTTGGGCCTGGGGCACTTGTGAGCCACGTAGATGTTGTTGAACTAGAACTCCCACCATTCCTACTTATTGATCATTGTTGGCTCAGGCTGATGGAATCCAGCAGTGCTGGTTGCCACAAGGTCCTAATGCCTAGGACCAGAGAAAATGGAGGAGGTAGAGAAACAATGTGCATTGTCTGGAGCTCCATAGAAAAGGAAAGGGGAATTTGTGGCCCTCCAGAGTTGTTGCACTGCAATTCCCATTTGGTGTCTCCCATGCTGAAGGGGGCTGATGGTGCAGGAACTCAACATGAATGCCCCCGTAGTTCTCTTATAATGGTGATGGCGCTCCCCAGAGAGGTGCTGGAACTGAGTTTTTTTGAGTTCTGGCTGAAAAAAAGCAGACTTCAGGTCTTTTTTCAGGTCAGCTTAGTGGATTGGAAGGATGAGCAGACATCTGAGCCTGGTCCAAGTTTCTCTGGCCCAAGGATTAGGACCTTGTGGCACTGTTGGATTCCATTAAGGTAAAGGCAAAGCAGCCGTAGATGGTTAAGTCCAGTCAAAGGCAACTATGGGGTTGCTCATCTTGCTTTCAGGCCGAGGGAGCCAGCATTTGTCCACAGGCAGCTTTCCAGGCCATGTGGCCAGCATGACTGAACAGCTTCTGGCACAACAGAACACCATGACGGAAACCAGAGAGCATGGAAATGCTGTTTACCTTCCCACCGGAGTGGTACCTATTTATCTACTTGCACTGGTATGCTTTCGAACTGCTAGGTTGGCAGGAGCTGGGACAGAGCAACAGGAGCTCACTCTGTCATGGGGATTTGAGCCGCTGACCTTCTGATTGGCGAGCCCATGGCAAATAGGGATGGTGGGAGTTCTAGTTCAACAGCATCTGTGTGGCTCACATGTGCACCATCCTTGCCCCACACAAATCAAAGTAGTGTATGTCTGGGGTATTCCATATAGTTCAACCAGTTTTACTGTCATGGGGGCCCTTCCCCATTGCAGGACTCTTTGGTATTGTAGTTCTGTGAATGGAATTATCAAATAACTTCAGAAAACTACAATTCTCAGGGTTCTCCAGGGGGCAGGGGAAGTCACTGCAGCTCAACCAGGTTAACTTTCGCCTGACCACCTTCAGATTATCACAGTCATTTTAAAGCACCAATATCTCATGATTAGCAACCACCCTGTAGGGATGGAGGATAAATATGGTTCAGTTAGACTTATAATGCAAACTTCTCTAATTTGCACTTTTTGGAACAATATGCAAGCCAAAACACAGCTATCCCAGTCTGACATCAATACAAGGGAAGATTCTGGAGCAGATCATTAAGCAAACAGTCTGTGAGCACCTAGAAAGGAATGCTGTGATCACCAATAGTCAGCATGGATTTCTGAAAAATAAGTCATGTCAGACTAACCTGATCTCGTTTTTTGACAGAATTACAAGCCTGGTGGATGAAGGGAACGCAGTGGATGTAGCCTACCTTGATTTCAGCAAGGCATTTGACAAGGTGCCCCATGATATTCTTGTAAAGAAGCTGGTAAAATGCGGTCTTGACTATGCTACCACTCAGTGGATTTGTAACTGGCTGGCTGACCGAACCCAAAGGGTGCTCATCAATGGTTCCTCTTCATCCTGGAAAAGAGTGACTAGTGGGGTGCCACAGGGTTCTGTCTTGGGCCCGGTCTTATTCAACATCTTTATCAACGACTTGGATGATGGACTCAAGGGCATCCTGATCAAATTTGCAGATGACACCAAACTGGGAGGGGTGGCTAACACCCCAGAGGACAGGATCACACTTCAAAACGACCTTGACAGATTAGAGAACTGGGCAAAAATAAACAAGATGAATTTTAACAGGGAGAAATGTAAAGTATTGCACTTGGGCAAAAAAAATGAGAGGCACAAATACAAGATGGGGGACACCTGGCTTGAGAGCAATACATGTGAAAAGGATCTAGGAGTCTTGGTTGACCACAAACTTGACATGAGCCAACAGTGTGACGCGGCAGCTAAAAAAGCCAATGCAATTCTGGGCTGCATCAATAGGAGTATAGCATCTAGATCAAGGGAAGTAATAGTGCCACTGTATTCTGCTCTGGTCAGACCACACCTGGAGTACTGTGTCCAGTTCTGGGCACCACAATTCAAGAAGGACACTGACAAACTGGAACGTGTCCAGAGGAGGGCAACCAAAATGGTCAAAGGCCTGGAAACGATGCCTTATGAGGAACAGCTAAGGGAGCTGGGCATGTTTAGCCTGGAGAAGAGGAGGTTAAGGGGTGATATGATAGCCATGTTCAAATATATAAAAGGATGTCACATAGAGGAGGGAGAAAGGTTGTTTTCTGCTGCTCCGGAGAAGCGGACACGGAGCAATGGATCCAAACTACAAGAAAGAAGATTCCACCTAAACATTAGGAAGAACTTCCTGACAGTAAGAGCTGTTCGACAGTGGAATTTGCTGCCAAGGAGTGTGGTGGAGTCTCCTACTTTGGAGGTCTTTAAGCAGAGGCTTGACAACCATATGTCAGGAGTGCTCTGATGGTGTTTCCTGCTTGGCAGGGGGTTGGACTTGATGGCCCTTGTGGTCTCTTCCAACTCTATGATTCTATGATTCTATGATTCTATCCCTGCAAATTCACACTTCTCCCAATTTTACAATGCCATTCTCCAGTTAAATGCATACAGTACATTAGGGGAAAGTGTGCATTAAAATAGGTATTTCTGTATAACTTTGAAAACTAGATAAATAGATAAGATAACGAATATGTTAGTGAAAGCTATACATAGAGTGCATTATATCAGGGGAAATAGCTTGCAAAAATGGGCTTTCACTAAAAAGCAAAGGCATTTTCATGAGGGTTTTTTTTATTTTAAAAAATGAATAAATTGCAAACTGATTGATACGTGGAGGACTGAAGAGAAGACTGGGAAGCTGAGAAATGCAGAGAAACCGAAAATGACAGGCTATCCCTCCCAGCCGGTCACGACTTGCGTTCTGCAGTAGCATCTGGTCGTCTTTTTGGCTTTTGTTTTCATGGCACTCTTTAATTGCTTGAAAATTACACCATATGTAGCAGTGTTAAGTGTAAATATTTCATTTAGTAAAACATTACCTTGCACTGCTATGGCAACTTTCTCTCATAAGTACAAACACCCCCCTTTCCTCAGCTTTAAAAGCCCTGCGTAACTGAATTTGAATAGATAGGTGGTACATTGCTGGCTGGCAATCCAATCCAGTCCTGAACACTGGGTATGGGGAACCTTTGGCCCTCCAGATGTTGTTGAACTACAACTCCCATCAGTCCCAGCAAAATGGCTAGTGGCCGGGGAGCAGTTCAGCAACATCTGGAGGGCCAAAGGTTCTTCCTCTTCTGCTAGAGGGAATCCATATCTATGAATAAATACATAATTTTCACCCCTGAAAATTGTTAAGGAGGCCAATTGCGGCCGTACCTGAAACTGCTTTGCGATCCAACTTCTTTCCTGAAAAAGTGCAGTCCAAAATGATCAACATTTTGTGCAAATCCAGTCTCTCAGGGTGGGAGACTGGGAGAAGAGGTAGACACCCAGGTGAAAGCTGGGGGGGGGTGTGTGTCCACCTTCATACCCTCCAACATTTCTCTGATGAAAATAGGGACATCCTATTCCATAATAATAATCATCATAATATATATGTTTAGTACCTCGCCCATCCAACTGGGTTGCCCCAGCCACTTTGAGCAGCTTCCAATATATATATATATATATATATATATATATATATATATATATATATATACATACACACACACACACACACACATACACACACACACACACAACATAATAAAACATTAAACATTTAAAAGCTCCCTATACAGGGCTGACTTCAGGTGTCTTCTAAAGGTTGTATAGTTACTTATCTCCTTGGCTCAGGGGTCACATAACTCCATACCCTCCTACATTTCTCAGATGAGAATAGGGACGTGCTAAAAGAACTGGACCATAAAGAGGGCTGATCGCCGAATAATTGATGCTTTTGAATTATGGTGCTGGAAGAGACTCTTGAGAGTCCCGTGGACTGCAAGAAGATCAAACCTATCCATTCTGAAGGAAATCAGCCCTGAGTGCTGACTGGAAGGACAGATCGTGAAGCTGAGGCTCCAATACTTTGGCCACCTCATGAGAAGAGAAGACTCCCTGGAAAAGGCCCTGATGTTGGGAAAGATGGAGGGCACAAGGAGAAGGGGACGACAGAGGACAAGATGGTTGGACAGTGTTTTCGAAGCTACCAGCATGAGTTTGACCAAACTGCGGGAGGCAGTGGAAGACAGGAGTGCCTGGCATGCTTTGGTCCATGGGGTCACGAAGAGTCGGACACAACTAAACGACTAAACAACAGCAACAAAGAAAAAGTGGGACATTCTAGGATCAAATCAGAAACCAGGACAGCTTCTGTATCCAGGACTCTCCCTGGGAAATAGGGACAGTTGGAGGGACTGCAATAATAATCTAGAAAGTCACAGGTTCCTCTCATCTCTCCCATACTAAAATGACCAGCATTTTGCAAATCTGAATACAGTGGTACCTCGGGTTATAATTCGTTCCAGAGGTTCGTTCTTAACCTGAAACTGTTCTTAACCTGAAGCACCACTTTAGCTAATGCTGCTGCTGCCATGCCACTGGAGCACGATTTCTGTTCTCATCCTGAAGCAAAGTTCTTAACCCGAGGTACTATTTCTGGGTAGCAGAGTCTGTAACCTGAAGCGTATGTAAACTGAAGCGTATGTAACCCGAGGTACCACTGGAATCCTTAGAGGTGCTCTGTTAATTTTGACACCACTAGATTATACTGTCCATCTGACATGCTCCCAAACATTCTGTCCCATTATTAATTTCAGAAGGCCTTGCTTCTGAAAGTAGCTGGCGAAATATGACCCCACCAAACTCTTGCCTGCCTAAGTCAGCCACCAATATTCTGTATCTCAAAAGCAGTGAGACAGAAACACAGTTGTATGGGATTTTCCACCCCTGCCTTTGTTCAAACGTATTTTGAAAGATGCTTTGTGGGTTGCTGACACACACACAATTTCACATATGAAAAGTGAAACACACTCAGGTGCCTCAAACAGAAACTCTTCAAAGAAACATACACTGCCCAGGAGCTACGCAAGATAAAAGATCTTGAAACTAACGCTACAGCATGTGAGGGTGGTAATAAAGACCAGAATCACAATTCTGCTCCGGAGCACTGAAAAGAGGTGCTTGCATTTGATAGCAATAGGCCTAGAATTCAGCCTCCTGCTGAGCTCAAAACTTAAACCAAGGTTCTAGTCTTTGTGACTGTGAAGATTTATTAATTTATTAATTGCATTTATCTACCACCTTTTCCTTTAAGGAGCTCAAAGCGCTGCACATCCAAACTCAACAGGAGGGTTCCCAATATGGCAGTTTTCATTGCCATTTGGACGCCGGGTGCCATTTTGAATTAAGATGGCAGACCAAAACACGACTTAGGCGTGCCTTCACCTGACCTTTGGTGTGATGGATCCAAACTCACAAATTTTTTAAAATCCATTTTAAAAAATCAACCAAATTAATGGGAGGGGGAGAGGTGTTTCTACAAATTCACAGGCAACGCCTGTAAGTCCCCACTAGTATATAAATAAATAAATCATCTCAATAAAGTGAGAGTGAGTGGGGAACCAGAGAGCCTTCTGAGGCCTTGTTTGACTCCAGCTCCCAGCAGCCCCAGCCAATAGAGCAAATGGTCAGGCATGATGGGAGTTGTAATCCAGCAACAACTGGAGGACACTAGGCACCCCGGAGTATGCATTTTAACAGAAAAAAGGACTGAGCAACATTAAGTCTGAATGGAGCCAGCAAAGAACCAAGTAGCTGAAGCTCTCAAAGCAAGTTGTCTGACCTAGTTCAGCTGTGTCTCCCATTCTTTTGTTTGGTTTTGTGTTTAATGAGGAGGTAAGTGGGGCACACCTGACTTATTTTGGCCTACTGGCTTCCATTTTATCCACTCCCAAAAGGTCACATTGTCTGCTTGAGTGTTATGTGGAGTTCTTTTTTCCCCCTGTCACCATGGCAACGAGGCTTGCCTAATCCCCTTCATCCTTCTGTAGTCTACTGCTGCACATTCAGCTTTACTTCCCCACAAGGGAAGGTCCTGATCCTGGATCAGATGCCTCAGCAATGTCAAACTTGGTTCAAGATGGGGCAGAGAGGCACCTGTGGTCTCCAGGTGTGTCAAACTTGGTTCAAGATGGGACAGAGAGGCACCTGTGGTCTCCAGGTGTTCACCTCCTACCAGCCCCCAGAAGACAAAGGATTGCAAAGATTCCCTGGCAACATCAGGATCCTCCACAAAAAAATGAGCAAAGCATGTGTGAGGAACCTCTGGCCTCCCTGGTGCTGCTGAACTACAACTCCCATCAGCTCCATCCAGCACAGCCAACAGTTCAAGGGCAGTGTTTGAAATTCCCCAAGCGCCAGGTGTGTTTTGCTCCTGGTGTGGGTCCAATCCGACTACGTAGAGATTTCCAGGTGCCAGGTTCATAACCACATTTTAAAGACCTCTGCCTTGGTCCGTAGTAAATACCATCTCCTTTGCCGCCATATGTGTTTCTCCTTCTTGCATACTGGGGGGCGAGAATTGTTTTAAGAGCAAACTACAGTCAAGCAATGTAGTTGAGACCACAGAATCGTAGAATTGTAGCACTGGAAGGGATCCCGGGGGTCATCTAGTCCAACCCCCTGGCAAACAGACGTTCTGTTGTGATGATCGCAACCTAGGTTTTAAGGTGCCTAGCTTTTATATCTGAGTTTCTAATATGATTCAAGGGTAATGGGACTGGTAGTCCAGGAGAATCTGGAAGGGCATAAGTTCCTAAATTTCTATTTTAAGAGCTTATTCAACACCTAAGACTGCCATCCTATTCAAGCTTACTTGCAAGTACCGTATTTTTCGCCTTATAGGACGCACTTTTCCCCCTCCAAAAATGAAGGGGAAATGTGGGTGCGTCTTATGGGGCGAATGCAGGCTTTCGCTGAAGCCTGGAGAGCGAGAGGGGTCAGTGTGCACCGACCCCTCTGGCTCTCCAGCTTTCAGGAAGCTCTGCGCAACCCTCGGGAGACCAGCTCCGAGGGTTGCGCAGAGCTGCCTGCAGTCCCGGGATCAGCGCAGCTCTGCGTGGCCACCGGGAGCCGGGCGCGAAGTCCCGCCCCACTCCCAATGGCCGCGCAGAGCTGCCTGCAGTCCCGGGATCAGCGCAGCTCTGCGTGGCCACCGGGAGCCGGGCGCGAAGTCCCGCCCCACTCCCGATGGCCGCGCAGAGCTGCCTGCAGTCCCGGGATCAGCGCAGCTCTGCGCGGCCACTGGGAGCCGGGCGCGAAGTCCCGTCCCACTCCCGATGGCCGCGCAGAGCTGCCTGCAGTCCCGGGATCAGCGCACTTCTCCCCATAGCCAGCTCCACAAGCTCGGGGGACAGCGGGGAGGCAGAGCGCGCCTTCCCGCTGTTCCCCGACCTGGTTCTTCCAGCCCCACACCTGGGGGGGAAATAATTTTTTTTCTTTATTTCCCCCCAAAAAAACTAGGTGCGTCCTATGGGCCGGAGCGTCCTATGGGGCACAAAATACGGTAGGTGACACTGATCTCAGCGAAACATGCTTCTGAGCAGATTTATGCGTGTTGCACCTTTTCTATCCTACATGGAGCTGAACATGGCATATACATGGTTCTTCTGCTCCCCATTTTGTCCTCACAACAACCCTGTGAGGTAGGTTAGGCTGAGAATTAGTGACCATCTCAAGGTCACCTGGGAGCTTTGCAGCTGAATAGGAATGCAAAACCTGGTCTCCTATGTCCTGGTATGTGCTCTAACCACTACACCACACTGATTCTGATTTTGCTGCCGATGTTTCTAGCTATTTTACAGGGTGTGCTGTATGAACGGAGTATTTTTATTATTGTATTATGATTCACTCTTTTCTCCCCGTTCTATGCTATGCTTCATTTTATTGTTTTTAATTTGGCTGCTCCCTTTCCAAGACTGCTTATGCTGCAAGTGATTAATAAATTAAAACAGCAGCAGCAACCACAGTTAAGTTATTAAGATTGCATTTCAGGTTACCACCCTACCCTCTCAACCTGGAAGTAAGCACCCGTGAATTCAGTGTTGTTTGCTGCTGAGAAGTTGCGTTCAGGGTTTTGCCACTGACTAATCCTAACTAGAATATTCAAAGGCTTGTGCAAATATAATGTACTAGGCAGTTCCTTAACAGTGCCAAAAATGTGGAGACGTTTCAAAGTTGAATCACACGTCAGAATTCCTGCGGAAAACACTTCCACCTGTTATATGTGCTAATCTCTTGGTTGTCAACTGATAATTGGTGCTACATTCTGTAATCTGTACACCAGTGCTCCTAGGTGTTAAGCCAATGACACCTTGTTACGTCATGATATTAAACTGTGAGAACCAACCCAGGTAGGTTCATGGGGGATCTATCCATCTTTGCAGTGCTGGATCAAACCAGAAAACTAAAGACCTGTGAGAAATAAATTCCCTGGCCCTGGCCTGCAACTCTGTGGAGTCCTCCTGGGCTGCTACTGGCTCTGTGGAGAGCCAGTGTGGTGTAGTGGTTAAGAGCGGTAGTCTCGTAATCTGGGGGACCGGGTTCGCGTCCCCTCTCCTCCACATGCAGCTGCTGGGTGACCTTGGGCCAGTCACACTTCTCTGAGGTCTCTCAGCCCCACTCACCTCACAGACTGTTTGTTGTGGGGGAGGAAGGGAAAGGAGAATGTTAGCCGCTTTGAGACTCCTTAAAGGGAGTGAGAGGCGGGATATCAAATCCAAACTCTTCTTCATCAAACCAGACCGTAAGTCCTTGCAGGATCAAGGCCATACTTCACACATTCCTTGTGGTTTTTGCCTGGCTGGAGTATGTCCTTGAACTGTGGCAATGGCTCTTGCTTGCCAGAATGGAGGATGGAGAAAGAGATGTGTTTGTATATATGAACCTCTGATTCTTGTACCCCACTGTACCAAGGAAAGAATCATCTCTGTTGCTCCACCCACGTTTGCCGTTGGTCCTGCCCTGAACAGTATGTGGCCCACGAGAATGTGGCCTACGAAGAAATGTGGCCCTAGTGCTCCCTTCGCATTTATTCCCACCAGGAAACCACCTTTACTGGATTTTTCTCCAAAGGACATGTACATGTTTGAACCCTTTGTCCCTCCTCATTGCCTGGGTGGCACCCTGAGACAGAAGCAAGAATGGTGACCCAGTATAGAGGGCATGGGTCCTTTGAGTCCTTGGCCCAGTATACCTGAAGGAGCGTCTCCACCCCCATCGTTCAGCCCTGAGGTCCAGTGCCAAGGGCCTTCTGGCAGTTCCCTCACTGCGAGGAGTGAGGTTACTGAGAACCAGGCAGAGGGCCTTCTCGGTGGTGGCACCTGCCCTGTGGAACGCCCTCCCATCAGATGTAAAGGAGAGAAGCAACTATCTGACTTTTAGAAGACATCTGAAGGCAGCCCCTGTTCAGGGAAATTTTTTATGTTTGATGCTTTATCATGTTTTTAATATTCTGTTTGGAGCCGCCCAGAGTGGCTGGGGAAACCCAGCCAGATGGGCGCGGTATAAATAAAAAAGTATTATTATTATTATTATTAAATGTTGGTAGGTTCAGCTGGTCTGGGAAGGCTGCGAGCTGCCGCATCTGCCAAAACTGTACAGGACTGGCAAAGATGCCAAGAGACAGGTTTGCTTCTCCACAGAGCCCGCTAGTGCCGAACTTCACAGCTCCCATCTGTGGCAACACATGCACACTGTGCATTTAAAGCACTATTGCATCACTGTAGCAGTCATGGCTCCTGCTCCTCCCCCACCCCCACATCCTGGGAACTGTAGTTTAAGAGTGCCGAGAGTGGTCAAGAGACTGTTCCCCTCAAACAGCTACAAACTCCAGAGTGGTTTAACAATCAACTCCTCTTCCTCATAATTGTATTTCTCTGCGAGGGAAATACAGGTCTCCTAGCAAATCTCTTAACAAACTACAGTTCCCAGGATGCTTCAGGGGATACCGTTGTTCAGAGTTGAAGTGGTATAAGAGCGCATTAAATGTCCAGTGCGGATGTGAACTGGGTTAAACAGACTAGTCAGGGAGTACATTCTTCAAACATGTAAAAGTGGGGAGGCATAACAGATCAAAGTTAGGTGGCAAGACGGATCAATGAAACATATTAACCACATGAGTCAAACGTGTCTAACTTGGCATAAACCAGCACAAATGCATCTGAGAAAGGTGCAAGATGGTGAGACCCCATCTGTCCGCTCAGGGGTCTCCTCCTTTGCCAGAGCTGCCTGCATCAGCTCTATCATTCCATCCACCCATGTCTGAGAAAGAGGCAAAAGAATCAAAGCCCCTTCCATTGGCTCAGCTGCAAGCGACCCACTACCTGGATCTTCCCTTCTGGACTTAATTATTTTTAAAATTTGTATGCCGCTCTTCATCTCAGGAGCGGTTCACAACATAAAAATACAAGATAAAAAACGCATAATACTTAATAAAAACAGGAACAACAAACCAATAACCGCTGGCCATTCCAGCCAGGGCAACATGTAACTTCATTACGTAAAAGCAACAAAAGAGTTAGCACCTGGCCTTATTTCTTCTCTACCCTCCTCATCCGTTTTTCCTTTAGTAGCACGTCTCTTAGATTGCACGTCATTGTTATCAAATGAAAAGCACCTTCACTAACAGAAACAGGTAGTATATAAAAGGAACCTATATGCAAACAAATATATAGATTTTTCTCAAAAAAAATGGGGGAAGGGAGAAAATCTTGAGGACTATTAGGGTGTGACTGGGACACTGGATAGGCAGTGGGATTCTACTCTATTTAATGTAGTTCAGATACTATCAACAGCAGCCATTCCCTCCAGCATGCCCTCCTTTAGAATAATACTAAATAGGGTTATTCCAAGGTGGGCATTGTGGGCCAGGCATGAGCATTGGTAGCAAACTACATTTGAAAGAAGAATGGAAAAAGCCAATGCTCTTTGTCCATCAAAGCCCCTATCCCTGAGAAGTTCTAGATTTTCTCACGTGTCACCACCACCAAAGAGGCCCCATAAAGTTTCTGCCTCTCAGCTCAACACTATGGCTGCATTTTGCCACTAGACGCCTCTAAGGGTTGTTCTTAGGAATTGCTTCTAAAGCCAATACAGAGCTGGCAGAAACTTTGCTTTAAAGCCAATTCAGAGCTAGCAGCAAGTTCGCTGTAAAGCCAATACAGAGCCAGGAGCAGATTCGCTTTAAATCCAATTTGGAGCCAGTAGCAGGTTTGCTGTAAAGCCAATTCATAGCTAGCAGTGGCTTCTCTTTACAGCCTCCCAAAGCAGAAAGCAAACCTTATTGGAACCATCTTTTAGGAGCAACCAGTATAAACCCAAGTAAAATATCCCTCATCCACAAGCAGAAACAAAAAGAAGGAACAAATGATTTGCACAGTCTGCTGTTAGGAACTGCGTTTTCATCAACCTACCGACACTTGTTATTTTCTGGGAGGCCAGGTCCTGAAGCAAGGCTCCGACTGCCGGGTTGTGTCTGGAATACAGTTCATATCGATTAATGCCAATGTGGAATTTGAGCCAGTTTGGATAGGAATCAATTGACGTTTCTCCAGTGGGTAGAAACTCTTCGTCTTCATTGCCTTCATTTTGCCTACCAAAATAAAATAGAACAAGAGACGGGAGAAGATTAGGTTTCCTTAAAATGCCAGCAATGCACTTTGCAACATGTCAGTGAGGGAGAGGAGAAATTGGGGAGGGGAGCAAATGGGACGGATTCCAAGCCTGGGGAGGTGCCAAGAAAAGCAATAGGTCAGGGCAGCAATTCTTAAACTCTGTTGTACTGCAGATGAGTGTTCTGGCTTGCTTGCGTTGGAAGTGCAATGGCAGAGATCATTCAATGTGTAACTTATGTGCTGATTCTGTTAGTGTTATAGTCAACTAGCCAAGAGGGGGATGAGTGGCAGTGTTGCTTAGCAGCCAGACAGAGTGGCATGATGTTTGCTGAGATAGCAGATACTCTGATTGGCTGCATAGTTCTGAGGGAGCTTTTCCTCTGTGTATTTGGTTTCATGTCTCCCTGCTGTGTACAAGTCCTGAAGTTAAATTGCCAGTGTGCAAAAGCTCTCTGCTTATTTCTCCTAAAATTACACACTAAACTATGCACTAAATAGTTTCATCATTAAAGGCTTGGACTCCATCTGCATTATTTAAAGAGACTTTGCTAACAACCCTCTTTGTGTGTTTTCAATTTGGACCACGTGAAGTTTCAAAACTGTCTTCAAAGACAGTTGACAGTTAACTGTCTACATAAAGTGCATAATCCTATAGCACCTCAGAAAGCAAAATGAAAACACTGTCAAAAATGGCCCTAAACATTAATATTTGCCAGGCCTACATAAGCAAACTCTAGGCCTTGCTTTCCTGAGTCACCTTCTCTAATAAAACAACAATCAACAGATGCCATGCTCTAGTTTTTCAAGGGAGAGGGGGAAAGGGGGTACAGTGGTACCTTGGGTTACAGACGCTTCAGGTTACAGACTCCGCTAACCCAGAAATAGTACCTTGGGTTAAGAACTTTGCTTCAGGATGAGAACAGAAATCGCACAGCGCTGGCACAGCGGCAGCAGGAGGCCCCATTAGCTAAAGTGGTGCTTCAGGTTAAGAACAGTTTCAGGTTAAGAATGGACCTCCAGAACGAATTAAGTTCTTAACCAGAGGTACCACTGTATCTCCCTCACCACTTCATGACCAGAGGAGCAGAGTGTAGGGGGAGGGAGCTGCAAGTCTTAGCTGGCACCAGGGGAAGACTTCAAGGGCACCACTGGGCCCATGGGTGTCACGCTGGCAACCTCTAAGTCGACCCCCAAATAAATGTGAAAGAACTTAGAAACCTCCACCTATTGTAAACAAAAATCTGCCCTTTTTCCCTTATGAGGTATCCAAGAGCCCATATAGAGTCCTTGCATAGGTTCCCTATTGGTAGGAGAAAATAATAGAGGCCAACCAGAAAAGCAAAGCAGCTAGTAAGCCTGATCTTTATTGATCTGTTGCAACAGGGTGCTCCCCTCACCCGTAGGAGAGAGGAGGAACCCAGAACAATGCCGTGCAAGGACTTATATGGACTTTTGAAATTGCCACCCTGTAGATCAAGACCACCCCCAGATACATCATACCTACATCACAGAAAAGGTGGTCTAAAACAGAAATTTGAATGTTGTTTTTCTCCTGTCCTTGTTTATCTCCTGTCTGGCAGGTTACTTGATTGGATTGCCTGGGGAGCCTGACCAGTCTTTTTGTAATGATAAATACTTAGTTTGTGGGCCATGTCACAGGCTCACACCCTATTCAAACACAGACATACCCTTAAGACAGGATTTGTGAAGGAAAAGACAATGGGGAGGCCTTTCCATTTTCCTTTGACCTTGCAGAGAAAACATTTGGTCAGTTTGGGACAGTTTGGGAATCAAAATGGTTCCAGGTTGGTCTTCCTGTGCTGATCTATGTACGTGCTTGGTTGGTACACTTATGAACATTTAACATATATCTAAGACTTCAAAATTCCTATCACACACCCCATCCCAAGAAGAATGGTTTGGTCTTCAGGAGATGTTCTCTCTCCACCCCTCATGACATGCCCCCCCCAAAAAAACTGATGTACCTATCTCAGGGGTGTCCTAACCTTTTTCAAAGAGGGCCAGATTTGATGAAGTGAACATGCGTGAGGGCCAACCAACGTTGTTGAGCTTTTTTTAGGATTGAAGTTGTTGAGCTTTTTTGCTTTTTTCTTTTTTTAGGATTTTACCCCAGGAAATAAACAGCCACAGGGGCTGGATTAGGCCCCCAAAACGGACTTTGGACATGTCTGACCTATTTCATTCCAATATGAATTGATCCCGAGGAAGGAAGACTTTTTTAAAAAGCGGGATGTGAAGTTACAAAAACCACCCATCTTGGTTGTCTGCCAGAGCAGGTATAACATACCACAATGCAACAGGGCTGTGTCAGTACATTGGGAAGGGGGGTGCGGCTGGGTTAAGAATCACCTGCTCATGTTGGCAAGTGTGGCATCCACAGAGGAAATCCAAAAACGCCTTTTCAGTATTGGTATGGAAATTATGGGGGGGGGCACATCTTTAAAGTTGTTAAATGTTACAAATATTATGCTTCAATGTATCCTTTCGACTTGGCAGCTCAGGGAAGTCACCTAGCTTTAACAATCATATAAAATCAACTCCTTTGCCAGTTTCCTCCATTCCAACACTGTTTTGCCCTTGAAAAATAGGGACTCCAGGAAGTGCCCAGAGGTGACAATTGCTGAGCTGATTGTTGGCCAAGGAAAGCCTAATCCCATCACCAGACTTGCCAAGGGGTCCAGACATGCAAAGGGAGTTCTATTGTACTTTGGGTGGTGGGACTTCAGAGCTGTTTGCCTATGCTAATCTTCTACCTGGGTCTTGCCCTGACATGTTTGCCAAGGTTAAACTAGTGTAACCCCTGTCTAAAAAGGTAAAGGGACCCCTGACTATTAGGTCCAGTCGTGACTGACTCTGGGGTTGCGGCGCTCATCTCGCTTTATTGGCCGAGGGAGCAGCTTCTGGCAAACCAGAGCAGCGCACGGAAACGCCGTTTACCTTCCTGCCGGAGCGGTACCTATTTATCTACTTGCACTTGGATGTGCCTTTGAACTGCTAGGTTGGCAGCAGCAGGGACCAAGCAACGGAAGCTCACCCCATCACGGGGATTCAAACCGCCAACCTTCTGATCAAACCGCCAACCTTCTGATTGGCAAGTCCTAGGCTCTGTGGTTTAACCCACAGCACCACCTGCATCCCAACCCCTGTCTACTCCTCCCCTTTTTGCAACATTTCAGTGATGTGTCGATGATGTATCAATGATGCTGTACAAACTGTATTCTGGGATATGGTGGGAAAGTTTTAAAAGTCCTTGTCACCCCATCCTCGGGATTCAAAATTCCTCTTTGAACCTGTTGCGCAATAAACTTTGGTCTACAGCTATTTGCTCCGGTTGGTGGCTGGACTCCTTCCTTTATTCTTCAGGGACCCACAGGCTCTGCCCGACGAGTTGGGTGACTGAGCAGCCTCACACCTAGATTTTTCCATAACAGTATGACAGTGGCGTAGCGTGGGTTGTCAGCACCCGGGGCAAGGCAAGTAATTTGCGCCCCCTAACCCATGGATTTGCGCCCCCTAACCCGTGGATTTGCGCCCTCTAACCCTAACCCCCAGATGTTGCGCCCAGTGCGGCTGGCCCCCCCTGCACCCCCCATGCTACGCCACTGCAGTATGAAGCAATAGCTGAAGACTGCAGAGTTCTCAAGCTGCCATTTAGGACATGAAGATAACTCAAAACTCTCAGGGATAGAGGGGGGAAATCCCCATTAAGCAATCCATACTTGCAAATGGTTTTTCTTTGTGACCTTTGATGCTGATTCTCCTGTTTGCAAGAGGAGTTAATATTCTACAGTGCAGCTCTCACATCCCTTTTCCCACTTTATATGTGTGTTTAGCTTTGTTAGCTTTCAGGAGGGGGAGAGGATCTGGAATGTGCGGTTTCGACATTTCATTTTATTCCCTGGGAAAGCTCCCACCCCGCTTCCGCCTTGCCAAAGGCTCTCCAAGGCAGCTTATGGGCAAATTTTGAAACTGACTAAATATGCCATCAAGACAACGAAAGAGTAACACGGAAAGTGTAAAACACTTGGTAGCAAGTAGCATCTTGGCAGCAGAACTTGCAGCTAATGACCAGAGCAAATTCATTGGTCTTCCTCTGTTTAGCTCCTGCTGCCATTTCCCTCACATCTCCAATTTTAAATTGTAAGCTCAGCAGGGCAGGGACCTAGCCTCTTGTATGGTGCAAAGCACAGTGCGCATTGAGGGTGCTGGGCAGATCAATAATAATTACGATAAATGTCTGCTTAACTTTCGTCCACTCTCAAAACAAACAAACAGCAATGTTTTGGAGGTGTTTTAGTACTTTCATGAGATTTCTGGTGTATTTTGGGGGAGGTTTTGGGTTCCAGAAAACATTTTGTGTCTTGTGCTTTCAGATCAGGTTTGCATGACAAAACCAGAGCAAGAAAGCACTTGTTCAGTGGAGACAGAATTGTTCTGTGCAGTAAATGGATGCCTCTGCTCTGCCCCTGGATCTGAATAAGCAACCCAATTTCAGATCCTTTAATAAGCCATTATTCTCATTTTCAATTACAAACAACAAAAGGTTAAAAGTGTTACAAAAAGAGAGTAAAATACTGTAAACTGTCTAGGAAAAAAACACCTACATTTCAAGAGAAAACTAACATTAACATTTGGGGGTGTTACGGCTAAAATCTGGGTGCAGGGCTACTCTGCCACCCAGCTCGTCGGACTAGGTCCGCGGGTCCATGCGGAAGAAAATGAGCTCAGCCGGAAGCAGGAGCAAACTGCAGAAGATCCAAGTTTATTGCGCAACAGGTTCAAGGCGAGATTGAACCCCGAGAAAGGGGTGACATGAACTTTTGAAATTTCCCTCCATATCCCAGAATACAGTGCAAAATACATCCCAGTTACATCACGAATACATTAAGAGGTTGGGTTACACAGATTACATCACGAATACATTAGGAAGAGGTTGGGTTACACCGGATTAACATATGGAGGAGGGAGGGGGGAATATGCAGAGAGCTGGAGATATGGAGGAGGGAGGGGGGAATATGCAGAGAGCTGGAGATATGGAGGAGGGAGGGTGGAATATGCAGAGATGCGCAGATAAGCACATCCTGAGAAGACAATGGTCCATGTATGCATAGTCTGTCACCTGGCATCACCCGGAGGAAGGGCTTGGCAGAGCGATTTGACCGGATTAGGGTCTTGACACCTTGCTTGAGGGATTATGGAGGACAGGGGAGGTGTCATGGGGTCCTAGAGAAATTGAGCAAATTGGCACGTTGATTTTCTATGAATTTTATAGAATTTAGCCCCTTTTGACATTGACAATTGGAAATAAATGGATATATTGTAGCGAAGAAGAAGGTGAAGAAGACATGCCCCCCCCTTCCGTATCAGTCCCCCATTCGGAGATAGATTTGCATTAAAGTTCTGTAGGAACTTACAAATCTTTTCTCCGCACCCTAAATCTCGGTGAATGTAGGGGTTCCCTGTGAGTGGGAATAGGCTCTAATGGAAAAGGAGGTGGGTTGAGCAGGGCAGGAAAAGAGGGAGCAACACGGACGAATATAATGTACGTGCGTGTTATATAGATATGCGCTAAATAATACCAGATGTGTAGCTTTATGCAAACCTGAAAGGGACTTGCAAGCCATGCCTCTTACGGTCATTTGCAAGTATAGCAGTGCAGGTAGCTGCATATAGGGTATTATATAAAAGAACACCTCTTGTATTTTGTTGCTAAATTACTCGTGGCATCCTAGCTCTTGGGAGAAACATTTTCAATAGTGGTGTATGCTTTACATTTAGCAGGAAGGTCCACTACTGACTGAAAAATGCAGTTTGCTTTTTAGCCCCACCGTTTTTGTGTTCTCAGGTGCCAAGATTACCGATACACGTATGCAGGGAGACAGGCTGTCTGGTCAGGAGGTTTTGGAAGGCAATTGTGCTACTTTATTGTTTGTTCTTACTACAAGGCAGAGCGAGAGTGAGATGGGTATTTCAAATAGATGTACAGTCGAAAGGGAATTTCTCCATTCATTGCAGCAGCTCCTGTTTATTCCTATTAGGTTCAGGCAGGAGCAATCGCCAGTAAATTGTTGCCTTTATTTACAGGGTTTCAAATTTTGAAAATCCATAGGCAACACAAAGCAATGAACGTCTTCTAAGAAGTCAATTCCATTGAACTCAGTGGGACTTACTCCCCGGTGTGTGGTGGCAGCCCAAGTACAGGAATAAAGAATAAATATTTTTTTAAAAAAATAAAAACAGGGAATTAAGTTTAATGATAAAAAGCACCTTGCATACTGTCAGTTAACACACAAATACACACACATCAACTCTGTGTTTGGATTTAAAAGTGCAGGTAAATAACTTATAACGTTATCTTGTTTCAGCCCCTCTTGGCACAGTCGTAAGCCCTTTCTCAACTGCTGAGAAAATCAAACAGTTCCCCGAATGACAGCATTTCAAAGCTTAGAAGCAACAATGTCATAACCTTTAAAAAGTAAGCTGAATTGCAGGTGCTCTAGATGGAAAAGTGTGACAGGAATTCTCTCGCATAACTAAACCAGCACATTTTCTATACAATATATTGGAAACACACACACACATACCCCAGAACTGTGATAGAAAACTTGCTAAAAGAAGATGTGATCGCTATGATCTATAGAAGCTGGAGCCCCCCAATGTTAAAAGATATTTGACTGAATATAAGGAATACAAGTGGACTTGTAAAAAAAATATGTTACTGTTCAGGATGCTGGCCAGCCAGCTACCTGTGGTCCATTTCCAGGCTACTCCATTGCATTCTATTCCAATCCCTTCCTAGAACAGCCAGTCAGCATTTTGTAGCCACTAAGCTTGATTAGCCTTCATTGAGCTGTTGGTCTCAGGGTGTCTGTCTGTCTGTCTGTCTGTCTGTCTGTCTGTCTGTCTGTCCCCCCCTCTCTCTCTCTATCTCTCTCTCTCTCTCTCTCTCTCACACACACACCTTTCCCATATTGGTCCAAATACAAGCCACCCCTGAATATATGCCCTTAACATGAGATTGCTTTGAAAAGAAATATATATACAATCAATCTCCAGAATCATCCATTGGTTTTTGCAATATAAAAACAACATGTGCAACTCCTGACTTGTCTCACAATGAATAACTCACCCAACACCACCCAGGTTGATCCTTTTACTAAAATGACCAAGTATACAAAAGTTCCTCATGGTTGCTGAGGCCTCATCTTAAATCACAGCTTCTCCACCTGGAAGAACTCAGGTTCCATAATACCCAGGTTTGGTGCCTATATGTAGACACGCATACCCCTAAAGGGTTTTGTTGTTGATGATGATGATGTGGAAAATATTGGAGTTCCCCTTGACCATGCTGACACCCCCACTTTTTGCATTAGGAAGGATGCCTTGGTAAGGATGCCTTGAAGAAAGAGTTCTCCACCAGGGGAGAAGTTGATTTGATATCCCTGCCAAAATTGACTCTGAGCTAATTCTTCAGTGGTGCACTTTTGGGATGACATAAGTAAAAAAAAACCTGCTCCTTTTCCCTTATGGGGTACCCAAGAGCCCATATAGAGTCCTTTTGTAGGTTATGTATTAGTAGGAGAAAATAACAGAGACCAACCAGAGAATATTGAGAAGCAAAGCAGCTAGTAAGCCTGATCTTTATTAAACTGTTACAACAGGGTGCTACCCCACACACAGGAGAGAAGAGGAGGACCCAGAGCCATGCATGCAAGCCCTTATACTGTATGGACATTTTAAATTGTCCACCCTGGAGTCCAAGACCACCCCCAGAAACATCATACATACATCACAGAAGGGGTGGAGCCCAAGACCACCACCCAGATACATCATTCCTATATCACAGAAAAGGCGGTCTACAACAGAAATCTGAGTGCGTTGTTTATCTCCTGTCTGGCAAGTTACCTGATTGCATTATCTGGGTCTTGGCCACTCTTTTGTTATTATAACTACTTAATTCCTGAATCTAGATCACAGGTCACACCCTGTTCATATCTTGAATGTGCCCTTAAGACAGGATTTGTGAGGAAAGAGACAATGGGGATGTTTCCCACCTTGACCTTGCAGAGAAATATTTGAGGTCAATTTGTTCAGGATCTAATCTGTGGGGTTTCAGACATGTGGTTTATATATACAGTTATGAACGAACACACACACACACACACACACACACACACAAACTTAAAATTCTTATAACAGGATAATGATTTTTATTTATTTCTTAAAGGTGTCTTTCATCCAGTTCTGAGCTTTCAGACTGAACTGGTTACAGTCCTACCCGTGAGTACTCACAAGTAAGTCCTACCAGATTCAACGCTCCCAGAGATAAGTGGTATTCAGATTGCAGCCTTCACTAGCAATAGGCCTTATGAGGAACATGAAAATAGAAGAACTCTGCTGGATTATGTCAAGTCCCATCCCATCCAGCAGTCTGTTTCCACAATGTCCAACCCCTAGGAAGCCAGCAGGCGGAATCTGAGTGCCATATCGTTCTCTCCCTATTTGCAATTCCCAGAAGCTGGAATTCAGAAGCCAGTAGAGGTAGAGCATGGCCCTCCTGGTCCAACTGGAGGATCCCTAGATCCCTTTTCATGTGTGATGAGAAAAAAAGGGAGAAGAGGAGGGTTCAGCGCCTTCATCCTGCCCTTCCTGAGGGAGTCTGCCTAGAGACCTCATTACTATCATTTAGGCGCCAGGCAAAAAACATTCCTGTTTTCCCAGGCTTTGAAGAACTGCTAATGTAAGCGTTCCGAAACTCAGAGCCGTTTGATTTTACCATCTGCTTAAATTGGTTGTTGCTGCTTTAGGTTTGTTTTTAATTTGCTGCATTAGGTTTTTTTTTTGTAGGCTTTCTGTTATATTATGCCGGGCATTTGGGTGCGACCCAGCTTGCAGAAGAGGGGTTTTGCATGGGGTTAAAACAAACAAAAGTTGGGGACCACGGTCCCAGACTATCCCTGTACTTTTAATCCCTCTCTCTTTGATATTAGAATGATATTCTCAGGTAGCACCCTGTTTTCCTCCTCCTCCTCCCCCCCCTGTCTCTCCCCCTCCCTGAGAGAACAAGGAAGTAAGCATGGTTGCCTTGTTCTTGTCTAGTTCAAGGAATTGTAGAGTTGGAAGGAAGTCTAGGGGTCGTCAAGTCAACCCCCTGCAATGTAGGAATCTCAACTAAAACAGCCAAGACAAATGGCCACCCAACCTCTAAAACTAGACACCTTTTCTGTCCAAGTTATTTATTTCCTACAATAAACAACTTTATTTTACTTTTTACGTGCAGGCATTTATGTGTATGTGTGTGACTGCAATGAACAAAATCTACTCTCTAACCAAGATTCACTAGTTTAAATGCTACTCACTCTGTGTACTAAAAGGGTTCCAACAGGTAATAAACCTTGTTATCCTATTAAATCGTTTATTTTCAATGGTACTTTCCCCCCCTGTAGACCAGCTTGGGAACAACAACAAACAAATATCTATGTTGAAGAAGCTGCAGGATATAAATGATGGAAATAAATAATTAGGGTCCAGATGAGAGGGCAACGAAGGTTTTTACGAGTTGCACAGCAAAGGGATGGGCGTGGGGAATATCCATTGCAGTTTCAACACACATACCAACCTCAAAGAATTATGATGGGCAAAGCCACACAGGGCAAAATCCTCCCATCTGGCCATCATCTCAGGCTGTATGCACTTGGGGGTATGCCTTCTTGAAATCAGCTGGATCTAAGTAGACATGTTTAGGCTTGCATCTTTAAAGGCCTTCTCAGCTGCAACACTTCACCTATTGACACTACCTTATACAGACCATCGGGTCCACTTATCCAATGACCAGCTTGGCTCTCCAGAATTTCAGAGGGGGGACATTCCTAACCCTACCTGGAGATGCCAGAGACTGGATCTGGGGGGTTTCTGCATGCAAAGCAGTTGCTGTACCACTGATCTGGGGCTGAAAGAGGGTTAGGGGCAGGGCCAGATTTAGGTTTGATGAGGCCCTAAGCTACTGGAGGTAATGGGGCCCTTTATATGTCCAGCTGTCCTTTGTCGACAACAAATTGTCACTGTTTTTCGTGTTGAATATATGCTACATGGTACTTTATGGACCTAATAGGTATCTAAAGCCATTTGAACATGTTGTCATGCAACCAGTCCATGCAGAATGTAGGCACCCTATATATAGAAATGAGCAAACCAGCGATATTTTAGGGAGCAGGCTAGCAGGCGGGGTCCATGACTTACATCATAGGAGCCTACACAACACAAAACACTGTTGATTGTATTTTATTTGTTTTTTCTCTTATATTTGGGAAATGTACATTCAGGTTTTTTTCCTTTAATTTTTTTGGGGGTCGCAAAAGAGAGTGGGGCCCTAAACTATAGCTTGTTTAAAGTAAAGGTAAAGGGGCCCCTGACCATTAGGTCCAGTCATGGCTGACTCTGGGGTTGTGGCGCTCATCTCGCTTTATTGGCCGAGGGAGCCGGCATACAGCTTCCGGGTCATGTGGCCAGCATAACTAAGCCACTTCTGGTAAACCAGAGCAGCACACGGAAATGCCGTTTACCTTCCCACCGGAGCGTTACCTATTGATCTACTTGCACTTTGACGTGCTTTCGAACTGCTAGGTTGGCAGGAGCAGGGGCCGAGCAACAGGAGCTCACCCTGTCACGGGGATTCAAACCGCCAACCTTCTGATTGGCAAGCCCTAGGCTCTGTGGTTTAGCCCACAGTGCCACCCACGTCCCTTAGCTTATATATAAATCCGGCACTGGTTGGGAGCCTCATCTAGTGGGCATCAGGCTGAGGAAAGCTGCTGTAAAAAGGTGAAGGTGGCATCCTTGGGACTTTGCATCCAATGTGGATGGGGAGAGGAGATAAATAAGCAAGCTGCCTCAATATATAATGCACCTACGAGAACAGGGACATGCAGTGAAATAAGAAATGTATATGACACCACCTTGAGCTCATTGGAGGACAGATGGGAAAGATATGTAACAGATGTATGTATCAAAGGCCCTGCCATTTTAAGGGACAATATGAGGAGAGCAGGAGTCCAGAGAGGAGTTAAGAAAAGAGCCTGCCTACCTGGCCTTGTATATCCAAGAAGTCATCCCTCTGTATTGAGGGAAAGGGGGACTAGTTCAATCAGAAAAAAGGACCCAGCAATTGCCTCCAGCAATATAAAAAGAAAATTAAAAAATTCCTTCCAGTAACACCTTAAAGACCAACTAAGTTTGTTATTGGTATGAGCTTTTGTGTGCATGCACACTTCTTCAGATACGCTGAAACAGAAGTCACCAGACCCTTATATATAGTGAGAGGGTGGGGAGGGGTATTACTCAGAAGGGTGGTGGGAATGGGAGATTGGCTGATAGGTGTGGTAAACCTGTAGCTGTCTTATTACAAAAGAATTTCAGAAATAGACTGGAAAGAGAAGTTGCTGAATTGCAACTCATTACCAAACTTAAAACCATGGAGAGACCTGGTCTGAATAGAGACATTGGATTCTTATCTCATTATACATGATAAAGCTGTCTTTAGCCATCTCACCCCTTGCTTTTTCCTGTAAGACCAACTAACAATCGTCAACAGGTTTACCACACCTATCAGCCAATTTCCCATTCCCACCACCCTTCTGAGTAATAACCCCTCCCCACCCTCTCACTATCTATAAGGGTCTGGTGACTTCTGTTTCAGTGTATCTGAAGAAGTGTGCATGCACACGAAAGCTCATACCAATAACAAACATAGTTAGTTTCTAAGGTGCTACTGGAAGGAATTTTTTTATTTACTTTTGACTACGGCAGACCAACACGGCTACCTACCTGTACAATAAAAATATTATCCACCCGTATTCATTTTTTATGAATGCATTGTTTAACAGCAGGGAAGGGACAATCCTGAATGAGGCCACAAAAGGAGGAAGGATACAGCTCACACCTTTTGTTATATATCTATGTCTTTGGGGCTACAATTTAGCACATGACATTTGCATATACAAAAAGGGTGTCTTTGTTGGGTGGAGTGTAAATGGACAAATTACTTTTGTCGGGGGAGAGAATGGAAGCTTGCACCTTATCCAGTAGGATCTCTGACTCTTTCGGGGACAATAAAAAAGAGAGCCTGTGTGGTATTGTGGTTAGAGTGTCCGACTAGCATATGAGACCAAGGTTCGAATCTCCACTCGGTTATGAAGCTCACTGGGTGAGCTTGGGCCCGTCACTCACTCTCAGCCTAACCTACCTCAGAGGGTTGTAGTGAGGAAGAAACGGGGAGGTGGAGATCTAAAGGCATCACGTTGAGCTCCTTGAAGGAACAAGTGGGTTATAAATGCAGTAAGCAAAGCATCAAATGGATGTCTGAATACCAGCCTCTAGAAATCACAAAGGGGGCAGGAAGAGTATTCTTTCACTCAGCTCTTGCTCTCAGGCTACCCATAGGTTTCTGGCTGGCCACAGCGAGAACAGGATGCGACTTTGGCCTGATCCAGCTCCTAATACTCTTATTCGGAGATGGACCCTAGAATTCAACATTGAGGGGATTTGCACTTCCTTTTATCTTTATAACAGCAACTCCTACAATGCTATCCTAAGGGGTGGGAAGAGTTTTTGCAAACAGTGTTTAGACCACCTGCAATTCTTTCAGCTTTGGAAGTTAGCAGTGCAGCCCTACACATGTCTATCCAAAGGGGCTCACTCTTAGTGAGTATAGGAATACAGCAGTAGTGTCCAAACCTTTTTCAAAGAGGGCCAGATTTGATGAAGTGGAGGGCCATGAGGGCTGACCAAAGTTGTTGACCTTTTTTAGGATTGAATATTTTTGGGGATTTTAACCCAGTAAATAAACTGCCACAGGGGACAGATTAAACCGACCAGGCCCCCAAAATGGACTTTGGGACATGCCTAGACTACAGGATCAATCAGCAAATGACCAGAGTGTGAAAGGTAAGAGCATATGAACTCTGCTGGATCAGACCAACGGCCCATCTAGTCCACATCCTGTTCTCAAAGTGGCCACCCACATGTCTGTGGAAAACTCACAAGTGGGACCAGAGCTCAAGAGCACTTTCCCTACTCCTATGGTTTCCAACAACTGGTATTCAGAAGCATTAATGTCTCTGACTGTGGTGGCAGAGTATAACCGTCTTGGCCAGTAGCCATCAATAGCCTTCCTCTCCATTGACTCGAATAATCCTCTTTGAAAGCCACCCAAATCGGTGGCCATCACTGCTTCCTGTGGGAACAATATCTAGTGGTGTCACCAAATATCTGGAAAATGGGATCTAGTATAGTAGTGGTCAGTGTTAGAAACAGATATGAAAGCTAGGAGCTGAATAACACCTTAAACCTAGGTTATGGGCACAACTACGGAATGTCTAGGCACTCTTTTTTATAAGAATACAGAGCTGAAATATGAATGAACTGCAGCTAAAATATTATGCTCATTTTTCACATGTTCTAGTCCTTCCCCTGCCCACCTCACTAATATTCTTCAAGAGGGTCTCTTCTCCGATCTTCAGAGAGTAGCTGGAAGTAGGGAGGCAGAAAAAAGGTCCTCCTTTCCTTCCACTCTGCAGTTTTAATCTGAAATCTTAGGCGCAATACTGCACCCAGGGCTCAGAAACGGCTCACGCTAATGAAATTCCCTGTTGCGAAATGTGCCTAGAACAATGGGAGTTTCGAACACTGGAAGTGGTAGTAGTGGCAGTGGGCGAGGATGTCAGCATGGTTATCTCAAATTCTCTGCATCCTGCCAGGGTGTGTCTGGGCTTAAATCTGCAGGAGTTCCCTCAGCAGTTCAAATTATTGGACAATATACTAAGATCTTCATCCCTGGGGTTTGTTTTTTTTAAAAAAGAGAAAGTGGGAACACGGAAGCCTGAAAAGATAGGGAGGGGGAGAGAGAAAGACACACCTTTTTTCTAACATACTTGGTTCTCTTCAGGAACCCACTACTAGCACAATCCTGTACATGTCTACTCAGAAGTAAATCCCACTATGGTTGATGGGGCTTATTTCCAGGTGAAACAGCCGTTTAAGCTAGAGACACATCCTATATAATTAAAAGTAAGCAATTCATTCAGCAGTTCCAGCAAAGGGTTGGAGGTGAGTAGATTATACACTGACAAAGGCAGTGGAGAAACGAGATGGGATTGGACATACTTCCTATTTCACCATCACAGCTTCATCTTTGGTGGATGAGATTAGCAGGCTCCATTCACACAACTCCTTGTTGTTTTTTAAGAAAGGTTTCTGGGAAGGGAAGGCTGGCTGTGGTGGAAGTCATAACATCTATCCAGTTCCTCTTGCTGTGGTGAATTAAATCTGGCACCTCCACTGAAATAAAATCCTCCAAATTCTATTTTCTCTACCTAACAAGGGGTAAACATGGGCTGGGGGATCACTGACAGGTGGAAAGACCATGAATATCCTTCTTCTTATTCCTAGTTATTTGTCTTTTGGGTAGATTAACTCTGCAAACCCATTTCAGCTCAGATGAAACAATCTAACAACCTTCTTCTCAGTGACAGGATTCCTAAAAACACTGTATCTCACCTTCCTTTTTGGGGAGAAGGGTAACAATTCTGATTGCACATAGGCAGAGAGACACTGAGGACTAATCAGGAAGTTCAAAGTGGTATTATAAAAGACATTAGTTTGTGTTATTTTTGAAAGACCCACTACCCATTATCTGTTGTTTGAAGGGGGGGCAGTACCAGTGGGAGAATCACTGAGAGTGAGAAGAAGACATGGCAATTCTGCCTCTTCAGTTTTTGGTTGGGTGGGCAAGACATCTCCAGGTGCTATCTTTAAAGGAAAACATTGCCATTTTGCCCCTGAGATCCTTATCTCTTTCCACAGTGCAGGCGGGGTGGGTGGGTGGGAATCAAAGAAGGGGTTTAACATAAACCAAAGCTACCTTTCACAACACACAGTGCTCTCTTAGAAATGTTATCTCTGCCGTTATTTATTTGGGGGGAGGGGAGGTCAACCAAGACTTCTTCATTTTTACAACAGCTGGAGAAGAGAAATATCTTCCACAGGAACAACTTACTGAGAAAGCAGTATCATAGAATGCACTCTGGTTTGTTTGTTTTTTGGAAGGGTGACAGTCAGTAAAATATTTGTATTTGTTAATGTTAGCCTTGGCATCAATAACTGCAAAACTAGGAGCAGGAGAGAGAGAGAGAGAGAGAGAGAGAGAGAGAGAGAGACACCAGCCATTGCTATCTCAGGATATCTTATCTAGTTTAAGAAGGGAGTGTCAATCACTATAAGACTCTTATGGGGGGCATTAACTACTGCAAGAATCTTACCTATATATTTTAGGTTTGAAGGGAGGAGAAAATCAGAAGGAGTGGCATCAGCTGATGCTGTTACAGAACTCGGCTGTCTCTTATATTTTTGTAGGGTGTGTGAGGCCTTTAAAAAAATATATTAAGGGGGGCTGGTGGTAGCCAATGCAAGACTTGTCCAATTTTTTTTCATAAGGGAGGAAGATTTCTGAAATGTTATCACTGCTACTACGACTTCTGCACTGTATTCTTGGGCTGGGGAGAGCAGTAAATGTCAAGAGGGGGCTCGTATCCATTTTTGTTAAGGAAGGAGCTGGTAATTTTTGGAAGGAGCTGAAGATTCCTAGGGGGCAACATCACTCGAAGCTCTCTTAGAAAGCCCCATTCCCTGTTTTATTTACAGGGTGGGTGGGCAGACTGTCAATGTAAGATTCTCTTCTCCCTCTCTTCAAGAAGGGAAGGCAAGACCCAGCAAGGTGGTACCGCCAACATCAGCTAATACTTTCTGCCCCCTTCCCTCTATGCTGCTGCTACTGAAGTATATGGGTGGGGGGCTTGTCAGCCCATGCAAGTTTCTCTTCCAGTCTTCAGGCAGGGAAGGGGGAGATATTAAACTCTGAGGGTGGAGAAGGGGCAACAGCACCAGCTGACTCCTTCCCTGTTGCAATTTTAGGGGACAGAAGAGAATCAAGCAACGCTGCCTGTTCTTCAGGAGAGAACCAGAAGGGGCAAAGACTCCCCACTCTATTTAATGGGGGGGGCAGAGAATCGCTCAATGCAAGAATCTGAACGGGCAAAGAAAGACACCGGTGCGGAAGGGGTGGGGGGCGCGGAGAATCAATTAGGACAAGGCTCTTTAAGGATTGCTCCTAAGCCGAGAATCCGAAAGGGCCGCTTCAGGCAACGCTCCCTTAGACCCCCCCCCCACTCCTCTATTTTGGACGGCGCGGTGGGGCGTTACCTAAAGCCAAAGCCACTTCTCTCCTCCCCATCCCCCAACCCCAATTCAGTGGGGAAGCTAGCCGGGGTGGGGTTTTTTGCCCTGGGTGAAGCCTCCAAAGGGGCGCTATTGGGACTCCCAGCCTGTGTGTGCGTGCGCGCAAATGCGCACGGGGAGTCTACCAACCTGGGTTTTTGCCCCGGGTGAAAGAAAGCCTAGTTTCACTCCTACCGTAGACCCCCCCCCACTCCTCTATTTTCGACGGCGGGGCGTTTTGCAAAGCCTCTTTTCTCCCCCCACCCCACCCCAGCAATCCCCAACTCACCATTCCTGATTCTCCGCCGCTTTGGGGTTGAATCGGATGTCGCTGTTGACGCTGAACAGGACGTCCTGGTCTCCCAGCGGCGGGACGGGCAGCTTGTACAGCGGGTGCTCGAAGAGAGCCGCCAGCTTGGAGAAATACGCGCCTTCCTCGTCCTCCTCCTCATAGCCCGGCTGCTGGCGAGGCCGGTGGCCTCCCAGGCGGTTCCCCGGCTGCTGCTGCTGCTGCCTCCTCTTGCTCGGCTGGCCGTGGCGCAGCTCCCCATCTTGGATGAGCGCTTTCTGGGTCAGATCCGGCCCCTTTGGCTGCTGCTTCTCCTGCTGCGCGCGCTTGAAGGCTTCGGCCCGCTCCGAGGCGCCTTTCTCCAGCGAGTGCGAGCTCACGTTGGAGCTGGGGTCGCTGCTGAAGTCCTGCAGGATCCGCAGCGTGTGCTTGCTAGGCCAGCCCGGGGCTGCAGCGGCAGCTTCCGAGGCGCCGGCCCTCTCCGCCGGCGCTGCTGCAGCCGCTTGCTGCTGCGGTTGCTCGGGTAGCTCCGGAGCCGGCGCCCAGCCCCGCGCGCCTTCCTTCTCCCCGGCTCGGCTGGCTGCAGCGGCGGCGGCGGCCGCGGCGTGCGAGCAGGAGCAGCCCGCGTTGGCGCTGCCTCCTCCGGCTCCGCCAGCGCCTCCTCTGCCGTCTCCGGCTCCGTCGGCGCCCGCCGCCCGCTTCTCCAGCTTGGGCAGCAGGTCGATCATGATATGCATGGTGCAGGCGATGAGGAACACCATCAGGATAAGGATCCGGAATTTGCGCACCAAAATCATCTTCATGGCTCGGTTGGAAAGGAGGAGGAAATAAATAAATATATATATATATATCGGGGGTTAATTTGGAAATAAATATATGAAGGGACCCCAGCCAGGTGGGAAGAAAGGCTGGCGGGAGTTGGGTGGGCTTTTTCACAGAAAAAGAAACACAAAAGCGTCGGGACTTCCCGGTCCGGTCCAGCCAGTCATTTCCAGAAATAAATGAATCGGTTTTTCTTTACCCCCGCACCAGGCAAGTCTTTTTAAAACCGAGGAGCAGCCGGCGACGGAAGCAGCAGCAGCAGCATCGCGATCTGTAGAGTTGCAAATTAAAAGTCCTCGGAGCACCCCGCGATCGGACGGGTTAAATGCAGGAAGGGGTCAAAACAGATGCAAAAAATAAAGAGAGAGTCGGATGTTGGACGTGACCTCCCCGAACGCACACAACATCGGCCTCTTTTTGCCTTTGGGGGGAAAAGGGAGGGAGAAAGAAGCCAAGGGAAATAAAGGAAAAGAAATCAGCAGCATTTAAAAAGAATTAAATTAAAAAGGTAAAAGGAGGGGGGTGGATGACGAGATTTCAGAAAAGGACCATAAGAGAGGGGGTGATGGTGGAGAAGGAATCAGCCCATTATTTTTCTGGTCCTCTGTTTGAGCTTCTCTTTTCCTACCCGGTTCTCTGCAAAACGAGCGAGGCGGCTGCTGGAAAAAGGCAGGAGGCGAAAATCTTCCTGCCTTCTCTCTCTCCTCTGGCCGTTTTCTCTTCGCTCTCTCGCTCTCTCCCTCTCTGCGCGACTGTTTCAAAACATTGGCTGGACGCTGGTTTTTTTCTTTAACATGTTTCTTTCCGGAGCTTCCTTCCAGCGCTTGGGCGAGAGCGATCGGCTCATCCAGGAATTGGGTAGCGAGAGGGGGGGGGGGTTGAAAGGACAGAGGTTTTCTCTTAAAAAATAAATCAGTGCAGGAGAAAAAAGAAAACCCGCACTATATATAAGAAAAATGCAATACTGTCATTTGCTCCAAAGAGGAAGGGGGAGAGATAAAGAAATAGTAACCTCCCAGATGACCCAAAATAGAGAATTTAAATAGGGTGGTGCGGGGGGGGGGGGTTTGGCGAATTAGAAGGGGGGGAAATAAAAGATCTATAGAAGCATCACATTCAATAGCGGTCCTTCTTGGAACAAGGCAGCAGCTGGGGTTGTATCCGCGCTGGGTTGTGCGGATCTGCTTTTCGTGGGGAAGAAGAGGAAGGGGGTAAATAAATGTGAAAAGGCAAAAAAGGAAAAGGGGGAGGAGGAGGGAGAGAGAGCGCGCTCGGAGGGAGCGTTTGGCAGGTGCAGCGCGACTCCCCCCTCGGAGCCACACTGAATGCCGCAGATTGGCTGGCCAAGAGAGGAGGAGGCAGCGCCGGCCTTCGGTGGGTGTGTTAAAATATTATGAGCAAGCCATCCACCCAGACGTCATAGTTAAGAGATTGGCTAAATAAATGCTACAGTGATAGTAACAGGAAAACCTCAGCCCAAAAGCTGTCTCTCTCTCCTTTCCCCCCAGTATCTCTCTCATTTTTACTGCAGATCCAACTAGGGCAAAAAGAGGGCGTCTTTTTCTCAAAGGTTTGAGGAGGGGAAGGCCTGGTAGCAGGGGAGAAAGAGAGAGAGAGGGGAAAGGAAGAAAATCTATGATTGCAAAGTATGAGGGCAGTCTGGCTGCGTCGGATCAGAGGGACTTGAATTATTATTTTAATATTTTTTTTTGCTGTTGTCATCGTCTGCATTACACAGAGCACATTTCGCAAACGAGATGCAAAGGAGAAGTGCATCTGGCTCCTTTTGCAAGGTCATTATTTTGGTTTGGGTTTTGTTTTTTTACAGAAGGATGAGAGATGCACACAGGGTGTGTGTGTGCGCGCGTTTAATGCAAAAATAATCAATCCATAAATGCACACGTAATTGCTCCCAGAGCAGCTCTCCAGGGTTAAGTAGGCACACCAGGCCAGATTTTATTGTGGTTTCTGTATGAGATGACTGCAAGACGAATCCAAAAGCCACTGGAATGAAACTGACTGTTGGGTCAGGAATAGCCAACATTGTTGCACCCTGATTCCCATCTCAGACCCTCCAAGTGTCCCTGTTTCCCAATGGCATCCCCAGATTTACAGAAGCATTCCCAGTTTCTGATTTGATCCCAGAACGTCCCGCTTTTCCTTAGGACGTCCCTATTTTCATCGGAGGAATGTTGGAGGGTATGGAGTTATCCGACCCTCGAGCCGCCTAAAGGCAGCCCAGTATAAGGAAGCTTTTTGATGTTTAATGTTTTATTGTGTTTTTATATACGTTGGAAGCTGCCCAGAGTGCCTGCAGCAACCCATTCAGATGGGTGGGGTATAATAATAATAATAATAATAATAATAATAATAATAATAATAATAGAATACAGTGGTACCTCGGGTTAAGTATTTAATTTGTTCCAGAGCTCCCTACTTAACCTGAAACTGTTCTTTACCTGAAGCACCACTTTAGCTAATGGGGCCTCCCGCTGCCGCCGCACCAATGGAGCACAATTTCTGTTCTCATCCTGAAGCAAAGTTCTTAACCTGAAGCACTATTTCTGGGTTAGCGGAGTCTGTAACCTATAGCATATGTAACCTGAAGCATATGTAACCCGAGGTACCACTGTAAAGGTAAAGGGACCCCTGACCATTAGGTCCACTCATGGCCGACTCTGGGGTTTCGGCGCTCATTTTGCTTTATTGGCCGAGGGAGCCGGCATACAGCTTCCGGGTCATGTGGCCAGCATGACTAAGCCGCTTCTGGCGAACCAGAGCAGCGCACAGAAACACCATTTACCTTCCCGCCAGAGTGGTATCTATTTATCTACTTGCACTTTGACATTCTTTTTGAACTGCTATGTTGGCAGGAGCAGGGACCAAGCAACGGGAGCTCACCCCGTCGCGGGGATTCGAACCGCCGACCTTCTGATCGGCAAGTCCTAGGCTCTGTGGTTTAACCCACAGCGCCACCCACTTCCCAATAATAGAATAGGATGTCCCTATTTTCATCAGAGAAATGTTGGGGGGTATGTCATCTGCTCCAGCAATCATGTCCAATGCTCAGGGGCAATGGGAAGTGCAGTCCAAACTTTGCACATTCACCCTCTTCTGTCTATCATCCATCCAGGCAAGCAAGAACCTCTATGAGAGTCCAGGGCACATAACAGCCAGGCAAAAACCCTCAAGGAGGCTGTGATGCAAGGCCAGGGAGGGGTGTGGCTTGGGGAAAGAGGGTGTGGCCAAGAGAAAGCCCCAAGAACCAGATAGAGAGGCTTGGAGGGCTGCAATTAAGCCCCAAAGCTTAGGTTCTCCAACCATGCAATAAATGAAGATAGCTGTCAGAGCTGCTTCAAGATCCTAGCTCACAGAGGATCACGCTAGCCAGCGGTTACTTAGTAAAAGTCTTTATTGAATTACAGTTTCCATTCTCAAGCTGCTGCGTGCAACTCTACGTCTTATGGGTTAGACCGGCGAAGCTCCGTCTGAGTCTCCGCCCCCTGTACACCAGCTAAGTACCCTAGCCTTACTCCACCTTTTCCGCCTGACCATTCTTCTCTGGGTCCCTCTGCCCCCCGTGGTCTCTTCCTTTCTGGACGCTTCTGACGCTGACCCCCCGGACCCTTCTGTCTCCTTGCGTCGGGCTTTAGGACCTGGCTCCCTTTCCGGGCTGCTTACTGCTCCACCTTCCTGTGTATTTGAACTTGGCGCGCGCGCCCAACCTTCCACTTGCCACCTGACCGTTTCCTCGCTCCCCGATGGAGGTGTGGCCACTCCTGACTCATGCCCTCCCTCCTGCTGCGAGCTGCCAGAACTCGGTACCTGGCGCCCTTCCTCCCCACTGCGTTCTGCTGGTGATGCTGGCCCCGATTTCCAACTGCTGCTCTCTGAGCCCCCTCTGGACCCTTCTTCCTGGGGTGTCCCCCTAAGCTCCCCCCTTGCTCTGGCCACTGGCGCTCCTTCCTGTGAATCTTCTGATTCACTGGAAAGACTCGGAGATCTCGGGTCGTCGTCATCACTCATCTTTTCTTCTGCCTCCTCCCCTTCGCTCTCTGTTTCCTCCCTTGCCCTCGCCTCTGCTCCTGAACCCCTGACAATAGCGTTGCAGAATAACTAATAAGTTCTTATTGGTTTTCCAATATTCCCCCAATAATAGCCAAATTATAACAATATCAGTTAATTGTAGCATAGTGGTTTAATGCCTGCAGGTCCTTGGTTGAAATGTCAGTTTAGTCTTTGACACACTGGGTTGGTCTCCCTCTGCAATGTGCGGCTAACATAAATTGCCTACTTTAATTTGTTACGGGGATTACCGAGACAATAATATATACATTGCGTTTATATAGACGCCTCTGCACCCTCATCCCTTCCGATGAAGGTTTGATATGCTTTTGATGAGCAGAACTCAGTTGGGGGGTGGGGGTGGGGAGGAATATAACTATTTCTTTTTAGGAATTAAGCTCAACGTCGTCTCCTGTGACTTTCCCAAACTGTTTCACGCTTTCAGTTTCTGCTGTGTCAGATGAATATTACCCTTGATAATGCTTCCCCTATTATAAACACAAGGAAATAATGAGCTCTTAATGGAATTGCTTGCCATTAATATGGGTTTTTTGCTGGCTGATAAATGTAATAAAATGAACTCTTTCGTATATGGTGGCACCTATTGTGATTTATCATTATTTTTTGCCTGGAAACAGTTCCTGTTCTCTTTCTCTCTTCCTCTTTCCCCTCTGCCCCCGCATTATTGATATGAGTAGCTAATATCAGCAAGTCTGGTGTATGATCTTGTGACTGAACAACAAATATAATTATAGAAATGTAACACAGACAACCGTTTGCAACTAACTGTTGCGTGTAAGACTGACAATCAGTGCTCTTTTAAGGAGCAGAAGTTTTTTTGTGGCAGGTACCTAGTAAGTACCTTATTTTGGCAGAAGTGGATGGTAGTTGCAGGAATCTTCTGTAACTTTTATTTTATTGGGGGAGGGCAGAGTTGAATGAAATTCACAGGCAACATTGCCCCTTTTGAGTCAAAGAATCCTACCAAATTCCAAAAAGATAATTGTCATGGTTTTTCTGCTGGGGCAGCCACCACCTTGGGGAGGGAAGAATTAATCACTTAATCTTCCATGGTATTTTCAGGACAATTGGTCTGAAATTTTCAGCTATGAAAGAGGTTCCCCTGGGCAAGAAACCTGCTAGTTTCAGGCAAATCAGCCCAGTGACTTTTGCACTAGGTACCTTTAATGTGTTTTTTCTTGGGGCGGGGGTGGGGAGAGGAGGACTAGAAAGGATTCACTTCGGGATAACATCTTTCCCTCTGACTACAAGCTATACAGTGGTACCTTGGGTTACATACGCTTCAGGTTACATACGCTTCAGGTTACAGACACCGCTAACCCAGAAATAGTGCTTCAGGTTAAGAACTTTGCTTCAGGATGAGAACAGAAATCACGTGGTGGCAACAGGAGGCCCCATTAACTAAAGTGGTACCTCCGGCTAAGAACAGTTTCAGGTTAAGTACGGACCTTCGGAACAAATTAAGTACCTAACCCGAGGTACCACTGTACTTGTCAGTTACCACAGAGCTATCCCTAGGCGTACTCCCCATTCGGATGTTCTCTCTTTCTTCACCATGGTGAGATTGCTCAAATGATAGGCTTGGGGAAATTGCTTTTAGCGGGCATTTGTCTGCAGCATTTTTGGATACCTGGATCATCGAGGCGCCATGAAACAGTTCCGTGGGTGTCTGCTTTGACACACAGGCTGGTGTGTCCTGCTTCACGTCTAACAAGCCCAAAATCTCACTGAGGCACCTCACTTCTGCTTGACCTTTAACTCCCTCCCCACCAAATCTGATGCACACTCCAAGCAATGAGCATTCGGGGGCAGGGGAGCCAGTTGATTCTCCTAGGTCAGGGGTCTGCAACCTTTAAGACAAAAAGAGCCACTTGGACCCGTTTCTGAAGGAAAGAAAAACTGGGAGCCGCAAAACTCGTCATTATAAAAATAACTTTTTTGTCACTTTTTATTATTTCTTTGTTTGACCCTCCTCATAGAAATAAACGTTAAATTAACAAGTTACTTTTTTTGTGTGTGTGTTCTTCACTCCCCTTCAAAACAGTGACCAGCGTACATGCCCCTTACAATGTAGTGGGCGGGCAGGCGGGAAGGTGACGTCAGGACGGTGCGTGACTAACATACGCACCGCCCCCATGCGACGTCACAGCTAGTACAGCACCCGCCACAGTGGGGAGTGTTGGGGCACACAATGCGCCTCCTCCCCTCGCTAGTATCCGCCCCAGAGGTGGCAAAGGTGTAAAAGAGCCACATGCGGAGCCGCGGGTTGCAGACCCCGGTCCTAGGTTCTGGCTAACTCCACCTATAATTCATCAAGATTCAACTCCAGCTCTCCTTTCTGATTCAAAACCACCTGCCTAGTATGCTCCCTTCAGAATTCAGAACTCAGTCTTGGATCTGCTCATGACCTCATTGATGCTGCTTTGTCAGCTTTGATTTCTAAATTGACTTCTGTCCAAGCCTTATTGATTCTGATCCCTACCCCTATCCCAAAGACTAATGTTGACAACTTGGATGATCATGGAAGTAGATGAAGCAATACCTGCCCCATTTTAGTCTCTCTCTTTGCCCATTTTGATTGCTCTGAATGAGCAGTCAGGGATTATACTGGGGTGCAATTTATTTATTTATTTCTCAATGGGCAGGTATTATTGTTGTTGTTGTTGTTGTTGTTGTTGTTGTTGTTTATATACTGCCCTATACCCAGAGGTCTCAGGGTGGTTTACAGAAAAGATCACAACATATATAATCAGAATAAAAGCAACCCAATAACACACACACACACACACACACAGAGAGAGAGAGAGAGAGAGAGAGAGAGAGAGAGAGAGAGAGAAGAGCCACATTTAAAAAGGGTATAGGGTGCCAAACAGATCACCTAAAGGCCTGGTTAAAAAGGAACGTTTTTGCCTGGTGCCTAAAGGTGTGTAATGAAGGCACCAGGCGAACTTTCCTGGGGAGAGCTTTCCACAAATGGGGAGCCACTGCAGAGAAGGCCCTGTTCTCATGATGCCACTCTCCAAACCTCTCGAGGAGCCAGCACACGAAGGAGGGCCTCAGAAGATGATCTCAGGGTCCAGGTAGGTTCCAAAGGAAAGAGGCTTCCAGGAATCACAGCCAATATGGTCTCTTGGATAAAATGGTGGTGAGAGAATGATGGACACCACCTTGAGCAAGGGAGGATAAAAATGCACAAACGAACAAATTTAATCCTACCCTACCACCCATCAGATGATGTCACAAGTGATATCAGCTGAGGAGTCTGGATTGGCCAGAAATGGCCTTGTGGGCCAGCTTGGACTCCCCCTGGTGGGCCAAGATTGCCCTGCAGGCTGGAGGTTCTCCACTCCTTGACTAGACAAATGAATAGGGAATCTGTGGCAAGGCAGGCACTGGACAACAGCTCCCATCATCGCTGACTATTGTCCATGCTGTCTAAGGCTGGCAGGGGCTGGTGGGATGTTAAATGGAGATAGGCCAAAGAATGTGCCAGATCTGGAGGTGTGGAAGCTCACTCATATAATGGGGCTTTTCCATCCCCTCTTCCTCCACATTACCGTCCCCGAGCCCCTCCAAAATCAGTCCTGAGGATCCGGCATTCTCCAGAAAGAGGCTTTTGAGATACAGGAAACACTGGAGAGATAGGGTCAATGAGATAAGGAATCATTCAAATGCAGGCAGAGAGACACATTGTACCAGCAGTTTTTTGGAAATCTATTGGATATGATGCCTATAACTGTCCTATTAGGCTGCTGGAAACCCAACGTTAAATTGACCCTCTAGGCATCTCCTTGCAAATCTCTTAACCACAGGTACGATTTTAATGGCTTCACTCTCCAAATAAGGACATTTTCCAGCAATTGAGATATTAAAAATAATTGGAGCACTATATTAATGCATAAGGTGACTTGTTTCAAACCTCTCTGGGGTGGGAAAAGTAAATTAAAAGAAGCCTCGCTGAGACAATGGAGCCCATTCATTCAGTACTGGAACAGGGTGATGCCACATGAAAGCATTCATTAGAAATTATTGGCTTTAGAAGCTTATTATGAAGAGGACCGACACAAATTTGGAGTGCTTTCCCACAGGCTTCCAGTCGCTCCATTTTACTCCCCCTTCCTTGTGGTTATCCCATCGCATGGATTCGAACCGCCAACCTTCTTATCAGCAAGCCCAAGAGGCTCAGTGGTTTAGACCACAGAGCCACCTGCGTTCCACATTCTATGGTATGATGTCAATAGGCAGGGAGTTCCAGAGTGTAGGTGCTGCCATGCTAAAAGAATGATTTATTACATGGTAGAAGAGGAAATTATGTGGCATATGTAAGAGTCATCTTGCCAGCCCATCTTGCAGGTAAACAGTTCTCAAGTTATTAAGTGCTTTATATACTAATAAAAAAGTAAAGGTAAAGGACCCCCTGGGCGGTTACGTCCAGTCAAAGGTGACTCATCTCACTTTCCAGCCGGGGGAGCCAGTGTTTGTCTACAGACAGCTTTCCAGGTCATGTGGCCAGCATGACTAAACCGCTTCTGGTGCAACGGGACACTGTGACGGAAACCAGAGTGCACGGGAATGCTGTTTACCTTCCTGCTGCAGTGGTACCTATTTATCTACTTGCACTGGTATGCTTTCGAACTGCTAGGTTGGCAGGAGCTGGGACAGAGCAACGGGAGCTCACTCTGTTGCAGGGATTTGAACTGCTGACCTTCCGATCGGCACACCCAGGAGGCTCAGTGGTTTAGACCACAACGCCACCCGCGTCCTGATATATATATATATATATATATATATATATATATATATATATATATATATATATATGCTTTCGTAGATTTTCACGGGTACCAGACCCAAACCCAGACCCTCTCCACAGACATATTACAGACTCCATCCAGTAGCCAAACTATAGTGGCACCTCCGGATGCTGCACCCCCCTGCAATCCCTACACAGATCTGGCTGGCACAAGGCACAAAACCACAGCTCGCCCCTATACACGAAGCCAAGCCAGAGCACAACTAAATGCAGCACAGCCATCTTCTCAGAAAAACTCTTCACAAGCTCAAGAGGTCAAGACACGAAAGCTTTAGCAACTAATCTACACTTAATGACCCACCCAGTGATATTCAGAATATCACTCATGAAATCACCCAAGATATCCCTCAAGTAATTAAGGAACAAAAGAAGAAAAGGCACACTAATCTAGGAACTTCCTCTCTGCCCAGAACGTTGGAGGCTATACACCACACCCCTCAACAGTATTTATAGGAACTCAAACACCAGACTCTGCTCTGTTCCAGTAACAAGAAGCCGAAAGCACCAGCCTGAAGATGACGAGTGAGACCTCGTCGAAACGTCGCACAGACACCCCGACTCTTACACGGGAAGACACCCGAAGACACCAAAACCTGCATATATATATATATATATATATCACCTTGAACCTGTATCAGCAGCAAATCAGCAACCAGGGTAGGTGTCTGAGCACACCTACTATATGCTGACATGGTCTGATTCCCCAGGTGTGTGATCCTCCATCACTGCTCTACCCCTGTGTGTGTACCCAGTGGGAGCAAGCTGGGCACAATGCTTGATGTTTTAGACAGGTCTCCCTGAGAGTCAGCAGTAATGTGAAGTGAAGAAGGTGGAGCTGACCTGTGGCACAAATCCCACATCTCACGCCTCTGTTGCATCCTTCCCTCTGTATTGTATTTTAAGGATTGGCAATTGCGTGGTAACTCTTATCGCTTGTGCACGCTTATGATACGGTTTGCCGGAAAAGGCAGGTTTGCCAGATCTCTCCCCCAGATTTATCTATTTGCCTTCGCAGTCACGTTGGCAATGGTGGGAATTTGCGTGATTTGTTTAAATTAAATGAGTCTGGGTTCTCCTGAGTACACATATTAAGCGACTGAAATTTGTTTTCAGCTGGCTTCTGGACAACATGCATGTCTGCACAAACACAATAGGCCCAGCTGGGAATTTTACTACGATTCGCGCTTAGAGCTACTGTGTAATAGAGACTATTTATATAGTGGCATCGGTGTTTTGGCACAGCACGATGCGTGGGGAGCACATGCAAACCAAACCCAAGAGTTCTCAGCCCCCAAGGGCTCGCTAACCTGGCAACGGAACACTATGTAAGTTCAATTAATCGAAGGTCCTGCTGTGTTCAGTGGAGACTGCTCCCCTTAGAGCAAATGGGGCACTGTCCCACCAACCTCAGTCTAGATTCCAGCAGCCCCACTTGCTTTTGTACAATCAGAGTGGGGTCCTGGCTCTCAGCTTCTTCCTCCTCAGTCTTGGTGTTGCCCTTGTTGAACTCACCACAGAGGAGGAGGATGGGGAGATAACTAGAATTAGTGGGTTCTGCCTGTCATTGGCTCTGGCTCCACCTAGTGTTGGACTCCCCACTTTCTGCCCTACCAGACCCCATAGGTACCAGCCACCCCTGCAAGTAAGTAAGCACAAGACTGCAACTTTGGAATGGCCAGGAACAAAAACCATGAAGAGATCAGGGCGGAGAGAGAAGAGATTGGAGGGTGTATTTGGAGAAATGCTGTTATGCAAACTTACGCTTCACTTTGGGATCCAGATAGATGTGGCATCTTGGTGACTTAAGGGGGAAATTGTATGTGTGTATCTATTTCAGGGGTCCGGTCCCCAAGTTTGCGGGTTGGCCAGGGCCCACCTGGAAATCAAAGTGCTGTAATTGTACTTTGTTTTTTGTTTTGTTTTCTATATATAATTTTTATTAAATTTTCTGTTTTACAGTTTAGAATATTCATTTATACAACCTTAAAATGTCAATAATACCCTTCTTCTCTTTCCGTTGTTCATTTTACACAGCATAAATCCCTGCATATTTTATTCTGTTTTTAATATTCTGTTGGGAGCTGCCCAGAGCGGCTGGGGAAACCCAGCCAAATGGGTGGGGTAATAATAATAATAATAATAATTTGGAACAGTTGTGGACCACAGGTATGAAGTTTACGGCATGTAATGCTTTAAGAGAGAATATTATGAAAATGATATACAGGTGGTACATGACACCAGTCAAGCTTGCAAAAATCTATCACTTGCCCGATAATAAATGTTGGAAATGTAAAGAAACTGAAGGTACATTCTTTCACCTTTGGTGGACGTGCCCAAGGATTAAGGCTTTCTGGGAGATGATATATAATGAAATGAAAAAGGTATTTAAATATACCTTCCTGAAGAAACCTGAGGCCTTTCTCCCGGGCATAGTCGGCCAATTGGTGTCAAAGAAGGATAGAACTTTCTTTATGTACGCCACAACAGCAGCAAGACTACTTATTGCAAAGTACTGGAAGACACAAGATTTACCCACCCTGGAAGAATGGCAGATGAAGGTGATGGACTATATGGAATTGACGGAAATGACTGGCAGAATCCGAGACCAGGGAGAAGAGTCGGTGGAAGAAGATTGGAAAAAGTTTAAAGACTATTTACAGAAATATTGTAAAATTAATGAGTGTTAGAATGATGTTGGATAGAAATTAAGTGGTTTTTAGCTGTAATACTATAAGGGAATATGAAAAATGGATTACTAATAGGTAAAAATTTAATGTCACAATATTTTAAGATTAAAGACTAGGATAAACAAAGAGGGGAAGGATTTGCTGAACCAACAAACTGAACTGGAATACAAAAAAGGGAGGCGTAAGGAGGTCCGGGAAACAAGCTAATGAAAAATAAGTAATGGAAAGATTGAGTTGTTTTTAACTATTTTTATTTTGTATTTTTCTTTTTTCTTTTTTCATTTTGTAATATTTTGAAAATCTTAATAAATATCTTTAATAATAATAATAATAATAATAATAATAATAATAATAATAATAATAATTTATTGTTATTATTATCTAAACTAAACCATTCAGTAACCCATTATTACTTCCATCAAAACTTATTTACACTGTTGAATTTATCTTAATGCTGCCAACATTTTCAAGTGTACACAATTTCCCCCCATATATTCAATAAACATTTTCCAATCTTCTTTAACTGAATGTTCTTCTTGTTCTCTTATTCTGTAAGTTAGATCTGCAAGCTGTGCATATTCCATCAGTTTAAGTTGCCATTCTTCTTTGGTTGAGACCTCGCTCATTTCCCATTTTTGGGTTAATGAAACACAGGCTGCAGTGTGGCATGCATAAATAACCTTTTTTTTTTGACACATGGGAATTTCCATCTGAATTATCCCCCCCCCCCCAAGGATCGCAAGAAAGCAGGCCAATTCCCACCAACTCCCAAAAGCCAGAAAAGAAAAAGAAAAAACTTTTAAGAGAGTGGACAGAGGGTTTCGATGGACACCTAGCGCTGTATCCATTGAAATGAATGGACCCTAGTTAGTCACATCCAGGGCTTTTTTTCAGCTGGAACATGCCAGAACTCAGTTCCGGCACCTCTCAGGTGGGCACCATTGCTGTTCTAAGAGAATGAGATTCATGGAATGTTCCGGCACCTGTTTTTCTGGAAAAATAGCACTGGTCACATTCATTGTAGGATTAGCATTGAGTAGGGCTATCTTTGTCCAGGGAAACTGCTTGACCCACAGGTGCCATATTGGGGACCTCAGATCAATTTATCCATTTATCTATGCACCAAAAATCTGAAAATCCAGTTCATGTTCTTTCCCCTCTCTGTTTCTCTCAGGGAGCAGGAACCTGTCTGCTGCAGTTGCCATCCTGTTCGCATCACCTCTTGCCAGCTGCCGCCTCTCCGCCTCCCCCCCCCCACAAAAAAGCAGCTCTGCTTGTCTGGTTAGTCATCCCTTTCCCTTCATCGTTTCGCTAAGGTTCATTGGAGCTGCATTGAGCTAGTAAGCTCTGGCTAGATAATGAAAATAAAAGGAGCAACACAAGATAGGGCTCCATTGTGGAGGGGAGGGACTTCAAAAGGCAGGCTGCTGTGTGTGTGGCATGCCGAGCCAGCTAGAAAATATATCACTGCCTCTCCTTTCAGCAGATCAGCTTTTTCAAGAAGCTGCTCTCTTTCCTTTGCATGTGTTGGCCATGTTCCCTTTATTTGTGTGGGCTAGTCACCTTGAGGACTAGTGCAATGACCTTTTTAAAAGACAGACAGACATACAGGGTGCACAATGAAATAATAATAATAATAATAATAATAATAATAATAATAATAATAATATTGGCGGCTCCCAACAGAATATTAAAGTCATGATAAAACATTAAACATTAAAAACTTCCCTAAACAGGGCTGCCTTCAGATGTCTTCTAAAAGTCAGATAGTTGTTTATTTTCTTGACATCTGATGGGAGGACGTTCCACAGGGCAGGCGCCACCACCTAGAAGGCCCTCTGCCTGGTTCCCTGTAACCTCACTTCTCGCAGTGAGGGAACCGCCAGAAAGCCCTCAGTGCTGGACCTCAGTGTCTGGGCTGAACGATGGTGGTGGAGACGCTCCTTCAGGTATACCGGGCCGAGGCCGTTTAGGGCTTTAAAGGTCAGCACCAACACTTTGAATTGTGCTCGGAAATGTACTGGGAGCCCATGTAAGGTCTTTCAGGACTGGTGTGTTGAAAGCACACTGACATTGGTGGAGCATTGCCCATTCACTCTAATGGATCATCCTCCATTGCTGAGACAGAGTCTTCCATTTCTAGGTCAGCACTTCACAGTCTTTCCGCTGAGGCAAGAACTAGTGTTGTGTATTGGTTAGTGGGCTGAACTAGAACCTAGGGTGCCAGGGTTCGAATCTCCACTCAGCCATGAAGCTCAATGCCGTTCCACACGATGCCTTTAGTGTGGTGGCACCTGTTCTTTAGAACAAACTCCTGTGACTTATCAGATTGGTGTTGTCTTGATTGTCTTGTTGCCTGCTGAAGACTTTCTTCCTCCAGAAAGCCTTCTAAATGGAGATTTCTTTTATGACAGTCAGTATCTCTATGGAATCTGAAACTGTTTCATATATGCAATTCCCTTCACCAGTGTGGCGCAATGGTTAGTGTGTTGGGCTCTGACCTGGGAGACCGGGGTTCGAATCCCCACTCAGCTGTGAAGCTCACTGAGTGACCTTGGGCCAGTCACCATCTCTCAGCCTCACAAGGCTGTTGGGAGAATGAAGAGAACCATGGAGAACTTGAGCTGCTTGGAGGAAAATACATGTAATACATAACACACAGCTATTTTTAATATGGGGACCCGGGTGGCGCTGTGGGTAAAAGCCTCAGCGCCTAGGGCTTGCCAATCGAAAGGTCGGCGGTTCGAATCCCCGCGGCGGGGTGCGCTCCCGCTGCTCGGTCCCAGCACCTGCCAACCTAGCAGTTCGAAAGCACCCCCGGGTGCAAGTAGATAAATAGGTACTGCTTACCAGCGGGAAGGTAAACGGCGTTCCGTGTGCTGCGCTGGCTCGCCAGATGCAGCTTTGTCACGCTGGCCACGTGACCCGGAAGTGTCTCCGGACAGCGCTGGCCCCCGGCCTCTTGAGTGAGATGGGCGCACAAACCCCAGAGTCTGTCAAGACTGGCCCGTTCGGGCAGGGGTGCCTTTACCTTTACCTTTATTTTTAATATGTGCAACTGTTTTTAATATGCAGTTGTTTAAACTGATTTTCATACATGTGCTTCTTTAGATATACTTCTATCGAGTTCAGAAATCGCTTCAAGAAGCTTCATAGGAAGTGATTCTGAAATGGAATGACACCTAAAAGGGTTTGTGGGAAGCTCTGCTTTCAGAGGACCAAGTTGCCTGATCCCTGTCCCCTGTCCGGGGTCCTGAAAGACCTGTGCCTGACTCCCCTTTGTTACTGGATCCCTGATTAGGACTGAAACCTGCCTGCCTGCCTTCCCTCTATCCACACTGGACGGTTGGGCTGGAACTGCATTCCCCAAACGTGTCAGCAGAGGCAACTGACTAGTGAAGGCCCAGTTCCCAGCTGTGCAGAGAGAGACCCTCTCGGACGTACCCTTGTACATATGGAGGGTCTCTTCTGACACTCAAGCGAATGCATGCAGGGATGTGGGAGGTCACTAACTAATGGTCACTAACTTATTCAGACAGCTCTGGTCTGAGTGAGTCCCACATATATCAGCACACTTGCTTTTGTTTTGGCTATTTGTGAAATGTTGGATTTTAAACCTTGCTAATTATATGGCATCTGAGGGGGAAATGCATAAACTATAACTTGGTATCTCTGTCTGTATTGAATCTGAAAGGGTGTGTGTGTGTGTGTGTGAGAGAGAGAAGGAGAGAGAGAGAGAGAGAGAGAGAGAGAGAGAGAGATTTAAATTGTCATATATAATGTTTTACCTGTTTTTAATATGCATATATTTGGTATGCTTCATGGAAGCAATTCATGAATAGAATATAATGATGATGAAAATATAATAATAATAATAATAATAATAATAATAATAATAATAATAATTTATTTATACACTGCCCATCTGGCTGGGTTTCCCCAGCCACTCTGGGTAGCCCCCAGCAAAATATTACAATAAAATACAATAAAAGATTATGGTAAAGATGAATAAATAAAACGGTTAACCCCCTTGCAATACTATTTATTTGCAGCATTTTATAGGCATGGGCAAGTAAAGCTATTTTTTAAAATATAAAGTTAAATGCATTATTGTATGTATTTGCTTAAGTGCTGGTTATTTGAGGAAACTGGGGGTGTCTTATAATGCATATGAGTTTGTACTTTCAGTGGCACTGGTAAAAGAATAAAGAATTGGAAAAACTTGCTTTGCATCAATATCAAGGAGCAAGACATGAATTAGTGGGGTGGAATCCATGCGGGTAAGCATGACCACGATATTTTCAGGAAAAAAACCTCCCTAAATGTATGGAGATCAAGAGTGGAGCCTAATATTCCTGTGCTGTTTTAAATGATCTTCCTTCTGCACTGATCAAAGTGTACAGAGGGGTTGTTTCTCTGCACTTCAGAGTGTCATATAAGAGTCTGACCTCCAAGCCCTCTGAAAACTAGGGAATTCCTGAGGTCATTTAGTCACCTTGTATCAGGCGGAGAGATACTTGGGAGCACAGAGAACTGCCTTATGTCTGATCAAACCATTAGTTCATCTACCCTGGTATTGCCCATTCTGACTGGTTGTGAGTCTCCGGAGCCTCAGGCAGGGGTTCTGTACCCCCTGGCACTCAACTACAATTCCCAGGAATTGAGCCTGGCACCTTCTGCATGCAAAGAATGTGCAGTGCCACTCAGGAAGTGGCGAGAGAGATTTAAGCAACTTCTCCCAGAAGCTGCTAGCTCCTGTGAACTCTTCTTTCTTCTGCCTTACAAAGGTAGGGGGTCTTGCCACCATGCAGAGATGCCCCTAGGCATTCATCTCCCCACATACCCCAGATCAGGAGTGACCACCATTTTCCAAAACAGTTTGTGAACCAGAACTTAGCTATCCTTCAATAATCACACTCGGGCAAATTTTGTGGTGCCGTCCAAATCATGTGTATGAAAAGGCTTCTATTGCGGAGGATAATGTGTAAACAAAATGCCTATATTTGGTGAAAGTGTGCGTTAGAATGTCTTATGTTAGTGAAAGTGCGTCCTCCCTAAAAAAGGGCACGTGTTGTGGTGAGACCTGGAGACTGACCTTGTTGTTGTGGGTGGGTATATTGGACGGTCACAACACCCGACTGGTAGGTCCCTCATTGCTGGGTTTAATCTGGCCAATGGGGTGCAGTCTAAATGGATTGAGGGACCTATATAAACCCATGCATGTGACCCAGAGCTTCTTCTTTTGGCTCGTGCATCGGGACACCCGCACACCTCTCCCTATATTTAGGGCATTTTGCGATTGACCTTGCTATGCCGTCGTGTTGTTTGTCATTGGGACAGGGGCACGGCAGGGATTTTCCCCACCAGGCTGATTGGCTGTTGCCATTTGGGTTTCACCTGCCATGTAGCAAATTGTCACAACTTTGTGGATAGGCACTGGTTCAGGTGATAGGGATGGGGGAACAGTCTTGCCATCCCTATGTGAAGGGTATTCCGTTAAAGGAATCCAGGGACTCAACTTGGTTTGGTCAACCCCCAAGAGGGGGTTGTGCCCATGCCTGAGTCCAGGGGAGCATCTGGGGAGTGGACATAGCCTGTAACCAGGCTTTCTACCTACCACAGGTGTTCACCCTTGGCTGACCTATGATAGAGCTCTGAATCAGCGCTACCTGCAAGGGTGCAGGGAGCTAGTCAAATCAGAGGCTATGCAACCACTCACTTTCTGTAATCAATCAAGTTGTGGCCTAAATTCTGCCAAAAACCAAAATAAAATCTGAGTCAAATGTGTTTTTATTTAGGGTGGAGGTCTCTGGGTCTGAACATGCAAAATAACAAACAAAAACAGCATTATATCAGGAGAAATTGCTGGGCTGTGTATGGGTCTACCTTCAATCAGATTTGGGGCCTGATCTGGTACTTCTGATCTAATCCTGACCCTGTTCTGGGCCTGATTTGGGATCCTTGCACATCTAAAACCCCAACTAAACAAGCAGCCAGATTTTGTGGAGGAGGAGACATACACCTTCTTCTCCTCCTGACTGGATCTTGAATCAGGGTTTAATTAAAGATGCAGTTAATGGAGGGAGGGAGGGTAAGAAAGAGATCCACAAAGGCTACTCCTGCTGCCCTCCTTTTCTCGCTGCCAGACTACCACCCCGTTTCACAGATTCGAGTTACTCCAGATGGACCCATTCTAACTTGTGGCAATCCTGGGTTGTCTCAACCTGATTCGGCTAAATCCTGGGTCAACTTGAACCTGCCTGAATCAGTGTGTTATCCGGGATTCTGCCAAATCTGGTGTGTTCTAGGGAAATTCAGACTGAAATGCTGATGAATTTTAAGAAGGACTTGCTGTAGACCTGAACTTAAGAGAGAAACAGAGAGAAATCAAAACTGACAGCCACCCATCTTGACCCCACATACAGTCATTGTACCCCGATTAAATTCTGTAGATAATAAGTATCAGGCAATTTGTCCCCCAGGGCTCCTTTGGGAGGGAAGAAGGGATATAAATTTAATTATTAACTATGACAAATTCCAGCTGTTGTCCAACCTCAGAGACTTACCTTTCTCCACCCGTGAGGTCGGTGGACACACCAGAGGACTTAAGGAAGGAGCTGGGAGGTCAACAATGATCACGCCTGCCAAAGTTTCCAGGAGCCTTCCCACAAAGTTCTTTTTAAAGCTTCAAACCTATGCTTCCTGCGCCCCCTTCCATCGGTCAACTCTTGGCTGATCTAGTTAAGGTTACCATGGAAATTATGACACAGAAGGAGATAGTGGTGGATTTTGTGCTTTGTTCTGGCTTCTTGGAGTGTACCGTAAGCTGCTCTGTCAACAGAGCTGTTCAGTGACCTTTGTTTTGTGTTAATTTTTGGTTTGGTTTCCCTCCACTCCTACCCTCCTCGAGAAAAAACATCTTGACTGAAGCAGTGATTCACTGGTTGGAAGCCAAGCTTCCTGAGTCACGAGCTCAAGACAGGAAGGAAGGCATAAATCGGGAGCGTGGTGAGGTGAACAAACTCTTGACCACAGAACTCCTCCTTGCTTCCTTCCACAGCCTCCTTTTGTTCATTGTGCTTCTTGGCAACTTGCTGTGGGCGAAGATAAGGACACTGAAGACGGCAGAGGCCACCTGGTCTCCACTTCAGGGGCCGGGACAGTGAATGCAAGTGCACTGTCTCAAATCCCTTCATTTTAAATGGTTTCCATCTTTTCCTCTCTTCCTTTAATGGTGTTCGTTTGATAATTGAAGCTGTGTCGGCGATCCCCCTCCTCACAAAATGGGAAAGCATAGGTTGGAGGAGGCAGATGCTAGATTTGGGGTCCTGTAGAGAATTCAAAATGGCCACTCATAGTTGTGCTGCCACCACCAGGTAAGCCTGAGGTAGGGATGGGGCACGGGAATATGATTTAGTTCACATTTAAAGGAGAGCACCCCTAAGTCACACTTTCTGAATAATAATTATAGTAATAATATTGATTGATTGAATTTATATAACGCCCTATACCCAGGGGTCCAGGGCCGGATTTAGGTTTGATGAGTCCCTAAGCTACTGAAGGTAATGGGGCCCTTTATATGCCCAGCTGTCCTTTGTCAACAACAAATTGTCGCTGGTTTTTGTGTTGAATATATGCTGTATGGTTATTTATGGACCTAATAGGTATCTAAAGCCATTTGCACATAACAAAATATGTATTTTATTAAAGTAATTGATGAGCAAGCCAGTGATATTTTAGGGAGCAAGCTAGCAGATGGGGCCTGTTACTTACATCATAGGAGCCTGCACAACACAAAACACTGTTGCTGTATGTACGTTTCATTTTATTTGTTTTTTATCTTATTTTTTGGAAATGTACAACCAGTTTTCCCCCTTTAAATTTTTTTTGGGCCCCCAAGAAAGTGGGGCCCTAAGCTATAGCTTGTTTAGCTTATACACAAATCCGGCACTGCAGGGGTCTCAGGGCGGTTCACAGAATATCATTATTAGCATTATTATTTAAATTTAAATTTAAATTGATATACTTCACCCAAAGAGTACAGGGTGGTTTACAGCATAAAAATGTATATTAACTGAACCGAAACACAAGACAAGTATTTTTCAATGCAATTCTCCTGCCAAGGAATATGTACAAAGATGCACACTATACTATTGTAAAGTGTGCATATGAATGCATAGATTAGTGAAAGCGACGCTGAAAATGCATCATATATTAGGGAAAACAGCGTTGCACAAAATGGGACAAAATTGCATACTGAATTTCCACAAGGACTTTAAAAATTGCAAACCAATGGGGAAATGTGGAGAACTGAATATGAGGCTGGAAAAATGAGAGAACAAGAGAAAACAAAATGGACAGATTTACCCATTTCTATCTACATAGAAGAGGCCCCACCAGGGGTCGCTTTGCTGAAGGTCTCCTCAAACCTAGAGGCAGTCATAGCTCAAACCAGTGGCATAGCGTGGGGGGTGCAAGGGGGGCAGGCCGCACCGGGCCCAACATCTGGGGGTGGCGCGCTCGATGCCTCCGGAGTCGCCGAAGAGCCTTGGGCGCAGGCTGTAGCAGAGCTGCATGTCTCGCGGAACCGACGAGCTGTGCGCGCGTCCGGGCTGAAGGCGCCCGGCAGGCAGCGGCTCTCAGCGCTCGCCGTGGAGGACGCGCCAGGCAGCCCCTCCTCACAGCCCCGCCTCCGCCGCTGCTGCTGCAGCTGCTGGGCCATGTTGCATTTTCCTCGCCTCTCTGCCCCCCTCCTCCTCCGGGCAAGCGGCGTCGTTTGGGCGGCAGCGCCAGCGGCAACTCGCAGGTTAGGGGTTAGGGGGGGTGCAAATTACTTGCCTTGCCCCGGGTTAGGGGGCGCAAATTACTTGCGTTGCCCCGGGTGCTGACAACTCACGCTACGCCGCTGGCTCAAACAACCCTGATTTCACACCTGGCATTTCACTCTTCACTGGGTTAGAGCTCGGAATGGAAGTATCTGTCCACTTTGGAAAAATGAGAAATGAAGAGAACCAATCTTGGATTCAATTCCTTACATTTTTTCTGCCATTTTTAAAAAATTCTCATGAAAATTCATTAGCATTTTAGAGTGATTTCCCGCCCCCAATAAACTCATTTTTTTGTATGCAGATTGATTAATGTGCACATTTCTGTGTGCTAGGTCTCTAATATATGCATTTCTGTAAACATTCCTCAGTTGGAGAACTGCATTGCAAAATGAGTTGAGATCTTTGAAGGATTTGTTTTATTTATTTAATATATTCCTAGCTGACCTTTCTCCCAAGCTGGGGTTTCAAGGCACCTCACAACATTTAAAAGCACCGGTTGCAAGATGCAGAATAATAAAAGCAAACTAGTTAAAAAGCAATGATTAAAATTCATCACAGCACATTTTAAACTAGCAATTAAAATGCAATTTGCTCTGGTTTGGTAATCAGCATTGCCTGCACCTTAGGATGGCTGTGTTTCAGTTCTCATATTGTTTTAGAAAGATTTGGCTTTAAATGCAAACTGAATCAAATTTCTCCCCTGTCCCTAATTGGAACATTTGCGGACTCCCCTTCCTAGTTTGGCGCATGAGCCAGCACATTGAGAGTGATTGTAGATTGATATGGGAAGGAGCCTGAACGCTTGTGTCTGATCATCCTTGCATAAAAAAACACACCCTCTTCGTCTTTCGGCTGATTCTTCACATAGAATCATAGAGTTGGAAGAGACCACAAGGGCCATCGTGTCCAACCCCCTGCCAAGCAGGAAACACCATCAGAGCACTCCTGACATATGGTTGTCAAGCCTCTGCTTAAAGACCTCCAAAGTAGGAGACTCCACCACACTCCTTGGCAGCAAATTCCATTGTCAAACAGCTCTTACTGTCAGGAAGTTCTTCCTAATGTTTAGGTGGAATCTGAGAGGGGAATTGGAACAAGAGAAGCAGCTTTCATTGGAGAGCCAATAAGTGAAGAGCAAACATTTGTTCTGGCCCATTTGAACTTATGCAAACGGCACTCAGAGTGCGCATCCATCACTCTTTATTCCTCTCTTGTCTCATTATTTCATTAGGGTTTTTTGGTTTGGGGTTTTTAAAAAAATTAAATTCAGATGGTCTTATCAAACTCCTTGTTCTTTTAACTTCATTGTTTTTCTCTTTAATTCACTTGGCTTTTGTTCTTTCTTTGATGCTTGTCATTTTCATGCTTCTCTTCCTCCTTTTCTCTCTCTATGCACCAGATTTTCAGCAGAACAATATTCCCATGCACCAGATTTTCAGCAAAACGCTATTCTGCCCTTGAGTTGCTGACAATGTTTGGTATTTTGAAGATCCACATATCTACACAAGTGGATGAATCAACAAGGTGTTATAAGAATTTCAAGGTCTCAAATATAGAATAAATATTCATAAATGCACACATATCTAAATATATGAACCATGTGTCTGAAATATAGAATAAATATAGGTCTCAAATATAGAATATTCATAAATGCACACATATCTAAATATATGAACCATGTGTCTGAAATAGTGTGGGAGAGAAATCCTGGGGCCATTTTGACTCTCCCAATGACCTCAAATATTCCTCTGAAGTAAGGAAGGAAAATGGGGAAAGCCTTCCCATTGTCTTTTCACTTGCAAATTCTGTCTTAAGGGTGTCTTTGTGTATGAATACGGTGAGCCTGTGACCTGGACTCAGGAACTAAGGTACTAGCCATCACTAAAGAATGGCCAGGTTGCCCAGATAATGCAATCAGTGACCATTATCAGGTATCCTGGAAGGCAGGATTTCTGCTGTAGACCGCCTTCTTCTGTGATGTATATATGATGTTTTGGGTGGTGGTCTTGGGCTGCCAACCTAGCAGTTCAAAAGCATGTCAAAGTGCAAGTAGATAAATAGGTACCACTCCGGTGGGAAGGTAAACGGCGTTTCCATGCACTGCTCTGGTTCACCAGAAGTGGCTTAGTCATGCTGGCTACATGACCCGGAAAAACTGTCTGCGGACAAACGTCGGCTCCCTCAGCCAGTAAAGCGAGATGAGCGCCGCAACCCCAGAGTCGTTCATGATGGGACCTAATGGTCAGAGACCCCTTTACCTTTACCTTGGGCTACAGGGTGGGAAGTTTCAAAAGTCTATATAAGGGCTTGCGCACCATTGTTCAGGGTCCTCCTCCCTCCTACATTTGGTGAGTGGGGACCCTGTTGCAACAATTCCTTGAATAAAGATCAGGTTTACTAGCCGCTTTGCTTTTCAATTTACTCTGGTTGGCCTCTGTTATTTTCTCCTACCAATAGGGAACCCACTTAAGGACTCTGTATTGGGCTCTGGAATTCCTCATAAGGGAAAAGGAGCAGTATTTTCTTATAACAAAGGGATCATAATATACATGTCACAAAATGGTAGAACTTCAAGGTACACCGAGGGTCATCTAGTCCAACCCGCTACAATGCAAGAATCACAGCTTACATGTATGAATAGGTACCTCAGGGGTTTTTTTTAATGCTGTGGCGGCTATCAGTTGGCTTATGTCTAAAAGAATATTTAGAAAGAAACTCTCAAGGGGGGAAACTACACACACATAAAGTGGCCAAGGGGACTAAACATGCTCAGTGGACGTGTAAAGCTTTGGAGAGGCAAAGAGGATGGAAAACCAGGGGAAGGAGGAATGAAGCATCTGGAATCCTGAAGAGAAGCATGCCATGCTGCAACACTTTGTTGCAGGTCCCACTGGCACTGCCTGAAAGAGAGTGCCGGGGGTTAATAACAGTCGTATTAACACACCCACCTGGCCAGTTCGGCTGTAAATGCCAGGAGGTATTTTACAGTACAAATCGCAGTCCACCAAACTCACTTGTCATGAGCAGCCTGTTTGACTCTGATGGTGTCACCAAACATAAACGAGGCCCGAGAGGTTCCAAGGTCAACTGCCTTCTCCATAATTAACTTAGAGAGCTTGTTTTATTTTCCAGATGCACTGCATTTCCAGATAGTACACCCCCCAATTATAATTCATTATTATATACAGTGTGGTGTAGTGGTTAAGAACAGTGGACTCGTAATCTGGTGAACCGGGTTCACTTCCCCACTCCTCCACATGCAGCTGCTGGGTGACCTTGGGCTAGTCACACTTCTCTGAAGACTCTCAGCCTCACTCACCTCACAGAGTGTTTGTTGTCGGGCAGGAAGGGAAAGGAGAATGTTAGCTGCTTTGAGACTCCTTAGGGTAGTGATAAAGCGGGATATCATATCCAAACTCCTCCTCTTCTTCTACGTAGAGACCAATAGACAAGACAAAACAGGATGCCTTCAAATTGACAAACACCAGAAGAAAATAGATATCCATGACTAAAAACATACAAAACAGATTTAGAATCTGTTGTAGAATCATAGTCTCACTGGATTACAGTGGTACCTCGGGTTAAGAACTTTATTCGTTCTGGAGGTCCGTTCTTAACCTGAAACTATTCTTAACCTGAGGTACCACTTTAGCTAATGGGGCCTCCCACTGCTGCCGCGCCGCTGCCATGCGATTTCTGTTCTCATCCTGAAGCAAAGTTCTTAACCCGAGGTACTGTTTCTGGGTTAGCAGAGTCTGTAACCTGAAGCGTCTGTAACCCAAGGTACCACTGTATAGAGTTGGGAGGTACACCAAGGGTCATCCAGCCCAACCCCATGCAATGCAAAGTCAAATATGGCAGGACAAAAACATATGGTTCTGAGGAATACAGATGGCTTCATGTCATCCTGAACCTTATTACTTTCATAAATTATGAAAAGATTTCATTTTCTCACAATGAAGTTATTTGACTGTGTACCTTCCCTGGTTCTCATCATATTTTTAAGTTTAGCAGCAAAGATGATGCCCCCCCCCCAGTTGGGTTATCTGTTATTTCATGGTGTCCTTATTTTCTTCCCGTTTTGGCAAATAACCAACCTGGCAGCAGTTTGCAGATGCTGTATAAATTCCCTGTCTTCTGTTAGTGCAAAATAATAATAATAATAATAATAATAATAATAATAATAATAATAATAACCATTGTTAGCAAATAGTAAAATTAGACGATCAACAGGTATAATGTAGCCTACAATCCCTTCAATTTCAGCTAGTTTATCCTCCCAGAATGTTATGATTTTAGAACACATCCAGTAGATTTCTAAAAAATATCCAGCATGGCAGAGAGGTCAGAGTAGGGAGACCCTCTTTCCAATCCCCACTCGGTCATCAAACTCATATGCTGACCTGGATGCAGTCATGACCACTCAGCCCAACCTGCATCACAGGGTCTCTGAGATAATCAAGTTGGCCAATGGGTGGAGGAGAGCCAGGCACTCTGCCTTGAGCTCATTGGAGGCCGGAAGGTATAAAAATGAAATAAATAAAAGAGAGGAGAATTTGCCGGTCTCTAAAAACGCACCGAGGTAAATTCATATAATTTATTCTGGTTGCGGAATATGGCTTTAGTGCTGCGGAATGTGGCTCATGTTAGCTTCAAGTACTCAGAGTTCTGCCAACATGGAACTGGCTTGGTGGGCAGCTAACTCTTTCCCTACTACTACAACTTTTTAATGTTTATTTAAAGGGAATAAAAAGGGTGGGGAGTTTTCACTTTGAAAAGCTGAGGCCTTTTATGTACATATTTTTGGTCTGTTCCCTGGAGCGAAACACCAGCTTCCTGTGAGATTTCTGTCAGACAGCAAGGTCTTTATAAGGCCCCAGACTTCAAATGGATAATCCCAGGTGTTGGTGGGAAGAGCAGTGGTTTTGATATTGCCCACCAGCGGCAGCAGGTCTGACTCCTCTCCAAAATGTTTCAAGATCACGTTTCTCTGCGGTGACATTTGCGCATCTCCTGACAGGCATCCCCCCCATTCAGAACAGCAAGGGATGCAATTGTGCTTTGCTCAGTACCATGGGGTAGGTGATGCCTGAAGCCATTTGTTCCCTCGCGAGGTGTCACCCACTGAGCTGCAGTGCCAGGGCGTCAAGGCAAGAAAGCAGAGGAATGGGGGACAAAGGAGCCAGGCCTGGAGGTGGGAAATCAGGAGGACATAACCATGTTGTGGGAGGGAGAAACCTGCCAAACGGAAACTGCTTTTTCATAGAATGCTTTCTTTCTTTCTTTCTATAAAATTTATACCCAAGTTTAATGGTTGGGGGAACTCTTAAAGTGCTTTGCAAAAAGGGGATAAAACAATGAAAATTATCGATGAAAACAATTACCGTATTTTTCCATGTATAACATGACCCCTATATGGGGGGACTCCAATTTGCGGTCCCGTCCAGCTCAACAGTATGATGATTCTATTTGTGAGAGAGGGAGAGGGAGGGATTGGTTGTCAGAGAATTCCAGTGGAAATGTGAGTGGAAATAGTGTGGCTGATTTGAGGTACGGGTAATACGCCTGAAGCCTATTGCCCCTACCATCATTCTTGGCACAGCATTTTTCACAATTAGCAATTTCCGGTGTGTCTTTGAGGGCAGCCCCAAATAGAATACATGGCAGTAATCTAGCCTGGACTACTTTTTCTCTCAACCCTGAGCAGTGGCGGAGCTTTATGCTCTGGCACTGGGGGCGGAGTACAGGTGGGGGCTGGGCTGGCACGTGTCTTGGGGGCGTGATGCGCTCCCTGCAGGGGCGTGGCGTGCATCCTGGGGGCATGGTGCCCTGCACAGGTGGGGGGGCAGCCGCAATGGCACCTCACGGGATTGCGCTGCTGGGGGTGGTGTGCTCCCCCCGCACTCCTCTTCCTCCGCCAGTGCCCCTAAGAGCTATCTATTCTGAGGAAGAAACCTTCTTCAAGGAACTTCCAACTCAGCTCTAACCTTGGAAACAACTGATACACAACTGGTCCCCCCTACCCCACTCTTAGTATTGCAGCAGCCAGTCGTCTCCTGTCCTCCAGAGTTCATCCAGGTCCTAATGAAGCGCATGCAAATGAGTGCTCTGAAAAGATTCACCACAGCGATATACCATAATTTTGTTTTGTTTCCCCACCCCGCCTTCAGTAGGCTCCTGCGGTTCAAGGAAACATGCATACACCACAATTTATTTTGTTTTGCTCTATGAGTAGAAAGTTTAAAAAAACAGAAGGCCTTGGGAAGACAACAGTGGCCCAGTGATGGGCCAGGCGGAGAATTTCTGATGTTGCATCTTGTCTAGGGTTGGTGCCAAAGCCCTGGTAGATCAAGCCACAGAAATACACCCTTGTGAGTCACATAGTGTTTTTATTTTATTTGTTATGCCAAGCTAATCTGAGGCTACAGCAGTCTAAACCATCTTACCCTGACCTAGTGCTCTCCAGATGTTTAGAAGTGATCAGAGCAAGCCTGACTTCTCCACTGCTGGGGCTCTGTGGAGGGGGGTCCACCACTGTACCCCCAACCAGCTATTCATGGCAGCAGTGGCAGAAACAGAAGGGGACCCAGGCAGACTGGGTCCGGCCCTATGCCAGGTCCATGCTGGTGCAGTGATCAGGCCTGAAGTTGGCCACTTGTGAGACCAGATCAGGATCTGGTGGTTGGCTCAGGCCGGCCCCCTTGCCACCTTTATGATGGCCTCTCTTGGAGCTTTCCACCAGACTCCGTTGGCAGGGATGCCACCAGGCAGCCTTCCAGCCACCCACATGTTTGGCAGCTGGCGGAGACCAGCCGAGCTGGAAGAAATAAGCAGATAGACACCTCTGACGAATCCACACACATTCGGACTGGCTTAAGGGTGGTTAGGGTGGCGGCCAGTAACTCCCACCTGACCCAGTTAGGGATGGCAAGGTGCGATTCTGAAGAAGCACTTGATTTGATCTGCCTAGACGTGTGTGGGCTTCTGGCAGTTGCACACTCCAGATTCGCACACTGCTATGGATTGGCATCAGAGGTTGTCTTCCTGTCCGTTCCCTCTTTTCGTTGTTTCTTTAAAAAGTAATTTGACTCTCTTGACCTGGCTAGGATTTATTACTGAAGTCTGATAATGCTCAGAGGCAGTTCTAAGGTAGTGCATTCTGTTTGGCTGCAGGGGGTGCTGTAACAATGGTGTAGAACAGAGCGCGAGAGGCAGGGGAGGGGGTACTGGATTTTAGCATCGCACTAGGCACCACTGAGATTTGAGAACCCACAGTCTGCCACTGCAATGCTCCTTGCTTAGGTAAAGGTGAAGGGACCCCTGACCATTAGGTCCAATCGTGGCCGACTCTGGGGTTGCGGCGCTCATCTTGCTTTATTGGCCAAGGGAGCCGGCGTACATCTTCCGGGTCATGTGGCCAGCATGACTAAGCTGCTTCTGGCGAACCAGAGCAGCGCACGGAAACGCTGTTTACCTTCCCGCTGGAGTGGTACCTATTTATCTACTTGCACTTGGATGTGCTTTCGAACTGCTAGGTTGGCAGGAGCAGGGACCAAGCAACGGGAGCTCACCCCGTTGTGGGGATTCGAACTGCCCACCTTCTGATTGGTAAGTCCTAGGCTCTGTGGTTTAACCCACAGCACCACCCGCGTCCCGCTCCTTGCTTACCTGGGTGGAAAATAGAGTGTGATATAATACCACCAACAACTTTTGCTTCTGGCCATTCTTATAATTGGCATGTGGCCCTCAGAAATTTACCCAGAAAGGAATGCGGCCTCTGGAAAAGGTTTCCCACCCCTATTCCGAAGGCCCCAGGCTGCAAACTGTCCCAGGGCAGCCTCTGAACAGAAGGAGTTAAAGCCTTGGTGAAACTGTGCATATGCAAAAGAAATTGGTAAATTGGAAGGAAAGCAGGTGGGAACGAGAACAGTAAAATTTCTAGTGCATTTGTTGCAGGTTAGAAGAAAAAAGCCAGGAGAGATTTGAATGGGGAAAATGCATCAGTGGTAGTACCAGGGGTGGGCTGTGACCATTTGTCCACCTAGCTGAGTATTGCCTACATTGGCTAGCAGCAGCTCTCCAAAGTCTAGGCAAGGATCTTGTCCCAGTTCTACCTGGCAATGCCGGGGATTGAACCTGCGGCCTTCTGCATGGACAGCAGATGCTCTTCCATTTAGCTGCAGCCATTCCCCAGTCTGAGGGGAGCCCTGGACAATTGAGGACCAGAGGACAAGCCAGGAGATGGGGCTGAGGAAGGAAGTCAGGACCAAAGAATCAACAAGGAGACACACTTGGACTCAGAATTACCTGGTTGCTCAAAATAAAAAAATTCCTTCCAGTAGCACCTTAAAGACCAACTAAGTTAGTTCTTGGTATGAAGACCTTCTCACCCCTTGCCTTTTCCTGTAAAACCTATTACAGTCGTTAAGAGTCGTCAACAGGCTCATCTCAGCTATCTGCCAATCTCCCATTCCCACCACCCTTCTGAGTAATACCCCTCCCCACCTTCTCACTATATAGAAGGATCTGGCAACTTCTGTTTCAGTGTATCTGAAGAAGTGTGCATGCACACGAAAGCTCATACCAAGAACTTAGTTGGTCTTTAAGGTGCTACTGGAAGGATTTTTTTTTATTTTGACTATGGCAGACCAACACGGCTACCTATCTGTAACTGGTTGCTCAAGTGAGGCTCAGCTGAAGCAAGAAGAACAGCCCAGGTAGATCCAATGGCCAGCTTAGGTGAGTGGAAGCAGCCCAGGGTCAGAAGGTTCTACAGGGGTGAGGAGCCGCAGCCTGCAGTGATTCACCACACAGATTCAGTAGCAGGTGCTGAAAGGCAGGTCAAGAATTAGGCTGTGCTGGGCCCAGGGGTAACCCGAGCAACACGGTCCAGGTCCGGTCCCAAATCCAAGGGTTCTGCGAGGAGTCAGTCGGACAGGCCCAAGGCAGGAAACCAGGCAAGGTCAGGCACAGGATCACAGGCAGGTTCTGGTAAACAGCAACATTGCTCCCACAACCTGGGTCCAGCAGCCTTTTATCTCTGTCAGGGTAACGTCCGGTCCTGATCCCCCGGTGACTCTGTCTCACCCGAAGACGAGCACTCCTCCTGCGAGTACTCGGGTCTCTCCGTCTCTCAGACCTCAGTCTCTGTAGCTCGGGAGATGTCGGTGGGTTACTAGACCCAGAGGCCGCCTGAGCCTCTCCTGACTAATGGAACAGCTGTAAGTGATGGCCCAGCTGAAGGCAATGAGGTAATCCCCGCATCTGGAGCCAGGGCAGGATCAGGCCCCTGTCTCGGCCCAGCTGGTGCTTGTTGCAGGGGAACCTGTGCAGACGGGCTCTTCAGAATCAGGCCCCAGACTAGGTTCAGCTGCCACGTGAGGCAAAGGATCCGGTGCGGACTGAGACCACAGCTGTCAACTTTTCCCTTTTCTTGCGAGGAATCCTATTTGGAACAAGGGAATTTCCCTTAAATAAAGGGAAACGTTGACAGCTATGACTGAGACTCCACTGGCTCTGAGTCTGAGCCCAAGTCCCAGGCCATCACACAGACTTGCAAGAATGAGACCATAAGAGCACCTTCACTTGCATTGTCATAACATCCCACAAGACCCCCCACCAGCTCTTTATTGTGTCTATACATGCTCTTTGCATTCACAGCCCGCATTTCCTCCCAGGAGCTCAAGGAGGGGGTCCTCCCCCTCCTCAGTTAATCCCCACAACACCCCTGTGAAGTAGTTTAGGCTGAGCGGCAATGGCTGGCTCCGGAAGTGACCCCGTGAGCTGCATGGCTGAGTGAAGATTTGAGCCCTGGTTTCCCAGGTCTTAGTCCAACATCCTAAGCAGCACACCACATTGGCTCTACTTTCTGCTGCTGTTTCCAAAGCCATAAGGTATAAAACTGGAGCCCATAAATCTCACAATGTACAATTTCAGAAAGATTTTTTCTTTCTTTCTTTCTTTTACAGCACACGTTATTGACCTCCTCTTCCATTAAAACTCTTAAAACTTGCGATTGCAATTTGCGGCAACGAGGCCTCAGAGACGTTTATATATGGAGATTATTGACACAGCAGCATGCAAGAAAGCTCTGGGGTACGTGAAATACAGTACCTCAAAGTAGCTGACACACGTAAGGCTGCCGTATTAGTTGCGTTGACGCACAGGAGTGCAGGAAGGCCAGGCAATAATAATAAAAAACCAATTAAGTTTTGAATTGTAGCATATTTTCCAACAGTACAACACGCACCAGCCATTGTCAATTGTACAATAACTTGGTATATATCTTCCTAACTACTTAGAAATGCTACCCATTCAAGGTCTTTGCTAAGTTTTAAGGAGTCAAGTCTCACTTCCTAAAATGGAATCTGGAGGTGCATGAGGCACATACCCAGTAAGGTGAGCCATCAATCCATCTAAAGTCTGGTTGATGGGCTGATATGGCCTTCACCCAGAGCAAGTTGAGACAGCCCTGAATCACCCTGAGTTTGGCCCTCTTGGAGCTTCTCAGGGCTATCAAAATTGGGGCCAAGGGAAGGAGATGCTGCATTTTGAGTTTCCCTGGAGACAGCATCCCAGAAATGAGGGGCCACCACTGAGAAGACCTGAAAAGGTACATGGAGAAGGGCTTCTGGTGACCAAACTAGGATCATCGGGAAGAGGCTGCCATTGAAGTATGAGACTCCTGAGCTGCATAGGGCTTTATAGGTCAAAGCCAGCCCTTTGGATGGAGCCCAGAAACCAACTGGTAGCTAGACCAGTTGGACCAGAAGTTGTGTTACATGCTCTGAGCATCTGGTCCCAGCCAACCATCTGGCTGCTGGATTCGGGGCTAGCTTCAGTTTCTGAAAGGTCTTCAGAGGATGGTTGACCTGGAACAAATTCAGTGCTATGTTGGGAATGTGTTAGAAAGCTAAAATGGCAGGTCACAGACCCAGCAAGCTGGTATTGATCAGTGTGTGGCAGCTGCTGCCTGCCACAGATGCCATAGAAGCCTGTCAGGATCACCAGTTTCTGGGGGTCACCAGTGGGAAAGAGCTATTGTGCTCATACACTGCCAGGGGGCTTCCTAGAGGCATCTGGTTGGCCACTGTGAGAAGAGAATGCCAGACTAGATAGTCCTTGGGTCAGATCCAGCAGAACTCTGCTTACATTCTTCGAAGCCTTACACTCCAGATTCCCATTCATCACTTACTATAGGGACTGTAAAAGAGATTACAATGTATGAAGCAAAACCTCCCACAAATCGTCTAGGGGAGAAATCAGCCATGTCCATTATTATTATTATTATTATTATTATTATTATTATTATTATTATTATTATTATTTTCTAAAACACTAACACATGAGCACAGCATCCAAAGAGCACCCCTCCCATTCCCAAAAGAAATGTCTCTCTAAATTTGCAGCCTCATTAGGTGACACTGGGCCCAAGTAAAGCAGATAGCTTCATTAGTTTTCTGATGAAACCTTGCACGCCTACAAAGAAGGCAGCCTTCCTCAACTGGTGCACTCTAGATATTTGGGACCACAACTCCCATCAGCCCTAGCCAGCTGTTATGTTGGGGTGTTGGAAAGGTGATATGTCATTTGCCAGTGGTACCTGGTACCCATTGTGATTGGTAGGGCAGAAGGCAGGGAGCCCAGCAGTAGGTGACGCCAGAACCAACAGCAGGCAGAGCCAACTAATTCTTGCTTTGTCCCCATCCTCCTCCTTGCTGGATTCTACAAGGGTGACGCTGAGACCGAGGGGGAGGAAGCTGGCAGTTAGGGCCATGATCCCCTGGGCATGTTGTAAGTGAGAAGATATGCAGGTGGGGGGTGGTGAGGGCTGACTGAGGTTGGTAGATTTGATGGATCAGCCTCCAGTGGCATCTGCTTTGCAGGCAGAAGGTTCCAGGTATCTCCAGCACCTTCAGGTAAACCTGGGAGAGAATCCTGCTTGATACCCCAGCTGCCAGTCAGTGTAGATGCAGTGGGGTAGGAAGGGGAGTGCGGGGTGTGCGATCCGCCCCAGGTGTCATCAATAAGGGAGGTGACAAAATGGCCAACCAGCTGGAAAGGGGGGCGCCACTTCCCCGATGCCGGCGCTCGGCTCCAAGAGTGCTGCCCGCCTCCTGGCACTACCATCCTGAACTGGGGGCGGCTTGGGGAGCCGTGGGGAGTGGGGGGTGAAGCCTGACTCTATCCCACTGGAGCATGGGGCGGGTGCGAACTTGGAAGCAGAACCTTCCGCAGGAAAACACAACACGCACAAACAGGCGCCCTGCAGCAACAAGTGTCTTTCAAAACACAAGCAAAGCAACTGAGCCAGGTGACTTTTGTTTGCGCCGCGTCCCCACACTGAGCAGCCTTGCAAGGCTCAGATCTTGGGAGGGGGGGGTGCCAGAAGGGCGCAACAGCCTCCGCTCGGGGCTGGGGTCGCTCCAGCTGGCAGTGGGGGTTGGCTGTGCGATGCGTTTGTTCTCTGCCACTTGCCCCGCCCCCTTACGGGGGTGGGTGGCCACCCCCTCCTGCTCTCACCCTCCCGTCCTGGGTGTGTTGGAGTCATGCTCCACCACTGTGTAGTGGTGTGGTGTAGTGGTTAAGCTTGTGTGGTGTAGTGGTTAAGAGCGGTGGACTCGTAATCTGGTGAACCAGGTTCGCTTCCCCGCTCCTCCACATGCAGCTGCTGGGTGACCTTGGGCTAGTCACACTTCTCTGAAGTCTCTCAGCCCCACTCACCTCACAGTGTGTTTGTTGTGGGAGAGGAAGGGAAAGGAGAATGTTAGCTGCTTTGAGACTCCTTCGGGTAGTGATAAAGCAGGATATCAAATCCAAACTACTCCCCCCCCTCCTCCTCCTCCTCCTCCTCCTCCTCCTCCTCCTCTTCTTCTTCTTCTTCTTCTTCTTCTTCTTCTTCTTCTTCTTCTTCTGATTCAATATAAGGCAGCTTTCTATGTTCTGATGCTCAGCTTTCTTGGTTCCTTCCTGTGGACCACATAATACGTGGCACAAAGCAAGCAGTCTGGTGGGCATGTTCCTCTCCCTCTGCTCCTGCGCAAGGCCTCCCACCTCCATGCCAACAATATGCACTGATGGCCAGGAACCAAGGCTCCCATGGAGTGAATGGTTCTGATTAAGCATCCTGCCAAGGAACCGGTGACGGCTGCTTTCTCCAGAACAGACAGTGGTTGTTTAATGAGCTCACCCACCATGTGCCTGCCTTCCTACTTAAAAGGAGTCCAGGGGGTAGCAGTGACTGCCAGCTTCTTCCTTCTTAGTCTGTGTTGCCTTTATCAGACACAGCAGGGAGGAGGAAGAGGGCAAAACCACAATTAGTTGGTGGCTCTAGCTACACCTACTGTTGGTCTCTCTGCCTTCTATCTTAGTACAAGCGTGCCTTGGTTGTCAAATGGAATCCGTTCCAACTTCCAAAAAAATTGCAAACCAAGGCGTGGCTTCTGATTGGCCCCAGAAACAATGCTGATAGCCAAAATGGATATTCGGCTTCCAAAAAACATTTGCAAACCAGAAGACATGCTTCTGGGTTTACAGTGTTCGGGAACCAAAACGTCCGATTACCAATCCGTTTGACAACCAAGGTACTACTACATAGTAAAGGTAAAGGGACCCCTGACCATTAGGTCCAGTTGTGATCGACTCTCGGGTTGCGGTGCTCATCTCTCTTTATTGGCCGAGGGAGCCGGCGTACAGCTTCCGGGTCATGTGGCCAGCATGACTAAGCTGCTTCTGGCGAACCAGAGCAGCCCACGGAAACGCCGTTTACCTTCCCGCTCGAGCGGTACCTATTTATCTACTTGCACTTTGACGTGCTTTCGAACTGCTAGGTTGGCAGGAGCTGGGACCGAGCAACGGGAGCTCACCCCATTGCGGGGATCCGAACCGCTGACCTTCTGATTGGCAAGCCCTAGGCTCTGTGGTTTAACCCACAGCGCCACCTGCGTCCCAATTGGAAAAGCCTGCTGGAGGCCCATCTAGTCCAATGCTCTATTCTCACAGAGGCCAAGCAGGTGTCCCTAGGAGAACATTCCAAGGAAGACTTTCCCTTTGGTAGATCTTGTTGATGCTATATCTCTATAGCTGCCTGTCTGCCTATCTGGTCTGTGAATTTCTGGATGCCAAGATCCAAATTTGGGGCAACTAAGCTTTGGTGCGGTTCTTCTGAACCCCAGCAGAAATTTAAAATCACAAAATATGCATCAAGGTAAATCATGGAAATATAGGAGTTAAACCTTTAAGATATGTCCTTCCAAGTTCCTTCCAAGTTCCCCTCTTCCCCCAGTATAGGGAAAAGACTATAAATTTGGTCATTTAAAATTGGTTTACTTACAAACTCTGTAAAGGTCTGGTTCATGTGCTTTTCCATACATCTGCACAGGCAGTAAAACTTAGCATAGCAGACTCCCCAAGTGTCCCCATTTCCCAGGGACAGTCCCAGATTTACAGAAACCATCCAAGTTTTTTATTTGATCCCATAATGTCCCACTATTCCTTAAAGGTAAAGGGACCCCTGACCATTAGGTCCAGTCATGACCGACTCTGGGGTTGCGGCGTTCATCTCGCTTTATTGGCCGAGGGAGCCGGCGTACAGCTTCCGGGTCATGTGGCCAGCATGACTGAGCCACTTCTGGCGAACCAGAGCAGCACATGGAAACACTGTTTACCTTCCCGCCAAAGCAGTACCCATTTATCTACTTGCACTTTGACGTGCTTTCGAACTGCTAGGTTGGCAGGAGCAGGGACTGAGCAACGGGAGCTCACCCTGTTGCGGGGATTCGAACCGCCGACCTTCTGATCAGCAAGTCCTAGGCTCTGTGGTTTAACCCACAGCGCCACCCGCGTCCCCACTATTCCTTAGTTCGTCCCTATTTTCATCAGAGAAATGTTGAAGGGTATGACATAGTTACAAAGTGGTAAAAGTTCCTAAATTACGAAGCACAAACCTCATCACACACTGAGCTTCTCAGGTAGACTGGGGGAGGAACAATAGGCTTGATTACCTATTTGCTCACAGGGTAAGAAAAGTGGACATAGCTAAGCCTGGCAGGACAGTTTGCTCTTATGGTATTAACCCCTTCATGCATGAATTGGACTTAAGCATGGTGGTTATATGAGGCTGGTTATCCCACACATCTCACAAACCTGCAGTCTTTTTGTAGTCCCATGCACAAATTAAATTCTACAGCGCTGTGGATGTAGGTCAATAGAATTATTCCCAGTTCTGTAGACTTCTAATCTAATAATTTAGCCACTAGGCATTACTTCCTTTCTTGATCTACTCACTGAATACCCAAGTGAGACAAACAGAATGGGGATAATGCGAAATATAATTTCAGGCTTGGCAGGCTCCTGCAAAAAGCAGCTGAAGATTCTGCTTCTGTCAGGTTTTATTAAACGGGGAAATCGCAGTGAAACAATAGCGCCTCAACAAAATAGCTGGAGGAGAATTTGATTCATGTCTGGCAGATGTGATACATTCCCCCTTTCTTTTCTGTTTTGATTTATAAGAGGGGAGGGGGTTAATTTTGCAGGTGCGGGCCATTCATTGGGAATTAAAACTGCCCCACTTGCTAGAAATATTTGGAACGTATTAGAACATTAATAATTCTCCCAGCAATAGTCCAATGATATCCCCCAGCCTAGATGAGTTGAAGAGCCACATTTTAGTTGGAAGTTTGTATTAAACCACAGAAGAGCAATTTTCTCCCTTTAACCATGCAATGCAGGAGACGGATATTTCCTGCTACTGTAGCTTTAAAGCAGGCCTGGAATCTGAAACTCAAACTCACATCAGACCCAAACAGCTGATGGCCAGTGGTCAGGGATGATGGGAGTTGTAGTCTAGCAACATCCAAAGGGTCACAGGTTCCACATAACAGAATGATCTTCAGCATTCAGGGGAAGCAGATGTGGCTGGACTGCCCTTTGCAATGACGGGGAATTTATCCTTTGTTCCAACCCTGAAAGCCACTGGGTATACAGAAGCCACTGGGTGTGCTTTTATTTATCTCCAAAACTCCTTTCAGAAGTTGTTGTGGCAGGGATGGTGTTCCAAGCCCTAGTCTGGTCTCCTGCCCTAGCTGGAAAACTTACGTAGAGACAAAAGGGAATGAGGATGATAGCAGGAGGGACAGATCTGCAGATATGTGGGATCCCTTTTAGCACCATGTGGTCAGTCAGAGAGGTGCAGTACCCCTGCCACTTTCCCAGAAACTTTTTTGATTAGATTGATTAACGAGGCGCCTTCCTGGCTAAGCAGTCCCCGGCCATTTTTGTTAAATTGATGCATTTTCCTTTTACATTGGTATCTTGGATTAAGTACTTAATTCGTTCCGGAGGTCTGTTCTTAACCTGAAACTGTTCTTAACCTGAAGCACCACTTTAGCTAATGGTGCCTCCCGCTGCCGCCGCACCGCCGGGGCACGATTTCTGTTCTCATCCTGAAGCAACGTTCTTAACCCAAGGTAATATTTCTGGGTTAGCGGAGTCTGTAACCTGAAGCGTATGTAACCCGAGGTACCACTGTAATATTATTACTATTAATAATAATAATTAATTAAATTTGTACACTGCACTATACCTGTAGATCTCAGGGCAGTTCACAATATAAAATTACAATATAAAAAACACAAAACACATAATAAAAATAAGAACAAAGACAACCCACTGCATATTTAAAAGGGCATATCAATCAGCCAAAGGCCTGATTGAAGAGGAATGTTTTAGCCTGATGCCTAAAGGTGTACAATGAAGGTGCCCAGGGAGCCTCCCTGGCGAGAGCATTCCACAAAAAGGGAGCCACCACTGAGAAGGCCCTTTCTTGTGTTGCCACCTTCCAAACCTCTCGTGGAGGAGACACTTGAAGAAGGGCCTCAGATGATGAATGCAGAGTTTGGGGTGGTTTATATGGGGAGAGGTGGTCCTTGAGGTATTTTTCATCTTGTACTAAATTGTCGGGCACTGCACTGTTATTGTTAGGGGCATGCGAAAGTTCTTATGTATTATAATGCATTGGGTGATGTTGTGGTGCCCTGGAATTATGGAAAGTTTTTCAAAAGAAGAAGTTCCTTCTATGAGTATTTTAATATTCTGTTGGAAGCCGCCCAGAGTGGCTGGGGAAACCCAGCCAGATGGGCGGGGTATAAATAATAAATAATTATTATTGTTACTATGAGTAAGCTGGAGCGCAGTGCCAACTCAAGGTCAAGTTGCCCTGAAGAGCGAAGGGCTGGCATTCATTGGTGGAGCACCTGGTTCTCATGCAGAAGGTTCCAACTTCCATACTTGGCATCTTGAGGTAGGAACAGGAAAGAGCTCTGCTTGAAGCCATTCAGAGCTATAGCCAGTCTTAATTTAACAAACTTTTTTGAAAAGCTCTCATGCCCACCTGGAGACTCAATCCTTCCCTTTGTCACTTGCGGGGTGCCAGGCAAACCTGGAGACTTCAGGTCAGCTCTGGAGGTCTGGCAACCATACCTGTGGCTTCTGATTCAGTGTCCTAGCTACCACTGGACTCCAGGGTCACTGCATTGCATTGCTTTTGAAAGGGCGTTCTCTGCAGGCTGTATCACTTGTATGGCAGGTGGACATAGCTAATCCAAATCTGCCTCAGGAGTTAGCCTAGGGGGGTCTAATTATACCTGGAGGTCCCTCTGTCACCACCACCACTGGTTTAAACTGCCAAGAACTGCATTGCTACAAGTAATCCAGAATGCTGCAGCTAGACTGGTGACTGGGAGTGGCTGCTGAGACTGCATAACACCAGTCCTGAAAGACCTACATTGGCTCCCAGTACGTTTCTGAGCACAATTCAAAGTGTTGGTGCTGACCTTTAAAGCCTTAAACGGCCTCGGTTCAGTATACCTGAAGGAGTGTCTCCACCCCTATCATTCTGCCCAGACACTGAGGTCCAGTTCCGAGGGCCTTCTGGCAGTTCCCTTGTTACGAGATACCAAGTCACAGGGAACCAGACAGAGGGCCTTCTCGGTAGTGGCACCCACCCTGTGGAACACCCTCCCACCAGATGTCAAAGAGAAAAACAGCTACCAGACATTTAGAAGACATCTGAAAGCAGCCCTGTTTAGGGAAGCTTTTAATGTTTAATAGAGTATTGTATTTTAATATTCTGTTGGAAGCCGCCCAGAGTGGCTGGGGTAACCCAGCCGGATGGGCAGGGTATAAATAATAAATTATTATTATTATAATTATTATTGCAAAATTCAGAGAAGTGTAGAATCTGTTAGATTGTTAAGTTCCTGTCTGGCGTTAGCCAAATTGGTATAGATCAGGTCGTCACTTTCCCTATAGGGATTCCATATGCATCGCAATCCCACAAGCTACAGTCCAGAGACCTTTGAAAGAGATCTTTGTCACAACTGTTTGAAAAGGGAACAGACTCCCTCGGGAGCTTGTGGACTCTCCTTCCTTGGAGGTTATTAAGCAGAGGTTGCATGGTCATCTGTCATGGATGATTAATTGAGATTCTTGCATTGCAGGGGGTTGGATTTGACGACCCTCGGGACTCCCTTCCAACTCTACAATTCTACGATTCTAATCCAGACTTTGTCGCAGAGAGTAAGGGCATTGCTTATTGGCAGATACTGCCAAGCAAGGCCTATTTCCTACTGAAACGCTTTGAGTTAGCACTAGGCTGAAGGGGGGAAATCCTACAATTCATTATTTGAAGCCTTCTTTGAAGATGTCATTTAATATCTGTCAGGGCTGCAGCACAGTTGGCAAAGAGGCCGGGGAGTTTTGAGTGGGTTGTGTCATCTTCAGGGAGGCAGGGGGACAGAATAAAATGTGCTCTCAGGGTTTCCCTTAGGGTAGAAGCAATTTTTTTGGCAAAGTGGCCCTGGCAGATAATGCTACCGAGGTCAGCCAAGACCTAAGAAATCTTATGTCCTCTTCATATACTTTAGACAGCAGATGAGAGCTGACCTTACAAGAGAAGGGACAAACAAGGTATTTTCTACCCCTGTGGCACTCAAGTCACAATTGGTTTGCGTGCCCAGACCAGAGGTCGTGACAAAAGACAGAAACCGGAATCAGAAAAGAACAAATGAAGACTTTAAAAAGAAAGGAAAAAAGAGTAGAGATTAAATACTCTGAACCTTTGGTCTAGGGGCCAGATCAGGACCTCCAGGCATCTTTGTCTGGTGCTTCAAACTCTCCCCAGGCCATGCACCCTCCTGATATCTCTATTACTAGCCTTGCTTTGCACTCTCCTAGATCCACACCCCCTCCAATTGGAATGTGTCTCTGAACCCAGATGATGCCTCTTGGTGGTGACTAGAGAGGTAAAGGTAAGGTAAAGGACCCCTGGATGGTTCAGTCCAGTCAAAGGCGACTATGAGGTTGTGGTACTCATATCGCTTTTAGGCCGAGGGAGCCAGCATTTGTCCACAGACAGCTTTCCGGGTCATGTGGCCAGCAGGACTAAACCGTTTCTGGTGCAGCAAAACACCATGACAGAAATCAGAGCACACAGAAAAACCGTTTACCTTCCTGCCACAGCAGTACCTATTTGTCTACTCGAACTGGTGTGCTTTTGAACTGATAGGTTGGCAGAAGCTGGGACAGAGCAATGGGAGCTCACCCCATCATGTGGATTTGAACCGCTGACCTTCTGAACAGCAAGCCCACGAGGCTCAGTGGTTTAGACCAGTGTTTCCCAACCTTGGGCCTCCAGCTGTTTTTGGACTACAACTCCCATCATCCCTAGCTAGCAAGACCAGTGGTCAGGGATGATGGGAATTGTAGTTCAAAAACAGCTGGAGGCCCAAGGTTGGGAAACACTGGTTTAGACCACAGCACCACCCATGTACCTGGTGATTAGAGAGGAGCACATGAGTGCATGTAGAAAGCAACAAAAGTAAAACCCACCTCCATTGCAGACCCACCAAGTGTCCTGATTTAAGTGGGACATCACAGAAGCCAATCCCAGTTTCTGTTTCGATCCTGGAATGCCCCCTTCCCTTTTTGTGAGTAATGGACCAAAAGACGCTCATTCTGGTGATCATTAGCAGCGTTGTGCCAAAGCTCCTTCCGTTCCAGTGCCCTGGTGCAACTCCACTGATCGCCAGAGCGCCGGGTGAGAGCAGCAAGAGCGAGGAGCGCAAGTGGGCAGGAAGGGCGAAGGTGAGTGGTGCAGGCAGGGAGGGCAAGAGGCAAGGGTGAGGGGCAGAATGATATCTGGGGAGGGGGGTGCCCCAGATTTTGCTTAGAAAAAGTTGGACGGTATGCCATTGCTCTCAGTGGCGTAGCGTGGGTTGTCAGCACCCGGGGCAAGGCAAGTAATTTGTGCCCCCTAACCCGTGGATTTGCGCCCCCTAACCCATGGATTTGCGCCCCCTAACCCTAACCCCCAGATGTTGCGGCCGGTGCAGCCGGCCCCCCCTGCACCCCCCACGCTACGCCACTGATTGCTCTGCTCACTTTTATCTCTGGACAACCGTCCTGAGGGCGAAATATCAGTGGTGAGGCCCAAGGCAAAATTAAGCACAGCAAAGGATGGGAAATTGGTCTTCCCAAGTGGTCTTCCCAGCAGAGCATCCAGCCGACCACATTGATCCCAGAGTGATGGACCAGGCGGGCCTTTGGGCCTGACTCAGCCATGCATTTCTTACTTTCTTAAGCCCTCCCTGCTCTGAACTGAGGCCCTGCGTGGGGTGGGATAGACCCAACTGTGGGCGGAGAGGCCAGCTCACCACGCAAAGCACAGAGCTAGGACCACGGTCTTTATTTTGTGGTGTGTGAAGCAGTCTTGCCCTAAACAATAATCTGTGTGTGAGGAGGTGTCAGGGATTGGACTCAAGAGGGCAAGATGGAGGAGGAGGAATGGTGGAGATCACCCGCCCCGTCTTCAAATGCTGCAGTAGAAGAGAAGAAGAAAAAGAGTTTGGATTTGATATCCCGCTTTATTGCTACCTGAAGGAGTCTCAAAGCAGCTAACAATCTCCTTTCCCTTCCTCCCCCACAACAAACACCCTGTGAGGTGAAATAAAAAAATTCCTTCCAGTAGCACCTTAAAGACCAACTAAGTTAGTTCTTGGTATGAGCTTTCGTGTGCTTGCACACTTCTTCAGATACACAAGTGTGCATGCACACGAAAGCTCATACCAAGAACTAACTTAGTTGGTCTTTAAGGTGCTACTGAAAGGAATTTTTTTAATTTTTATTTTGACTATGGCAGACCAACACGGCTACCTATCTGTAACCTGTGAGGTGAGTGAGGCTGAGAGACTTTTGACTAGCTCAAGGTCACCTAGCAGCTGCATGTGGAGGAGCGGGGAAGCGAACCTGGTTCACCAGATTACAAGTCCACTGCTCTTAACCACTACACCACACTGGATGCAGGATTGATTTACAAGAGGGCTTTGAGGAAAGTCACAGCTCAGAGATAGATGAACAGAAGAGTCGGGCAGTGTTAGAAGAATGGGGGGATGATGACTGCAGCAGGGCAGCCAGATGACACTTTGTCACTGGAGAGTATTTGTGATCCCCCTTCTCCCAGAACTTGGCATTCGTTAAGAGTGCAAGAACAACAGAACCAGAGACATTTGACCCCGAGCGACCACCGTAAGGGGAGATGCTGTTGCTGGGATGGAGAAGGAAGGAGCCCACTTTGGAGCAACGCCATTGTTAAGGCTGGTTGCGTTCTTTTGTCTCTCACTATTATGATTGAAAAAACTCATGAAAAAGGACTCTACAGTGGTACCTTGGGTTAAGAACTTAATTCGTTCTGGCGGTCTGTTCTTAACCTGAAACTGTTCTTAACCTGAAGCCCCACTTTAGCTAATGGGGCCTCCCGCTGCGCCGCCACACCGTGATTTCTGTTCTCATCCTGAAGCAAAGTTCTTAACCTGAGGTACTATTTCTGGGTTAGCGAAGTCTGTAACCTGAAGTGTACGTAACCTGAAGCGTATGTAACCCGAGGCACCACTGTATCTTGTTTTCTCTGCTCTTGCTGCAACTGGGGGAGGAGGAATCCTTCATAAGAACTAACAAACATGGGACAGTGACAAGCAATTCTGAACTCTTTTCCACTTTCTTTTCAGTCCATTTGAGCTTCTTCTCTCCCTGTCTTCTGTCTTTCTCCTCTACTGTCTGTCTCTCACCGCCCCCCCGCCTGCAAACAAAATGATGCAATCTCATCGTGTGTGTGTGTGTGTGTGTGTGTGTGTGTGTGTATTCTGCCCCTGGAAAAGAAAGGAAAGAAGCACATGAACTTGGGAGGTTGTCTGGTGACCGCGTGTTGGCAATTCTGGCTCAGCAGAGCAGAATATAAAACTGACAAACGGTATAAAACCCAGGTGGTGTGTCAGCGCTGCAAGACTCCCACTTACGGAGGCGCAGATGATGTAACCCACTTGGCGACGTGTGGGCGCCTTTCCTATGAGCAGCTGGGGATCCTAGCCTGGCAGGGTCAGTGCATGCTGCTTATTCCTGAGTCACCTCGTTCCGTAAATACCGCTCGCTTTGGATTCTGTGCCTGCATGCTGAAGATCCCACAGCCACGCCGTCAGGTCTCTGAGTATTTTGGAAGGGAACGCTGACTCCTTGACAGCTCTCCAGTTCTCTTTAACTTCGGCAACAGCAGCAGAAATGTTTACATGCCAAGAGAGAAGGAGAGGAGGGTTCTGGGTAAAACACACACACACACACACACACACAGGCAATGAAGGAAGTGTTACTTGCTTGGTGAAATGTGATCACTGAAAGAGGACCAAATTATGCACATTTGATTTCTTAAGTAGCACAGCTGAGCTAGAATTTCTGCATAAAAGGTTGCCAAGTTGTACCTTGGCTATGGGGAAAATATTTGGTTCAGTTCTCAGCTTAATACGAAACTCCCTGATTCTCTCTTCCTGAAACAAACTGGAATGTGGCTAACACTGGAGATTCAAAATTTTCTATATTTTGCAGTGCGATTCTCCAGCCAAACCATATGTGCAAAACTGTGCAAAACAGGAGAAACCTTTGGCTCAAAGGCATGTATTTGAGAAAATAAGATGCAAAATCGCATTATATTAGGGGAAATGGGTTGCAGAGATGTGTGTGTTGGGAGAAATGCGCCCTAAAAGGCTGACAAATTCTGCTGAGGACTTTTAAAAAATGATAATGATTTGCAAATTGATGTGGACATGTAGGACTCTCTGTAGCACTGGTGAAATGTAACGGTGCTCCTACTCAGAGTAGACCCATTGAACTTAACAGACCCACCAAAGTCAGGTCCATTAATTGCAATGAGCAGACTCTGAGCAGGACTTGGTTTCCTGCAGCTCTTAGCTTACCCTCATCCACACTCTTTCAGAGCTATTTCACTTTCTTTCAGGGTAGATAATAGGAGGATTATTCTGTTCATAGAAATGTGATAATAGGAAAACGATTGCCTAGGCAATATGGTGTGTGTGTGTGTGTCTGCAAGCCATGTTTAAAAGATGGGAACAAATGATATTATGATGTCCTTGTGCCTAATTTATTTATCGTTTTTAGGGCATGCTCTGATGCATGTTTACTCAGACGCAAGTCAAACTCTGCTCAATGGGGCTTGCTCCCAGACAAAGGTGTATACAATTGCAGCCTTAAATGTGTTTCTGACTGCAGTCTTAAATGACAACAGTGGCATGAATACTGCTTTCTGCGCACAAATGCAATCAGGATAAATCTGGCTACATTTGCACAATTTACATTTACCCAGGCATCAAGATAAGCATTCCCATTGGTTCTCTCCCCGTCCCCTCCCCATAACACAGCTGCAGATTTCGGCAATGAGCTGCCGTCCTGGCTGACAGGCTGCAAATGAGACTGCTGAAGTCTGGCACCTTTGAAGTCCATGACAGTTTTGTGATTGGGTGCCAAGGCTGCAGGGATGGAAATCCTTCTGTTTCAAGAGAAGGGAAACCCTTTCCCATCTGGCAAAAACTCTCTCGTTCTTTTAAATTGGGGAGGAGGGAGCTCTCCTAAAAATGAAATTAAAAAATCCATAAGCGTGCCTTTCCCTGGAGCAGAACTAGATGTTATAAGAAATATAGGGAAGGACTCTAGCTCAGGGGTAGAGCAGGAATCTGTGCATTTGGACTGTGTCAGAAAGTGTTTTCTGCTCATCTCTCTCTCTTTTATTATTTTATTTTAAAAACTTGCTGGCTCCAGCACAGCCCACAGTGGAGGCAACAGCCAACCTGCTTTCGCACACCCCAGGCCAAACCCCTGCCGTACAAACTAGATTGGGTGTCCTCCAGACTGACTCCCACAAAGCTTGTAACTATGAGGTCCAGGGCCGAGGGCCTTCTGGTGATTCCCTCACTGCGAGAAAGCAAGTTACAGGGAACAAGGCAGAGGGCCTTCTTGGTAGTGGCACCTGCCCTGTGGAATGCCCTCCCACCAGATGTCAAAGAGAAGAACAACTACCAGACTTTTAGAAGACATTTGAAGGCAGCCCTGTTTAGGGAAGCTTTTAATGTTTAACAGACCACTGTATTTTAATACAGTGGTGCCCCGCAAGACGAAATTAATTCGTTCCGCAAGTTTTGTCGTCTAACGAATTTTTCGTCTTGCAAATCACGAAATCCCATAGGAATGCATTGAAAATCAATTAATGCGTTCCTATGGTCAAAAAAAGGGACGCGGGTGGCGCTGTGGGCTAAAGCCTCAGCGCCTAGGGCTTGCCGATCGAAAGGTCGGCGGTTCGAATCCCCGCGGCGGGGTGCGCTCCCGCTGCTCGGTCCCAGCGCCTGCCCACCTAGCAGTTCGAAAGCACCCCCGGGGGCAAGTAGATAAATAGGTACCGCTTACCAGCGGGAAGGTAAACGGCGTTCCGTGTGCGGCTCTGGCTCGCCAGAGCAGCGTTGTCACGCTGGCCACGTGACCCGGAAGTGTCTGCGGACAGCGCTGGCCCCCGGCCAATAGATGTGAGATGGGCGCACAAACCCCAGAGTCTGTCAAGACTGGCCCGTTCGGGCAGGGGTACCTTTACCTTTACCTTTATGGTCAAAAAAAGTCCAAACAAAGCCAAATTTGGTACAACAACAGTTTATTAACTGCTCTTTAAAGTCACACATACTGTAAAGAGCAGTTCAAAAATTGAAGGGAAAATAAATTAACTTTATAAACAAAACATGTCTTTGTTTTTAGACAAAGGAAACAAAGTCTCGAGACGTTTTCGTCTTGCGAAGCAAGCCCATAGGTGAAATTCGTTTTGCGAGGCAAATCGAAAATGGAAAAACCTTTCGTCTAGCGAGTTTTTTTGTCTTGCGAGGCATTCGTCTTGCGAGGTACCACTGTACTTTGTTGGAAGCCGCCCAGGGTGGCTTGTGAGACCCAGCCAGATGGGCGGGGTATAAATAATAAAGTTGTTGTTGTTGTTATTATTATTATTATTATTATTATTAAGCAGATTCCTATTGCCTCTTGTTAACCACTACCTGCAAAATGTTATAAGAATTTTAAGGTCTCAAATGTAGAATATTCATAAAGGCACACATATCTAAATATATGAACCATGTGCCTGAAATAGTATGGGAAAGCAATCCTGAAGCTGTTTTGGCTCTCCCAATGACCTCAGATATTCCGCTGCAGTAAGGGAGGCGAATGGGGGGAAGCCTTCCATTGTCTTTTTGCTTGCAAATCCTGTCTTAAGGGCATATTTGTGTATGAACAGGGGGAGCCTGTGACCTGGATTCAGGAACTAAATCACAAAAGAATGGCCAGACTGCCCAGGTAATGCAACCAGTGACCATTATCAGGTATCCTGGCAGGCAGGATTTTTGCTCTAGACCGCCTCCTTCTGTGATGTATGTATGATGTATTTTTTTTTTGGGGGGGTGGTGGTCTTGGGCTACAGGGTGGGCAGTTTCAAGAGTCTATATGAGAGCTTGTGCACCATTGTTCAGGGTTCTCCTCCCTCCTGTGTGCGGCGAGTGGGGACCCTGTTGAAACAGTTTATTTTCCTTTAATAAAGATCAGGGTTACTAGCCGCTCTGCTTCTCAAATAAACTCTGGTTGGCCTGTTTTTTTCTTATGACAAAAAGTTATAGTGTTTCATATGTGTGTGTGCGCACACACACACACACACACACACACAACTATAGATAGTCTTAATTCTATAAATGTGTAATTATTTTAGTGCTTCCTATTGTTATCTGTAGGGATGCGGGTGGCGCTGTGGGTTAAACCACAGAGCCTAGGGCTTGCCGATCAGAAGGTCGGCAGTTTGAATCCCTGCAAAGGGGTGAGCTCCCATTGCTTGGTCCCTGCTCCAGCCAACTTAGCAGTTAGAAAGCATGTCAAAGTGCAAGTAGATAAATAGGTACCACTCCGGCGGGAAGGTAAATGGCGTTTCCGTGTGCTGCTCTGGTTTGCCAGTAGCGCTTAGTCATGCTGGCCACATGACCCGGAAGCTGTACACCGGTTCCCTCGGCCAATAAAGCGAGATGAGCGCCGCAACCCCAGAGTCGGCCATGACTGGACCTAACGGTCAGGGGTCCCTTTACCTTTACCTATTGTTATCTGTAAGCAGCCTTGAGTCCTTGTCAGGTAAAAAGATGGGCTATTACTACTACTACTACTACTACTACTACTACTACTACTACTACTACAACAGTAGTGTTCCTGGGCTGGATCTAGACACATAAAAAAAAGTTTCAGGAAAACGCGTTGTAAAGCTCATAATGCAAAATCACATTGCTGAACTCTACAGTGCCATCTGGTGTCACAGTGTTATGACGCATTTAAAACGTGTAATTTATTTATTCATCTGTAAGCAGATGAAAACTTGTAATGTAACAAATACTATGGACAATATGGATAGATACAAAACATAGACTATGAAATAATATGCAGTTGGAAATGTTGACAATAGGAACCATGGAGGGGATCGGGCAGAAAGTCTCAAGATTCAGAGAAATCTCACTCTATGGATATGTATTTGGTATTGTAATTAATTTACATTTGTAAAATAAATAAAATAAAATAACGTTGTATTTTGACTAATGTAGCTGAGTCACTGGTCAGGGTTTAAGTCAGCCATTCCTTCCAAGCAGGAAATTTCATTAACCCGACTCCCTGGTTTTTGGTTCCTCACCCCAAACTGATGCTTAATATTCTGCAGCTACTGAACATGCCTAAGGTAAAGGTAAAGGTACCCCTGCCCGAACGGGCCAGTCTTGACAGACTGTGGGGTTTGTGCGCCCATCTCACATTTATTGGCCGGGGGCCAGCGCTGTCCGGGGACACTTCCGGGTCACGTGGCCAGCGTGACATCGCTGCTCTGGCGAGCCAGAGCCGCACACGGAACGCCGTTTACCTTCCCGCTGGTAAGCGGTACCTATTTATCTACTTGCCCCCGGGGGTGCTTTCGAACTGCTAGGTGGGCAGGCGCTGGGACCGAACAGCGGGAGCGCACCCCGCCGCGGGGATTCGAACCGCCGACCTTTCGATCGGCAAGCCCTAGGCGTTGAGGTTTTAGCCCACAGCGCCACCCGCGTCCCTACTGAACATGCCTAGTACTGGACTATTTGGTCACGGACTGTTTGGTCCACCTTTATCTCCCCCCATGTTGCTTTTCCATTTTTTGTAAAACCTTGGAGGTCCCACAAGTATGTGGACATCCTGTCCTTGTTCCTCAGTGGTCCTGGTTTGGCTCCAGACCTGTTGGCACAGAATTACAGGCCTTGCTATAAGAATGAATGATTGCTGAGGAAAAGGCAACTGAATCCTCTCAGGCTGCCTACTATATATATAAAGCACATCGAAAGCACATTCCTTCCCCCCCCCTCACCACAACAAGCAACCCCTGTGAACTGTCGTTTAACCCAGCACAGAGCTACAGTTCCCAGCACCCATAACAAACTAGAATTCCCAGGATTCTGTGGGAGAGGTGTGTGCTTTAAAATATGGCACACAGGCAGTCTCAGAGTGAATTCAGGCCCAAAGCCAGAATCTGGCACCGTGAGTATAATAAAAAATACTTGATCATGTATAGTGCTGATATCTTCTAATAGCTGCTAGTCACTGAAAATCTGTAGGAAATTCAGGCAGGGAGCACAGGAGGTAGTTTTGTCTAATATCAATGAAATATCTCTAGGAATTTCAAGGACACTTTCATAAATTCCTTCCCTGTCACATTTTATTGCTTTTGCATAGGTTTCCTTCCTTCTCCAGGTTTTTTTAATTTTTTTTTACAAAAATAGCCAGAATTACAGTGGCACCCTATAAAATAAGCAGCTGCCTCAATAAAAATGGGGAGGAAAGCACAGGGTGGGGGTTTATTCCACACTAAACAAGAATAGAATCGCAACTGGGAAAATAAGATTTCGACAAAGAGTTATAAGCAATCAGGTTTTAAAGAACTGGTGCAAAGTCTCGTTCTGTTTTTATTACAGACACAAAAATTACCTTAAAGGTAGCTGTAAGGAAGTAAATTACTGCGCTCGCTGAAATAATATATAAATAAAGTTACACCATGACAAAGCAACTGGGGGAGTGGAAATAGACGACAAGGAGCTGGGAAGACAGCATGCGATGCTGCAAATGAGCTCATTTTGTGTGTGTAAAGACTGGCAGATGCAGACCATGTTCACACCAGACATTTAAATCAGTATTATGCCACTTCAAGTAGTCAGGGAGGGAATTATTGCCCCAGAGAATTGTGGGGTCTGTAGTTTGTTAAAGGTGTTGAGAGAAAGGCCCTATTCCCCTCACAAGGCTACGATTCCCAGAATTTCCTCAGAAGAGGGACTGATAATTAAATCAGTCTGTAAATTGTAGCTCTGTGAGGGGACATACCCTCCAACATTTCTCTGATGAAAATAGGAATGTCCCATTCCATAATGACAATTTTACTATTTATACCCCACACTGGGTTGTCCTAGCCACTCTGGGCAGCTTCCAACATATATAAAAACATAATAGAACATTAAACATTATAAAACTTCCCTATACAGAATTGGCTTGGGGGTCGGATAATTCCATACCCTCCGACATTTCTCCACCGCACTCCCCTTCCTCTGCCCCCGTCCATATGCCCTACACATTGTCCTATATTTGAAGGGGACCTCTATTTGAAGTCCAAGGCCTCTTTACAAATATAGGAAGCTGCCTTATACTGAGTCGGACTGTTGCTCCAACTGGCTGTTATTGTCTACAATTGACTGGCAGTGACTCTCCAAGGTCTCACTCAGGGAGTCTTTCATGGGTATCATACCTGGATATGATGCGGGGTTGGAGAGGGAACCTTCTGCATGCAAAGCAAATACTCTACCGCTGAGCTACAATCCATCCTCTGAAAAGTGATAAATGATAAGGAACCCTAAGAAAGGACCGCAGGGACCTTCAGGTTGTCCAGTGTGGAAACCACCCAGAAGAGAGGTAAAAGGCAAAGGTAAAGGGACCCCTGAACATTAGGTCCAGTCGTGGCCGACTCTGGGGTTGCGGCGCTCATCTTGCTTCATTGTCTGAGGGAGCCGGTGTACAGCTTCCAGGTCATGTGGCCAGCATGACTGAGCCGCTTCTGGCGAACCAGAGCAGCACACGGAAACACCGTTTACCTTCCTGCCGGAGTGGTACCTATTTATCTACTTGCACTTTGATGTGCTTTCGAACTGCTAGGTTGGCAGGAGCAGGGACCGAGCAACGGGAGCTCACCCTGTCATGGGGATTCGAACCGCCAACCTTCTGATCGGCAAGCCCTAGGCTCTGTGGTTTAACCCACAGCGCCACCCGCGTCCCTAGAAGAGAGGTGTTCAAATGCAAAAGTGATACAGATTGGAAACTGTATCTTGCCCATCTTTCCTGTTGTATGTAGCCTTACTTTTTCTTTTCTTTTTAACATCCTCAGGAAATGGTGCAGGTGATGCTGGCACAAGGTGGTGGGTTTTGTTTTGGTTTTAAATTTTTTAAAATTCAGCACTCAGCACTGAATTTACGGGATTGTTTCTGAGAAGAAAGCTGTAGTAGAAATTCATGAATGGCAAATATCTCCTCTATTTTTGGAGCTAAAGACCACATTCTCTTTCCCTGTTATTAAGTCAATAATTAAGCATATTTGAAGTGCAAAGCGCAGATCCCCTTTAAATGGGTTAATGACACAAGGACTCAGACAAATTTGCTGTGTTGATTTTATGTTAATAGGTATTTGACTATGAGCAGAACTATTAGCCAAAGATAAGTGGAACTAATACTCAGGCATTAGGAAGGGGATATAATTGAAAGGAGTTCTTGCAGAATGCTAGAGACCTCTCCCACCCTTCAGCAAAGGCAACCAGCTACGGAAAGTCAAACAGCGTCCGCCGAGCAAATAGAGGGCGGCTGCAATGTGTTGTAGCAGAGAGAGGAATGGATTAAGGCATCATTAAAAGATGAATCCACCCTTCTGGGTGAGAGCTGGAGGGTTGTGGACTGGCTGGGAGGGTTTTGATAGGCTGTTTCTTTAAAATAATAATTCTGTTTTTAATGGATGCTTTGGTTGAGGTGGGAGGGTGAGGCCAGTGGAGTGGGCTGATCGTACAGGGGGAAGGGATTCTGGTTCGGTGGGATGGAATGAATGACTGCAGCTACTGTTTAGCCATTCCTTAATGCTAGTCTGTGTGCCCAAGAGTTTGAACAGAAGGCAGAGTGTTCTTTCATGGGAAACAGCCAAGGCAGAGTCAAAGATGGGCTAGAGAGCATCACAGAAGTGTGTGGAAGTGGATGAAGGGGGAGCCAGAGATGACTGTGCCAGATTTTCACTTTCAAGCATTTTTCATGCGAACAGAGGGCTGTTGGAGGCATAAAATGTTCACCAAACAATTTGTCCACAATATCCGTTTTGCTGTTTGCAGCGATTTGCACAGCGATTTGCAACTGTCGTTTTTTGGTTTTTTAAAAGGTAAATAGATATTGGTACAGAATTTTTTGAAAAAGGAGAATTATCTGGATCTAGGATCCAAGTACTCTTTGGTGAGAGAGCCCCAGTAGAGATTCAAAATAAAATAATATGCAGCAAAGCAAAGCATGGAAATATAGACCTTTAAAATATCTCCTTCTAAGTTTCTTCCAAAGTTCCTTACTTTTCTTAGCATAGAAGGAGACCATACATTGGGTAAGCTAAAAATGATTTACTTACAAACTTCTCAAAGGCCAGATTCATGTGCTTTTCCATACAGCAGCAGAAACCTGGCTGCCCCCATGTAAAGTGCATTGCAATGGTCCAATCTGGAAGTTACTAGTACCTGCTGATGGACTACAACTCCCATAACCCTTGACCATTTACCATGCTACCTGGGACTGAAAGAGTCCAATGACATCTGGAGAAACTAAGGAGATGTGGACAAAGCAATTGAAAGCTGTCTGAAAGGATTCCCACACCATTTGCCATTTCAGTTTTCCCTGAGCCCTAGTCCACAGTGGAAGGAATCCCAGTTATGCTACTCATTTAAAATTTGATTGGTCAAAAGCGAGAGAGAGAGAGAGAGAGAGAGAGAGAGAGAGAGAGAGAGATATGTGGGCATAGGATGTGTGCTGGGCTTGGCCTGTAGATGAAGCATGACCTAATAGCTCTTTCTTTCCCATTTCTTATTCCACGACTTTAATAGTAGAAATTAGTGGTTGTAGCTTTCACAATACTCTGTTGGACTCTTTCCCAAGTGGAAGCACCAAACCCTTCAATGGGGCTACATTTGGCAGAGTGAACGGTGAGGAATATCTGAACCTCCAATTCAAATACTAGGACTAGTCTGTTGATGAGGACAAACAATTGCCAGCACAGAACTCCAGTGCTGCACTGGCTGTTCATACGCTTTTGGGTCAGGTTCAAGGCTCTTGCATTTATTTACAAGGCCAGTCTCCCCACCCCCTTGAACAGAAGAAGTGGTGGAGAATCCATATGATGCTGTTTACAAATTGCTGCAGGGACTACTTTATCTGTAGCCACTTAAGCACATTCAATATGCAATTGCAAAATGCTCCGGAGGTTTTCAAGGCCCCTCTCTGTGCCTTTAATTAAAGCCCCCTTGCCCCTTCCTGTTTTGTGCTGCAGGGGGATTAATAATGAATCACACATCTCTGGGAAGGAATTAAAGACAGGGATTGGATTAAAGTTGAGGGCCGTTTCGGGTTACATTAGGAAGCGGAAGCTGCCGGTGGTGGCACGTCCCATTGGGACTGGCAAGGTGGAAAGCAGGGAGGTCAACAGTAGGTGGTGCCAAAGCCAACAGCAGGCAGTACTAAGTTTGTCCCCATTTTCCTCCTTGCTGAGCTCTACAAGGGCAACAGCGAGCCTAAGGAGGAAGAAGCTGACAGACAGTGCCTCCCCCTTGGTGGGTTTGTTAGTAGGAAGGCAGGCAGCTGGGAACTTGCTGAGGTCAGTGGGGCACTGCCCCATTTTCCCTAATGGACCAGCTTCCACTGCCAATATGCCTTAAACTGTGTCGTAATGTTGATCCAGCCTGCCTTCCCTGACCTTGGATCTTCAGGTGCCATTGGAGAAATCCGAGGGCTCCCTTGGACAAAAAGCAAAGACACCAAGCAGGAAAATTGGAGCAAAACAGCAGCCAGTAGGCTTGGTCTTTATTGAAACTGTCACGACAGGACTCCAACTCACAACAAGACGAAGCAAGATGGAAGCCCTGAACAAAAGAGCCCCCAAACTTTTATTAACTGCTAATTCCCATGTTACACCCCCCAAACTACATCACTAATACATCATGGTTACATCATGAAAGGGGAGGTCTGGTGGCAGTAATCTGAGCATCCTGGACCCTGCCCCATGGTTCTCCTTGCCCTCCACTAAACACCCATCAAGTGTAACAGAAGAGATATTTACATTTCCCTGTTTCCCAGCCAAGCTAATCACACCCTTTTGTCTTCATCTGGGTTTGTTATTTCTGGAATGGCTACCTGTCTGGCACTCAGGTATCAGGATGCCAGGAATTATCACTCAGCCAGAGGGGCTGCTGAGTAGCTGAGCTCACATGTCTATATGAATTTCTGAAGTTTTCCCTGTGAGCCCAGTACATAGATACATTTACCAGGCCCTTTGAATAGATAGGAAGAAACTGTGATGAAGTGTTTTCTGGGGACAAATCACAAAAGTTACAAAAGTGATTGTGCTGATTTTGGTAGTGGGCTGCATGTGTATGATATCTGCTGGAGGGGCAACCCCCCCCCACCTATACATAAATCCCTGCAACAGACAGAAGCTCCCATTAACCAAGGCCATTGGTCATGCTGGCTGGGGTTGATGAAGGTCATAGTCCAACAATATAGAAAGCCAAGTGAAATATACTCAGAGTCGCAAGGTGATTTTATGCTCTTTATTCAGCTCATAGTGGTGAGGAGGAATGAATGAAAGTCCCCTCAAAGTATCTGCTTTATATACATTATTTACACAATGGGCTGCACATGATTGGCTAATTCCGGAATTCTACTGTAAGCCAATCAGGTTGTGGATTCACTTATATCTGGAGCATGATTGGGTGGTTCCTGCCAACCAATCATACTGCTGCATTGTTCTTGGACCAATCAGACTGCTGCATTCTGAATCCTATTGTTCTAGGACCAATCAGACTGCTGCAATTTGGATCCTATTGTTCTAGGACCAATCAGACTGCTGCAGTTTGGATCCTATTCAACTCAGTACATAACACCAAGGTTGAGGAAAGTTGGTCTACACTGATTGAAAGTGGTTCTCCAGGGTCTCATTCTCCTTACCTGCAGCTTGAGCCTTTCATATATGTCAGGAGTGCTCTGATGGTGTTTCCTGCTTGACAGGGGGTTGGACTCGATGGCCCTTGTGGTCTCTTCCAACTCTATGATTCTATGATTCATCTGGAGATGGAACTTAGGAGCTTCTGCATGGAAATTCACCCAAACTCTCTTGGGTCAAAAATCACCATTAGAAGTGATCATACATGTCCCCCCCTTCTCTTCATTTCTAAAGTTGCTTTGTTTTGGTTGCTGCTGGAAGTAGTGGCAGCAACGGTGATGGCGGCTTGGCTATCATGTTGCATCCTCAGCGACACTCCACATAGTTCTGAGGCACCGTGGAGGGGAAATGGTACATGCTACACAAAAATGAAAAGAAAATGGGGGATTTTTGAAAAAAAAAATCTGCAAAGTGGTAATCAGGGCTATTTCCCCCCCAGTCAGAACTCTCTGGAACTCAGTTCCAGCACCTCTCAGGTAGGCGCTACTGCCATTCTATGAGAACGAGGGAGGTGTTCATGGTGAGTTCCGGCACCTCTTTATCTAGAAAATTAGCACTGGTGCTTATCATCATCATCATCATCCTTTAATTAATAACAAATCATGCATATTTTAATCCAACCAAATGGAAAGAGACGGCTAAGGATTTGAAGGGAGTGCATGAGCAGCAGTGATTTGGTAAGAGGCGAGGAACACGGGAAACTGACTTTCTTGGTGCCCCCACTAAGCCTCTCTTTGAAGGTAAAGGGACCCCTGGCCATTAGGTCCAGTCGTGGCCAACTCTGGGGTTGCGGTGCTCATCTCGCTTTATTGGCCAAGGGAGCCGGCGTACAGCTTCCGGGTCATGTGGCCAGCATGACTAAGCCGCTTCTGGTGAACCAGAGCAGTGCCTGGAAACACTGTTTACCTTCCCGCTGGAGCAGTACCTATTTATCAACTTGCACTTCAATGTGCTTTTGAACTGTTAGGTTGGCAGGAGCAGGGACTGAGCAACGGGAGCTCACTCCATTGTGGGGATTCGAACCGCTGACCTTCTGATTGGCAAGCCCTAGGCTCTGTGGTTTAACCCACAGCGCCACCCGCATCCCAAGCCTCTCTTTAGTGACTCATTAAACTTGCTGTTAATTTTTTACCTCCAAGCCAAAAACTCCCAGGTGCTTTCAGGAAACTACAATGACTAAGAATCTCTTTATTTTTAACCACACACGTAGCAACAGTTTACAGTGGAAAGGAAATTGCAGGAATGCTCAGCTGCCCTTCACCAAGGAAATTATTATCCGGAAGGAGGGCTGTCTCTATCCCCCCCCTCCATTCTGCATACCTGCCCCAATCACTAGCTGGGTGCCTTATCCATGAAAACCCAGCTGCTCTCGCTCCTGAATGACCCACAGCAGGGTTTTTTTACGAAGACAAAGGCCTGTTTATGTACGCCAACTGCTGCCCCATGCAGAAATCTGTCCCTTTATGAGGCAGATTGAAGTCCTGTAAAATGAACCGCTCTTCTTTTCAAACCCTTCTAAGCAACAAGCGGTGCTGAAACCCCCTACCACCTCGGAGAAAGAAAGGGACTTTCATGTCATCTAGGCTCATTTCTTAAATTAATTTTGTAGCTAGGAAATCGTGGGTGGGTGTGGGAGAGACAGAGAACCCACCAATCCTGATCGTGAAGCACAGTTACACTGGCAGGATTAAATTACCAAATGGCATACATTTCAGTTTATCAGCGATAAGCTTAGATGACCATGTAACTTAATTTCCAAAGAGCCACTGCTGCCTTGTTCATAGTTCTGATGGTTGTGCCTCGAGAAAACAATGGAGACACTGATAAATGCATTATTTATATTTTCTGGAGGCACTAGGGAGTGAGGAGGTTTTGTGTTATGGCCGAGCCTTTTAACCACCTCTGGAATGCTGTGTAGCTAATGGACAACTTGCCCTGAAATGTGGAATACAGATTGATCTGAGGGGACAATCTAGTGAGATGCTGCCTTGCATGTTCTCACTGGAAAGAAAGAGGAAACATGCAGGAACCTGGGCTGAATTTGTGAACATCCAGTTTGCCACATTTCTACATCAGTTTGCAGTCTCTTAAATAATAATTTAAAAATCCTCATGAAAATTCACCAGCAGTTTGGTGCCTTTTCCTCCTAATAGACACATTTTTTATATGAAGTTTTGCTTAATAGGCATGCTTTTGCAAGCAATTTCCCCTAATATAATGGATATTTAACAATATCACTTTCATGAATATGTGCCTTTTTATGCCCATGCTTCCCCAACATACAACTTTTTGTACAGTTTTCGGGATGGAGAACTGCACCACAACATTTGGAGGAGTGTGAATTCTTAAGGATAGTTGTTTCTCAATTTTGTGTATTGTTTCAGGAAGTGCAAATTAGATGGAATTATTTCCCCCCCCATCTCTACTCATGAAATCTCTGTGATACACCACATGTTGTTTTTTAAGCAAATGCCAGTATTGTCAATTGTTTTATGCGTTTAGCTCGTTCATATTTATCTTTGGTCTACTTTATTGCCAGTGTGATCCAATGGTCAGGGTACCAGACGAGGAGACTTAAGTTAAAAACTCCCACTTAGTGACCTTGGTCACGGCCACAGTCCCTCTGACATATTGATCTGGATTCATAATTGCACCCCAGTGGAATAAGCAGAACCAGTGTGGGGCAGTGGTTAGAGTGCTGGATGAGGAGCTGGGAAACCAGGATTCATATCCCTGTTTGACCATGAAGCTCAACTGGGTGGCCTTGGGCCAGTCACTGCCCCTCACCCTAACCTACTTCAGATGGTTGTTGTGGGAATGAACTGAGGGAGAGAATGATGTATGACACCATGAGCTCCTTCGGGAAGAAGGTGGGATCAAATGAATGCAAATATATAAGGAGGACCACAAACTCAACATCAGTGGTGGTAGGACCCAATTTACGAGAATGGAGATCCTGACTAAACATACAGAAAAACTTTCTGAGAGTAAGATCTGTTCGACAGGGCAACCTCGGGAAGTTGTGAACTCTCCTTCCTTGGAGGTTTTCAAGCAGAGATTGGATGTCCATCTGTCATGGATGCTGTAGCTGAGATTCCCGTGTTGCAGGGCATTGGATTAGATGACCCTTAGGGTCCCTTCCAACTCTTCTATGATTGCATCATTCACATAGTTTCTGGATTAAACTCTGGATTTAGGGAGAAGGGGTATAGCTTAGTGGTAGATCATCTGCTTTGCACACGGAAGGTCCTAAGTTCAATCCCTGGCACCTCTAGGTAGGGCTGGGAAAGGCTGCCTGTCCGAAACCCTGGAGAGCTGCTCCAGTTGGTGTAGACATTACTGAGCTAGATGGAGCGATGGCCTGATTCAGTATAAAGCAGCTCAGTGTATTCCTATGCACAGTTGCCATGGACAGTGGAACAGCTGCCTCTTGCCACCATTCCCTTATAAATCAAACTTTGTCCTGGGAATACATGTCGCATTGGGGTATCAGGTAGCTGCAGAAGGAATATTCACTTGCACACACACAAAAGACACCATATACGGTACTGCCCTTGGAAAATGTTTTCCACCGCAGCTCTCTTACCACATGGCACAGTGATGCATTGATGCTTTTTAGCAGATGGCCCTGGTAGCAGTGAACATAAAAGTAATCCAAAACACCAGTGCACAATAAATCAGGATTACCCATTAAATAGTAGATGGAACAGCTTAAAAAAAAAAGTCCAATGGAAATATGCAAAATAGAATCTAAATAAAATCACTTTTTAAAAAATCCATCAACACAACCCCCCCCAACAATTAATTTTATTGAAAAGTTTCCAAAGATGATCAGTTAGTCAGAAAATAATTGTGAAAATTTCTGGTGAGACTGACGTCTGATTTGTGCAAAGATGGCTTGGCCATGACAGCTTCTATTAGTTCTGTATTTTCCCCTCCCAAATAAACTGGTGTCAAACATTGAACATTTCTGGCATTAGCTAAACATCTATTTATTTACCCAAGCATTTATATGATTTACTTCTGTTTTAACTCTCTCTGTGTGTGTCTAGGTGTGCAGATATCTATATATATGGTTTTTGCTTTGTTTTATTATTATTATGTTTAATGCTTTTCCAGCAGCAACCTGCTCTGGGATCCCTCCTTGGAAACAAATTGGGCTACAAATATTTTAAGTAAATAAGCAAACACTGTAATAAATTGGGTTCCTCAAAGAGTAACTCCAGAATGGGGAGTGGTGTAAAACTCAGCCAACAGTTTACACAGCAGCCTCAGGCCTTCCTGCACTCCTAGAGCCCTTGATGATGATGATAGGTCATGTCCATAAATGACCAGTTCCTAAGTAAGGGTTGATAATTATCCAAATCAGGCAAGGCCTCTAGATTTTCAACTGTCATTAACCTGTTTCCCAAATCACGTTGCTTTCTAAGCCTTCACCCAGTTTTGCTGACGTCAATCAGATATCGAGTGAATGAGTGTCTGGCACAACAGCGATTGCACATTTGACAATACTGAAGATTCCATCACTCCCTTGGCATCTGTTGATTCATCACCATATGGCAGAATTATGTTTGCCTGTGGAGCTATGCGCGGCTAACAATGCAGAACTATGTGGTGTGAATATTCCATGAAGCCCAGCACTGAAAAGCCAAAAAAGTCAGCACACAGGCACAAACCCTCTTAAGCAAACCATAATTCTTGGCCCAGAAATCACCCTCATTTTAGTTTAACCTTGGACACCTATGTCTTCCATTTAGAGGGGATATGTTACACATATTTAGCTATAGTCTCTGTACAGAGGATGGGAAGAACTACAATCTCTACCAGTATACAGTTGTGCCTTGGTTGTCGAACGCCTTGGTACTTGGACGTTTTGGCTCCTGAACGCCGCAAACCCGGAAGTGAGGGTTCTGGTTTGCGAACGTTTTTTGGAAGCCAGACGTCCAACGTGGCTCCTGCAGCCAATTGGAAACCTTGGTTTTCGAACCAAGTCTAATGGACTCCCCAAATCTCTTTTCTGATGAGAGCAGCTTTTGCATCTCATTTGGAAACCAAGGCCCCAGAGTCTGGAGGAAGAATGGGGAGGCACACAATGCCAGATGCTTGAAGTCCAGTGTGAAGTTTCCACAGTCTGTGTTGATTTGGGGAGCCATGTCATCAGCTGGTGTTGGTCCACTGTGCTTCATTGAGTCCAGGGTCAACACAGCCATCTACCGGGAGATTTTGGAGCACATCATGCTTCCTTCTGCAGCCGAGCTTTATGGGGATGCTGACTTCATTTTCCAGCCGGACTTTGACACCTGCCCACACTGCCAAAAGTACCAAAACCTGGTTCAATGCTCATGGGATTACTGTGCTTGATTGGCCAGCAAACTCGTCTGACCTGAACCCCATAGAGAATCTATGGGGCATTGCCAAGAGACAGATGAGAGACATGGGACCGAGAATTGCAGAAGAGCTGAAGGCTGCTATTGAAGCTTCCTGGTCTTCCATAACACCTCAGCAGTGCCACAGGCTGATAGCATCCATGCCATGCCACACTGAGGCAGTAATTGATGCAAAAGGGGCCCAAACCAGGTACTGAGTACATATGCATGCTTCTACTTCTCAGAGGTCCAATATTGCTCTATTTGCAATCCTTGTGTTGCTGATTTCATTTAATATTCTAATTTTCTGAGATTGTTAATTTGGGGTTTTTATCAGCTGTACGCTATAATCATCACAATTATAACAAATAAAGGCTTGACATATCTCGCTTTGCATGTCATGAGTCTATCTCATATATTAGTTTTACCTTTTAAGTTGAATTACTGAAATAAATGAACTTTTCCACGATATTCTAATTTTCCGAGTTTCACTCCTGCCACCCAGAACATTCCCACAGCTGGGACTGATGGCTGATGGCTCTTTTAAAGTCTCCTAGATTGGTGGTCATCACTGCCTCATGTAGGAGAGTTCCATCATCTGACTATGCACTGTGTGAAGAAGGGGGACGCGGGTGGCGCTGTGGGCTAAAGCCTCAGCGCCTAGGGCTTGCCGATCGAAAGGTCGGCGGTTCGAATCCCCGCGGCGGGGTGCGCTCCCGCTGCTCGGTCCCAGCGCCTGCCCACCTAGCAGTTCGAAAGCACCCCCGGGGGCAAGTAGATAAATAGGTACCGCTTACCAGCGGGAAGGTAAACGGCGTTCCGTGTGCGGCTCTGGCTCACCAGAGCAGCGTTGTCACGCTGGCCACGTGACCCGGAAGTGTCTGCGGACAGCGCTGGCCCCCGGCCAATAGATGTGAGATGGGCGCACAAACCCCAGAGTCTGTCAAGACTGGCCCGTTCGGGCAGGGGTACCTTTACCTTTACCTTTAGATTGGTGGTCATCACTGCCTCATGTAGGAGAGTTCCATCATCTGACTATGCACTGTGTGAAGAAGTACTTTCTTGTTTCTGTCCCAAATCTCATAAGAGCATAAGCTGTAGTCCAAAAAACATCTGGAGATAACCATGTTAGTTGCCCCTGTATTAATAGAATAGCGTAGTACTAATAGAAAGGAATGTCTACGTAGGCCGTTTAATGTAATCCACTGTCAGGGAGCTGTTGACAGAAAAAGTGTTGCATATTATAAGTCTTTTATCTTAAATTCTATACCTGAGGCTGTAGTTCTACGCACAGTTCCCTGGAGAACAATGGGAATTCCTGCTGAGGAAAGGAGTAGACAATTGTACTGCATTTTAGTTTAATTCATTTGTGACATTGGTTTTCCACCCAATGGAGGCAACTTAACAACCATAAAATGGTAACCTAACATTACATACCAAACATTAAAAGACTTTTAAAATAAAATCAAAAGCATCAATACAACATGCTAAAAAAAATAAACCAGACAATGCTTTAAAAATAAAATAAGTGTAAGGAAGGTATGTTATGGAAAACTATTTGTTTTTTAACTGTTTTTATGTTGTATTTCGTATTTTGTTTCTTTTTATTTTTCATTTTCATTGTTATATTTTAAAAAACTTTAATAAAATAAAATAAAATAATAAAATAAAAAATAAATAAAAATAAATATGATTGCATAAATGCCCAGTAAAGTCTACTTCCCCGAGGGCTGGCAAAAGAGGTGTGGCGAAGAAAGAAAATCTTACTATAGATCACATACAAGGAAGCGTGTTCACAGAATCAAAGAACTGTAGAGTTGGAAGGGACCCTGAGGGTCATCTAGTCCAACCCCCTGTGAATCATAGCTTAAGCATCCCTGATAGGTGGCTGTGATGGGATGATGAGCTGCTTGTGTGTAAAATCGTAGTCCCTCAGAGTTTGTTCAAGTCCACAAACCTCTGTCTGTGACGGGGCCCCTCAGACATGGCTGCTCTAGTCACTTGCAGATTCCGACAGTGGCTGCTTTCGGAATCGCTTCCAACATAAAAGCTCCTTAACGGAAACACGTCTTCTGGACTCACGGCGTGACAGTTTCCGGCGAGGAGTGGGTCTCCCTATGGGAGGTCCAGAAACCTCCCCACTGTTCTCGCTGGACGTGTCCCTGAGCCCTCCCTCTTGCTCGCTTTCCCTCAGAGACCCACCTCTCCCCCTGCTGGTTCCTGCTTCAGCTGCTGGGTCTCTCCCAACCTCCGTGAGCCCTTCCACCACCTGTCCCTCCGATGGCAGTTCCCTGACAGTGGCCATCCCACCTCTGCTTAAAAACCTCCAACGAAGCAGATGGCAACACCTTCCGAGGGATTTCGTTTGAAGGGGCTAAGGCAGGCACAGGCAACCTTCAGGCCTCCAGATGTTTTGGCCTACAACACCCATGATCCCTAGCTAACAGGACCAGTGGTCAGGGATGATGGAAATTGTAGTCCAAAACATCTGGTGGGCCGAAGGTTGCCTATGCCTGGGCTAAGGGGCCCAATTACTCTGATGTAAAACTGTTGGGGCTGCCTTTCAGTAGTGGGTGACACCAGATCCACTTATAATCATATGCTCTTCACGTACCATCACTAGGGCACCCACCTTAGTCACCCCCAACTTGCCTGCCTTCTTACTTACAATTGGCCCACAGGGTGGCCCTGCCAGTCAACTTCCTCCTCCTTCGTCTTGGTGTTGTCCTTGTAGAACTCGCTTGGGTGGAGGAGCATGGGGACACAATCAGTTTGTTCTGTCTGTCATTGGTTGTGGCTCCACCTCAATCACCTATTGACCTCTCTGCATTCTGCCCTACCAGTCCCACTGGGCACCAGCCATGCTGCACACCTCATCAATTTCATACCAACATCACAATATCCCTGTGGTGTAAGCCTTGGACAAAGGGTGAAGTAAGCCTCTGTGGTTTTGGGACCCCTAACCCCATGCTCTGTCCAGACCCAGACAACTTGGAGCCATTAATTTCAATGACCCTACTTGGAGTAGAGCTTAGTGATACAACCTGTATCTCCAGACCTCAACTTCACAATGGCAGACACAATCCAGTGTCCCTATTTTCCAGGGACAGTCCTAAATTTACAGAAGCCGTCCCAGTTTCTGATTTGATCCTGGAATGTCCCACTTTTCCTTAAAGGTAAAGGGACCCCTGACTATTAGGTCCAGTCATGACCAACTCTGGGGTTGCGGCACTCATCTCGCTTTATTGGCCGAGGGAGCTGGCGTGCTGCTTCCGGGTCATGTGGCCAGCATGACTAAGCCGCTTCTGGCAAACCAGAGCAGCACACGGAAATGCCATTTATCTTCCCACTGGAGTGGTACCTATTTATCTACTTGCAGTTTGACGTGCTTTCGAACTGCTGGGTTGGCAGGAGCAGGGACCGAGCAATGGGAGCTCACCCCGTCATGGGGATTCAAACCGCCGACCTTCTGATCGGCAAGTCCTAGGCTCTGTGGTTTAACCCACAGCGCCACCCGCGTCCCATCTATTATGGAGTAGGAGTTGCCTATTTTCACTGGAGAAATGTTGGAGGGTGTGGAATGGCGTTTATTTATTGCATTTTGACTGTATGCATGGAAGGCATAGGCTCTACCACTAAGTTACAGCCCCTCTTTCCCCTCCGTCTGTACCCTTTTTGTTATTGTTTTGAAACATTCATTTTCAAAATTTGTCTTCCTCATCCCTTCTGCCTTCCAAAATCTGCTTTCAGCCATTTCTCTGTGACATCCCCCCCCCATCTCCCTCATCGTATCCTGTGCTGGTTGGCACTTAAGAATCTGAAGCTGTTTACTACACTCCTTTGGCAGAGCTCCCTGTGAAAAGCTCCAGGCCCAACAAGAGTTGATAGTGTCTGTTGACATTTCCCTACACCACTTCAGTCTTGTCAGGCTTGCTAGAGTTTTTCTAGGTATTCAGTCTTGAGTGCTGCTGCCTAATTGTGACTTGATATTTAACTTCATTGGCAAGAGAACTCAACTTCCTAGTCCCCCAACGCTTCCCCTCCGCCTCTTCCTCCTCCAAGTTGAAGAGAAATAACTCAGAAAGTGACAGAGAGCGAACTCGTCAGGGAGGAAAATGAATACAGAATGGAGTCCATTCACAGCCCCCGCTCCATTTATGCACAAAGAAAGCCGGTTTTGGCCCAGTTTAGGCCTACGCAAACTTGTCACCTGTCACATAAAGCAGGTGTGGGGAATTTCTAGCTCCCCAGATTTTGTGGCCCAGCCTGTTTCACCACCTGAGGGGAAAATGAGAAGATGCTTGTTGTGCCACCAACTTGCTGAAGTCTCCCCTACTTGGGCTGTGTGCATACCCTCCAACTTTCCTCAGATGAAAATAGGGACATTTCTCACTCCCCCACCCCCAACTGACCCTCCTCAACCCACCATTTTTGTTCCCCTCTCCGCCACAGAGCATTTCCAAACAGTAGAAGGGCAAGTGCCACCACCATTTCACCAATGGGACACATCACACACGGCCTCCACCACACTGAGAAAACCCCTTAATCCTGGTTTTATTTTATTCTTTGGTAGATCTACAAAAAGAAAAACACACAGCAATAAATAAATTTTAGAAAGGGGCAAGATTATATGTGAATGCACAAAGCATTTAAAAACAAAAAACAAACCAAGACTCCTTGTGCTCTGCTCTGCTCCCCCTTTCTTTCTGCCCAGGACAGTCCTGTCCCTCAGAGCTTGCACATCACGTGGGGCTGGGCCTCAATGGAGGCAGACCCTCGTCCACCTCACCTGCTCTCTAGCAACTGCTATGAGCTGCCCAAGGGAGGAGGCCAGCGGTGGCCATGGAGAGGCAATGTTATGCTCCCTTGCAGCAGCACTGGCAGGGAAAATATGGATATTCCAGGATCAAATCAGAAGCCGGGATGGTTTTTGTAATAATTCTGGGACTGCCCCTGGAAAATATTTGGGCTGCGGACCTGATCCAGCTAGTTAGCAATTTAACAACACAGCACTCCTTCAAAACTACTGCCTTGCCAAGACCACTATGATGGACAAATCTGCACCTGCCAGAGGCTTCTCTGTGAACGGCACAGGATCCCTGCCCTGTATTGATTCTGGGCGCCTTAAGAACACCCCTGTTAGTAATTGGATATGGCTGGGTTACAGGTAGAATGCCATCGCCATAGCAACGCAAAGAGCTCCTCACATCCACCCACTCTGGGTCCATGGCCGAGAATCTGAGTCTTTGCTAGCGCTGCTGTTTGGATATTTACTGTTCTGTGTTGCTTGATGATTACTGGTGGTGCTTCCTATTTTAAAAAAGAAGAAGAAGGCTGATTAAATACCATGGCAGTGCATAATAAGCAAGAGTCTATGGGCTCTGCAGCCCAAGAGAGGCTGTGGGGTTTTTGTGGGGGGTGGGGAAGCGCTATGGATGCTTGCTTCTGGTCTCACGTAGACATGCAGAAGAATGAGAAACCTAATTAGCGTCACCTGAGATGAAAGGCTCTGTAATCATGACTGCAATCTCCGAACAATTAATCATCCACCTCTGATAGGTCACCAAGCTCATTTTTCAATTTCTTCTCTAACTAACATCTATTCCAACTGGAAGGAGGGGGAGGGGGGCTTAGCGAAGCAAAACAAGGCCGTGTGATTAGAGAGAGTCCTCCGAAACCCAGCCAAGTGGTTAATCAGAGCAAAGGTAAGCCTGCTCAGATGTTTCCATCTCAACCACTTCAGGCGCTCCTGAATTTATTAAATTTAGGCTTACAGAATCAGGTATAAAGTTGTCACAGTGCATTCCCGTAATCGGGAAGTAATGGAAAATGAAACTTCTCAAACGATGTCCTGAGCTTCAGGAGGTAAGAAGAGACCTGCTGGGTCAGACGGAAAGTCCATCGAATCTGGAGTCCTGCTTTCCACCATGACCAATCAAGGGTTTCTGGGAAACTCGCCACTAGGGCATTAAGGCCATATTGTAGGACTGGGGGTAGTGAAGATTACAGGTAAAGGTAAAGGGACTCCTGACCATTAGGTCCAGTTGTGGCCGACTCTGGGGTTGCGGCACTCATCTTGTTTTATTGGCCGAGGGAGCCGGCATACAGCTTCCGGGTCATGTGGCCAGCGTGACTTAGCCGCTTCTGGCGAACCAGAGCAGCGCACGGAAACGCCGTTTACCTTCCCACCAGAGCGGTACCTATTTATCTACTTGCACTTTGACGTGCTTTTGAACTGCTAGGTTGGCAGGAGCAGGGACTGAACGATGGGAGCTCACCCCGTCGCAGGGATTCGGACCGCCGACTTTCTGGTCAGCAAGTCCTAGGCTCTGTGGTTTAACCCACAGCGCCACCCGTGTGCTGTGAAGATTAGGGATGGACAAATTCATTAGACAGCATAGCTAATGGAAGTCTGAATGAAGCTGACCTGTATTGGCTTAGCCAACGGTCAGGCATGACAGGAGTTGTAGTCCAGTGAGACCCGCAAACTCAAGGTTGAAAAACACTGTGTTGGCAAGTGTGTTTTTATGGTGCCTGGGGGGGGGGCATGCACAACAGAGGGTGGGGGGCACAGAGGGAAAATGGAGTCTGCTGTGTGCCAGCTCAGCCCTCGCCACTGACACCACCAGAGTGTCACCAGCCCCCAGCCACTTCGCGAGACTGGAATGACCCCAGTCTCACAATGCAGCTGGGGGAGGACGCTGTGAGAAGGACACAGCAGCCATACACCCTTTGATCCTATCCTTGCCCTGGGGGGGGGGTTGGGATTGAGGGGGGCATGGCTGTTGCATCCTTCTCATGCCTCCCTCCCCAAGCTGTTTTGCGAGGCTGGGATCTGATCAGTTCCCAGTCTCGCAAAGCAACCAGGGCTGGCTCAAGGAGGGTGGTGTGAGCAGCATGTCCCCCCCCCCCAAAAAAAACCCCGTGCCTGGGGTGATTGCCCTGGCAGCACCTCCCCACACACTACACCCCTGGTTGAGGCATAGTAGAGGAGGCCCTAACAAATTCTTGGCTGTAGCTCTTTGCAGTGGTCCCTCTCCATGATGATTTTGCATCATAACAGACAAGTGACTTGAGACTGTCACCCACCTGTTCTCTCATTTGACTACAGCAGCGGCTTTCAGGTGGCCTTAGGGCATGGCATTGATCATGCATTAGCATCTTGCTTCAAAACCCCAGGGTTTCTGCCCCAGAGCATGACAAAGAATTCTGGGGCACGTTCAGTATTTCCAGACCCAAGACACAGCAGCCCAATCTGCACTTTGCATTTAAAGTAGAATTATACCACTTGAAGCAGTTGTGGCTTCCCCCATTCACTCCTGGGGCCTGTAGGTAGTTACAGATGTTGAGAGCTGATAAGAGGCTCCCTATTCCTCTCCCAGGGCTACAGTCCCCAGAGTTCCCCGGGATTGATTGTTCAACCACTGTGGGACTTGTAGTCCTCTTCAGCTGACATCTGCTCCTCTGCAAATTCTCTCGGTTCTCGGCCTACACTCTGAAGCAACAGATTCATGATTGCTATCAGCCAGGCCTGCCGGCGCTCTCCATCCCTCCGTGTGATGGAAGTAAATACTTCCACTTGGCGTTTTCTAAAAACCACTCAACGCTTATATAGCAGCTCGCCATCGGGTCAGAAAGACGCACGTGTTACTTAATGCCAGGCTTGACCTTTTGGTAGAAACAATCAGAAACCATACTTCTCTCTCTCCCCCCCCCCCGCCTTTTCCCCTCCTGTCGGCATAAGTGAGAGCTGCCCGTCTCTTGAAAAAACGCCGGAGAAGAGAGCGCAGTTCGATAACCTGCTGGAATTGGTGAATTATACAGGTCAGCTTAATTCAGACTTCCTTTCAGCTCTCTTGGGCTATTTCCTGGCAAGAATCAGTGCTACTGTTACATCAGAGGTCAGAGTCATCCCCTTGCTACTTATACAATTTACAGCCGAGCATATTACCTTTGGAAAGAAAACAGGATGGTTTTATTACCTTTGTCAAATTACTCAACAATTGGCTTCACCCACGGATTTCTAATTAAAATGGGTAATACATTTGTGCAATGCCTTTATTTCTCCTGCCTGTCTTAGTGATCCCTGGTAACCTGTAATGACTCACAATTTTAAGGAGTCTTAACTCAGTATCTTGGGACTGCATCACACTCCCCAGGGGCTCTGAGACAGCCTGAAAGAATGTGGGCTTACCGGTTTGCAAAATCAAGTCCACATTTTCCTCCCCGTTGATGATTCACTGGCTCTTCCCCACTCCTCACAGTCTTATTATTTTTCCTATGGTACTCTCTTTATCCTTAAGGCAGAAAAGAGGTGCAAATGCATGCACTTTTTTAATTTCAAGGGTAGAAAATGGATGTTGAAGGTGGATGTTGAATTACAGTGGTACCTCGGGTTAAGAACTTAATTCATTCTGGAGGTCCGTTCTTAACCTGAAACTGTTCTTAACCTGAGGTACCACTTTAGCTAATAGGTCCTCCCACTGTCGCCGCTGCGCGATTTCTGTTCTCATCCTGAAGCAAAGTTCTTAACCCGAGGTACTATTTCTGGGTTAACGAAGTTTGTAACCTGAAGCGTCTGTAACCTGAGGTACCACTGAATGTCTTAGCTGAGCTGGGATTTGATCCTGGGTTCACAGCCCAATGTTTTCTGATCCGGTGGATTCTTGCTCCCCATTTGAGGTTCCTCAGCCAGTGTGGTGTGGTGGTTAGAATGGTTGGACCTGGGAGATCAGGGTTCAAACCCTCCCTTGGCCATGAAGCTCATTGAGTGACATCTCCTCCTCCTCTCCTCTTGTTCCTTGGGGGCAGGGAAAAGTTTTGGTTTTCAAAATGGAGACCCACAAGGAAAGCTGGCTGCACACGGTGGAGGAGGAGGCAAGCAGACAGGTGGGTGGTCAGGCACTGCCAATGAAGAGGAGGCAATGAGTACTGGGGACACAGTGGCTGTGGCAGCAAGCGAGTGAGCTAAGGCAGGTGAGAAGGTGAGCAAGGGAGAGACCGAGAGTGAGGGTGAGCGAGATGATTAGTGAGAGTGAGGTGAGGGAAAGAGAGAGAGAGAGGCCACTATGGAACAACAACATCCCCTCCTTTTTGCTGAGGCTGCTGTCTAATGCAGGCATAGGCATCCCTGACCATTTGCCTGACGTAATAGGTCCATACACAACACACAACACTGTTGCTGTATGTAGGTTTATTTGTTTTTTATCTTATATTTTGGAAATGTACACCCAGGGAGCTCCTGGGCAACCACTTTACTGAGTATTCATCTTGATTTGTTTGCATGGTTGGACAACTTTGGCTATATATTGCCTATGCTAATCTAATGTGACCATGGTGACTTCTCCTTCTCTTCCTCCTCCAGGTGCCGTCCTGAGACAGCCGTCTCACCTTTCCTCATGAGTGGGCCAGCCCTGAGAAGCCATCTTTCTGAGCTAGCTGAAGGATGCTACTGCTTCTTCTTTCTGCTCGTTTGGAAAATAATAATATCTGCAATACTATTTCAGGACCTTGGGCACTGGACATCATTCCCCAGCCTTCTGTTCCAGATTTTGTTGGACCACACAACATCCATCGTTCCTGACCACTGGCCATGGTTGCTGAGTGGTTGCTGGTGGTCTAACATCATATGCAGAACCAAGGTCTGGAAGAGCCGACCTAACCTATCACCCAAATCAGGGGTCTGCAACCTTTAAAACAAAAAGAGCCACTTGGACCCGTTTCCGAAGGGAAAAAAACGGAGCCGCAGAACTCGTCATTATAAAAATAACTTTTTTGTCACTTTTTATTATTTCTTTGTTTGACCCCTCAGAATTACTCCTCCTCATAGAAATAAACGTTAAATTAGCAAGTTACCTTTGTGTGTGTGTGTGTGTTCTTCACTCCTCTTCAAAACACTGACCAGCGTACATGCCCCCTTTCAATGCCGTGACCAGCGTACAATGTATCGGGCAGGCGGGAAGGTGACGTCGGGACGGTGCATGACTAATGCACGCACCGCCCCCATGCGACGTCACAACCAGTACAGTGCCCGCCATAGTGGGGAGTGTCGGGGCGCACAATGCGCCTCCTTCCCTCGCTAGTATCCGCCCCGGAGCCACGGCAAAGCTGTAAAAGAGCCACATGCGGCTCCGGAGCCGTGGGTTGCAGACCCCTGACCCAAATCCATATTCTGTTCAGGGAACAAACAAAAAAATCCAGTTTATGGAACATGTCATGGTAACACTAATTGCCATTGGTGCTTGATTGTATGTGTGTGCTTTAGCAATAAAAGAAAGAACTTGGCAAGTCAGTAATGCTTCTTATTGGTGGCACACCTGCAGCTTAGCTCTTAAACCCACCCAATCTAACTCCCTGGGGCAAATCCTTGTACCACATCACAGACTTGCTTAATTCATGACAGTTGTCCCAGCTGTTCTCCCTGCTATCTCTGCACTTTCAGGCATGCAGATACTCTTACACCTTTTACAGGGTGGAAAAATATTAACCCTTCCCCTGCCTTGCACCAACATGCTGGATTTGGCACAGGCTCACAGCGAAGGTTGTCACCCTCCCATTCCTATCCAGCACAACATGTAGGGCTGACCAGGGGGCTTTCAACATCGTGATATATCACTAGCCAAACATTGTGATATACCAATATATCACGATGACTGAAATAAGGATGTAACTGTGTGGAGGAGAATGGGGTAATGCCCTGGAAACTGTTACTACTAGAGGTCTAAAACTGATACATTTTCGAATCCACGCGACGGGGTGAGCTCCCGTTGCTCTGTCCCAGCTCCTGCCAACCTAGCAGTTTGAAAGCACGTCAAAGTGCAAGTAGATAAATAGGTACCTCTGCAGCAGGAAGGTAAACAGCGTTTCTGTGCGCTCTAGTGTTCTGTTGCGGTTTAGTCACACTGGCCACATGACCTGGACAAACGCTGGCTCCCTTGGCCTGAAAGCAAGATAAGCGCCACAACACATAGTCGCCTTTGACTGGACTTAACCGTCCAAGTGTCCTTTACCTTTACCTTTGCCTTACTTACCTTTAACATATTGTTACAACTGTTATTTTATAGTACCGAGCAACAGGGGAGGCAGAAATCATGAGAGAAGTGGTGACAAGCTTTGCAGTTTGCCCTATATCATGGCTTTTTACATACTACATGCTAGGGCTGTCAAATGTCTGGCTTTCCCCAGACATTACTGGGATTTCCGAAAGGCGGCATTTTGTCCTGGATCTTCAGCAAGTCACCCAAAAAATTTCAGTGTTTCCTTTTTTAAAAAAGCTCAACAACTTTGGGGACTTACTGGAACAACAGGAACCAGGGTATCACCATGTTGAATATTATGAAATCCTCACCACAATGTGGACTTCAAAACAATTTTTGATGATGTATTGATTCACTGCCCAGCCCTAACCACACGTGCTGGTAGTGTGCCAGGGTAAAAGCCCAGTAGGTCCTCAAGAAATGGACTAAATAGCACAGTCAAGAGTCAGGGGTGATGGGAATTGGAGTCCAACAACATCTAGAAGGTACCACGATGAGCACCCTTGCTTTAGATTCTCCCAGAATGATTCACAAACCTGTTCTCATTGATTTTAGCAAGCAGCACCTTCAGCAAAGACAAAATGCTTTAAACTTTCAAAGAAGGCCAGCTTCCTTTCATGTTTCTGATGGGCATGCGTACTCCATTGTTAATATGTATTTTCAGCACATGAAGCAGCCTGGAGTGCTGCAGTTGGCCCGGGGACAGGTGTTGACATCACAGCAACCAGCCCAATGATTGGCATTAATTGTGAACACGCTTGGCAGTTTTCAGCAAAATAGCTAAGCAGGGAAATGATTTGGGAGGCATCCAGAAAGATCCCCTCAAGGTCATGACAGGCAAAGATAGGTATGATGATCCAGGAAACCTTGAACTGATGCCATCCATACAGATGGTGTGGATGTGTGTGTGTGTGTGTGTGTGTACACTGTGCCCAGCATCAAGATAATGTTTAATTTTTTGTTGGGTTGAAAAACTATACAGTATTACTGTATCAACAGAAGTATAGTGTCCCGATCAAGGGAAGTAATAGTACAACTTGATTCTGCCTTGGTCAAACTCCACCCAGAATACTTTGTACAATTCTGGGCATCACAGTTTAAGAAGGAAGTTGACAAGCTGGAAGGTGTGCAGAGGAGGGCGAACAAGATGGTCAAGGGTCTGGAAACCAAGCCTTATGAGGAATGTTTGAGGGAGCTGGGGATGTTGAGCCTGGAAAAGAGAAGACTGAGAGGAGGTATGACAGCCATCTTCAAATATCTCAAGGGCTGTCACCTGGAAGAGGGAACAAGCTTGTTTTCTCCTGCTCTGGAGGAACTCAAACTAGTGGCTTCAAGTTACAAGAAAGGAGATTCTGACTAAACATCAGGAAGAACTTTCTGCCAGTAAGAGCTGTTTGACAGTGGAAAGATCTCCCTCAAGAGGTTGTGGACTCTTCTTCACTGGAGGTTTTTAAGCAGAGGTTGGATGGCCATCTGTCATGGAGCCTTAGTTGAGATTCCTGCATTGCAGAGTGTTGAGCTAAATGATCCCCAGGGAACCTTCCAACTCTACATTTTTATGATTCTGTTATTCTATTATTCTTCTATTCTTCTATTCTTATTCTAGTAGAGTGGGCATCCCCAAACTCAGCCCTCCAGATGTTTTGGGACTACAACTCCCATGATCCTTAGCTAACAGGACCAGTGGTCAGGGATGATGGGAAGTGTAGTCCCAAAACATCTGGAGGGTCGAGTTTGGGGGTGCCATTAGTAGAATCACAGAGCTGGGGGTAGGGGGCTTGTAAATTATAAACCACACTTTCCTACACCATATAAGAAGGGCGTGTGTGGCATAAAGTGGAGAGTGGTCTATTAGGGCAACTGGGTCATTACCCCATTAACCACCGTCTTCCCTAAACCAACCTGCTTCCCTTCTTACAACCAGTCCTTGGGGTAGTACTGTGAGTCAGCTCCCTCCTCTTTTACCATCTCAGTGTTGCTGTTGTAAAAGTCAGCAGTGGGGAGGATGGAGACCAGATTGGCTCTGCCTGCCATTAACTCTAGCACCACCTTCTGTTGACCTCTCTGCCTTCCTCCCTACCAGTCCCAATGGGCACCAGCATTAAAAAGAAACCCCACAATGCTACAATAATGTTCAAAACATCAATAAGCATTAAAATCTGGTTGGTAAAAAAACTCACATTCCTAAGGTCTGTTTGCAGAACACTGTTTCAAAAAGATAACAGAGAAAGCAGGGGTGACTCCTGCTGAATGTCTATGGGCAAGGAGTTCAGGGCAGGGTCTGCCACTTTAAAGACTTGGCCTCTGCTAAAGGCTAACTAAACCTCTTTTGGGATTACAATGCCTTGCTTGAGTTATAATTTTAGCAGAAAAGTAGTTAATGCAGAAAGAAAGAAAAAGAAAGAAAGAAAGAAAGAAAGAAAGAGAAAGAAGGAACCCTTAGGCATTTTTGTTTGGTCTATTTCTGCAGATACAGTGTTACCTTGGGTTACATACGCTTCCGGTTATATACTCCACTAACCCAGAAATAGTACCTCGGGTCAAGAACTTTGCTTCAGGATGAGAACAGAAATCGCATGGCGGCAGCAGGAGGCCCCATTAGCTAAAGTGGTACCTCAGGTTAAGAACGAATTAAGTTTGTAACCAGAGTGTCAGGGAACTGACATCGGAGCGAGAGGCGAAGGGAAGGCTCCCAGATGATGCTGGCGAAGGACCCAGCAGCAGGGGGAGAAACAGCTCAGTAGAGGGGAATGTCAATCAGCGCAACACCAGGGATAAAGGGGGGCAGACGGGGGAATTGGAGAGAGGGCTCCAGGACTCTTCACTGGACATCAGTGAGGAGAGCCCAGGTCCTCCGCTACCCACGCCTTCCCTGCGCAGAAGACTCCCGCGCAGTGAGAGGAGGAGGAGACTGGGGGTCAAACAACTTTTATGTTGGAAGAGGTTCAAGAAATGTCCACTGACGGATTCTGCCAGTGACTGAGGCAGCCACGATGAGAAGGGGCTGTGCAGTCAGAAAGGTTTAACAAGGCAAATTAACCGAGAAAGGCACCAGTTTACGCACGAGTAACTCATACCTATTACACAGAGGTACCACTGTACATACATTTCTGTCCTCCTGCAGCACACAAGGAGGTCCATGTGGTCTTCATGAGAGTCCCAGGGGATCGCCCACCAGAGTACTGCACATTCCAGTTTGCTGGATTTCAGTCAGACCTTTACCAAGTTTGGCCATCACCCTCTGGGCCCGGAGAGCATCCTTCCGATGTCCTCCAGGCCGTGTGTGAATGTGAAGTCACACAGCTGGAAGCGCTCCAGGCTCACATGCTGAATGCGAGGCGTTACAAATGTCCTGCACAAACAGGTGCTTGTCAGATTGCTCTGTCTTGCTGCCAGATTCGAAGTGAGTCATGAGAACACAGGAAGAGCCCAGCTGGATCAGGCCGCTGGCCAATCTAATCCAGCATCCTGCTTTCACAGTGGCCAACCAGATGCCTGTGGGGAGCCCAAAATAAGGAATCGAGTACAATAGCCCCCTGCCCACCTGCGATTCCTAGGGACTGATATTCAGAAGCACACTGTGCTTTAGTCGGTTGTTTTTCACCCACACCTCATCATGGCTTGGGGGAAAACAAACCACTCCGTTCCCTTCCCCTTACAGTGGTACCTCAGGTTAAGTACTTACAGTAATTCGTTCTGGAGGTCCGTTCTTAACCTGAAACTGTTCTTAACATGAAGCACCACTTTAGCTAATGGGGCCTCCTGCTGCTGCCGCGCCGCCGGAGCATGATTTCTGTTCTTATCCTGAAGCAAAGTTCTTAACCTGAAGCACTATTTCTGGGTTAGCGGAGTCTGTAACCTGAAGCGTATGTAACCTGTATTTCCCTTCTCTTCCCTCCCCCCCTTTTTATGAAGATCACCTGCTCTGAGACCCCACAGCAAATTCTCCCCTGGCCTCCTCGCTGGCCCAGGTAGGACCAATTTAGCTAGCTAGCCCTGGGGATTATCTGATTGTTTTTTTGAATTTTATTGTTATTCATGTTTTTATACCGTATTTTATGCTGCTTTTAGAATTAAGTGTTTTAAAGTGTTTTAAATTTATTGTTAGCCACCCTGAGCCTGGTTTTTGAACCGGGAAGGATGGCGTATAAATATAATAATAATAATAATAATAATAATAATAATAATAATAATAATAATTATCATTGCATCAAAGCAAGTGAATGGCCTGTTCAGCTGAACTTTTACTGGACCAGGGGTTTGAGATGCAAATAGCAATTCCACCTTGATGATGGCAACAGTTCAGATGCGTTTCTCTGAGATCACCAGTTTGCATCTTCCTAAAGCAATGTGGCCCCCACCATCCTGGCCCCCTCCCCCAGTATAAAAGGACCCATTTCCTATACAGTGGTACCTTGGGTTACAGACACTTCAGGTTACAGACGCTTCAGGTTACAGACTCTGCTAACCCAGAAATAGTACCTCGGGTTAAGAACTTTGCTTCAGGATGAGAACAGAAATCGTGTCATGGCAGCAGCAGGAGGCCCCATTAGCTAAAGTGGTACCTCAAGTTAAGAACAGTTTCAGGTTAAGAACAGACCTCCAGAACGAATTAAGTTCTTAACCTGAGGTACCACTGTATAGTATCCAAACTTCACAGTGTGTCAGGAAAACGGCATATGTTCCTGCTGATGGATTTGGTGTGCATGTGTTTAAATATTCAGCTAATTCCTGGTGACTGCCATCGTCTCTCTCCCACATGCTGTCTCTGGCATTGTGCACAGATTACATCATATCCCTCAAGGTTTACTTCCTTCTCAACTGCTGGGCCTCTCCACTTCTTTCTATTCCAATGATGTTCATTATAATCTCCTCTATTGTATCATGGCCAGTTCTGCCCCTGAGACTCCTGCTGGTGCCTTTCCTTCAAAGGATATCTGCTAGCTAGACTTGAATCCAAAGTGCTAAGGTGCCTGATGATTTAATTTGTATCTATTTATAATAGCATGAACAAAGCAAAGAAAGAAAGAAAGAAAAAGAAAGAAAGAAAGAAAGAAAGAAAGAAAGAAAGAAAGAAAGAAAGAAAGAAAGAAAGAAAGAAAACAACTTGTACAAAGTGTGCATCTTTGTGTTGGAAGAGTCAGCACAGGCAAAAGAAAGTACTTTTTTTGCACAGCACAAAGTTAAACTGTGGAACTCCCTCACACAGGAAGATACGATGGCCACTGTGGCGTTTGCCCTCCTATGTGTGTGACATCATACTAGGTTCATAGGGAAAGGGTTAACTAATTGCAACATGACTAACCAATGGGAACCCAAGGGGCAGAGTTATCTGTGTATAAGGTTTAAGCACAGAGGTTTTTTTAAGAGAGTTAGAGTTGTTGGGAAGACAGTCTGGGGTTAGAAGAGACACAGAAGATAAGTCTGTGGGTTGGGCTAGTCTGGTGTGGGAGAGGGAGAGAATTTGTCAAGAGGAGTCGGTCCAACAGTTGAGACAATCACTCAGAAGGTATTAGGAAGGTATAGGCCGGTAAAGAAACTAAAGTTAAGATACTGACAGGAATATTATCTGAGAAACCATAAACTTGTTATGGTTTTTAAAATAAACTTGTTTTTTGGGTTCACTTTTAACAACTGACTGGACTCAGTGTTTTACCAGAGAGTAACTGGTTGGTGGCAGCGGGGAAGCGAGCACAGTGGTAGCACAGGGATCAATAGACCGTTAAACGTTCAGGGACCCTGTGTGATCACCACAGCCACCAACCTAGATGGCTTAAAAAGAGCATTAGACAAATTCATGGAGGAGAAGGTTATCATTGACTGCTCATAGTTATGTACTGCCACCAGAGTTAAGGCAAAATGCATACCTTCCAACATTCCTCAGATGAAAATAGGGACATTTCTCACTCCCCCCACAACTGATCATCCTTGACCCCCCCCCAATTTTTGTGTCCCCCCCACAGGGCATTTCCCATCAGAAGAAGTTCGAGTGCCGCCACTGCTACTACAACAGGACACAGCATACACACCCTCTGTTGTCCTAAGAAAACACCTTAATCCCAATTTTATTTTATTTTATAAAATTATTTTATTTAATAAAAACAAGCGTCGGCTCCTCCCCCCAGTGGCGTAGCGTGGGTTGTCAGCACCCGGGGCAAGGCAAGTAATTTGTGCCCCCTAACCCGTGGATTTGCGCCCCCTAACCCTAACCCCCAGATGTTGCACCCGGTGCGGCCGGCCCCCCCTGCACCCCCACGCTACGCCACTGCCTCCCCCTCCTCCCTGAGCTCAGGGGCAGCAGCGCTGGCGCTGAAAACAGGGACATTCCAGGGTCAAATCAGAGAACCGGGATGTCTTTTGTAATTCCAGGACTGCCCCTGGAAAATTAGGACACTTGGAGGGTATGGAAATGCTTCTGAATGCCAGTTGTTGGAAAGCACAGGAGAGCAGAATGCACTTGCACTCAGATTCTGCTTGCAAGCTTCCTACAGCCATTTGGCTGGGCATTGTGAGAACAGGATTCTGCATAACATGGGCCACTGCCTGATCCAGCAAGCTCCTTATCTGCTCCACTTCTTCTTATCCACCTTATCTGCTTCACTTCTTCATAACAATTTTTCCAGATTGCTTTTCATTCTCTGTTGGACAATTATTAGTTTCCCTTCTAGAGTAGTGGAGAGGATTGGGTTGAAAGTTATCTAGAGCCTTATCAATTCATGAGTAGATCCTACCTTTCCCAAAAAATCTGATTTCCTAAGTATTTCTTCAAGTTCCAACTTGTTCTGCTACAGTGCAATCCCTTTAAATAATAATAATAATAGTAATAATAATAATAATACAGTGGTACCTCAGGTTACATACGCTTCAGGTTACATACGCTTCAGGTTACAGACTCCACTAACCCAGAAATAGTGCTTCAGGTTATGAACTTTGCTTCAGGATGAGAACAGAAATTGTGGTCCGGCGGCGTGGCGGCAGCAGGAGGCCCCATTAGCTAAAGTGGTGCTTCAGGTTAAGAACAGTTTCAGGTTAAGTACGGACCTCCGGAACGAATTAAGTACTTAACCCAAGGTACCACTGTAATAATAATAATAATACATTTTTATTAAGTTTCTTTGTCACAACAGATTGTAATTACACATATCCAAATTTTATATTTTGCAATACCCACCCTCCCCTTGACTTCCCTCATCTTCCCTTTCTGGTTTCTTCAGTACATGTTATCTTCTGCATGTTAAGTAAATATGTATATTGTTACACGTCTTTCTTGCGATCCTGACCATGTTGATTCAGAAGTAGAGGCAACTGAACTCAACAGGGCTTACTCCCAGGAAAGGGAAGTTAGAATTGCATTGCAAAATTTGGATTTTGGAAGATGGGTGTATTTTTTAGTTTGCGTATTGCTTCAGAAAGTGCAGATTAGGTAAGTTCACCTTAAAATATGAACTGAATTGAACTTCTCCCTGCACCAATTCACTCATGTCGAATTTGTAGCCCGCTCTGGTCAGGAGGAACTGATAGGCTGGCTATGGGAAGTGGGTGGAGCCATGCTGTGGCCTCAAAACTAATTCTTGTTTTCAAGTGGGCCACCGAGAAGGAGACTGGGCAGACCTGCTGTAAAATGCTTATCAGTCCTGACAGCTCAGCAGCTTCAGTGTTCTTCACCTCTCCTCACCAATTCCCCACTTGTCTGCTTAGACTTCACACACTGACACTATTTCTGTTGCTTGTCCCAGTTCTTGAAAGTAAGGAGGCACAACAGAGAAATCTGGTGCCAGGTCTCAAAGAAAAAAAAACCCCAAGGAAATTGCACAACGGTAAAGGTTGTGAGCATCTGGCTTTTAACCTGAAACCATCATGAAATGTTGAAGATACATAGATAGTTGCCTTATATTCAGTTTGGTCTTAGGGCGGCCTGAGGTCCTAAAATGCAGCTGCCAGTCAGGGTTGAGCTCTCCAAGCAACGGAATGACTCTTCTTATCTCTGCAGCTGTGATTTCCTGGGTGACTCAAACACTGTTAGGCAGTTGAATGCACACACATCCTCTGTCCGTTTCCCTCCCACCTCTCTGTGCAGCCCCGGGCACTGACAACCCATGCTATGCCACTGGATTTTGTGTGATTGTCTGTCTGTCGGTCTGTTTGTTTGTCTGTCTGTCTCTCTGTGTGCATGGGAGAATGTGGATGGCCACACCCTATTTGTCCCTCCCCACTTCTGGCCACTCCAACCTCCATGTCTGCCCCTGTATTTCCTTCCAACTCTGGTTCTCAACTTGATGGGATTTGGGCATCAGCACCCATGCCCTCAACAGCCTACAGGCCAGCACCAATATGGGAACAGATTTCTAGGAAAGGATAGGGCCCCAAAGACCACTTTCCCCCATCCTCTTACAAATACTGCATTTTCTACCGTTCCGTTTTGCAGCGCAGCCACTGTGTCAACAATGTGTGTATACGCTCGGAGTGCAGCCTACCAATTTTACAGCTATTTTAAGAGCAAATTGGCATTTTCCCCCAGTGTATATATAGTCCAATGTTTTCTGAGTAGCTTACACGATGGGTGTCATTTTATGAAGCCGACTTTCTCATTTTTGACTACTCCTCTTAAGGCAGCGGGCTGCTGCATGCACTCTTTAATGTATCCATTTATATTCTGAACAAAGATCCTAGACTTATCCCATCATCAGAAATGCTTCAGCACTTGATTCCCCCCCCCATTTCCATCATGGTGGATTATTATTTTAAGGGGGTGGGGTAGAGAGGGTTCCTTTCTTATTTCTCCACATCTTACAGTTTGTGTTTGGAATTCTGTTTGTAAGAGAGGAAAGCAGAGGGGCACAAATCATAGCCTCGTATTTTTTAAAACAGTGTCTGAAAGACCTCTGGGTTTGATGGGAGAAAAGATCCAACTGGTCTAGGGATGGAAAATGAATCCCTCCCATTTTGATTTCTCTCAGCTTCTCATTCTTCCAACCTTGCGTTTAGTTCCCCCCAATTCTGCCTGCACTTGCAATTAAATGAAGTCTGCATGAAAAATTCTACTTTTTGTTGCATTTCTCCCAATATATGCATTTTTTTTGGTATGCTGTTGTGCTTTGTTTGTGCACTTCGAAAGCATTTTTCCACAAGCAGAATACATTTTTGTGCATTATTTTGCCATGGCAACACAAGAACAGGCCTTTTCAGTGCAAGTATTGCAAGTAGCTTTGAGGTGCCTTCGTAAAAACCTGGACAACAACAACAGCAACTATTATTATGATTCACATTTTTGCATGCACTTCTCGTTAATTTACACATTCTTGCATGGATTCCTTGGCTGAAGAACTGCACAGGGAGGTCAGTGCAGTGCAATTGCACCAGCAGGAGAACTGTATTGGCTCTGCCAATGTGTTTGCACCATGCTGACCTCCCCATTGCCTCACCTCTTTTCCTCCAGTGAAGCAATAGCAACCCAGCCGCTTGGAAGACAACTCAGCCCCCACCTGACAAGCTGCTTCTGAGTTGAAGAAGGCTACTCAGCAAGCTGGAAGGCATTCAGAGGCAGGCTACAATGTTCAAGAGTAGTTTAACAGTCAGCCCCTCTTGCCAGGGAACTCTGGGAATTTTAGCTCTGTAAGGGAAATGGTCATCTCCTAAGGACCCTCAGCCCCCTTAACAAACTACACTTCCCAGGATTCTTTGTGGTTATAATTAAAGTGGTATTACGTATGGTGCCGATATGGCCATGGAGTAATGATTTATCCACCTCTAGTTTGGATCAACACAAAATATGCCATGTCTCCTTCTGTTGCTCAGAGTGCCTTGCCCTCCCCCAATACCCCGCCATTTGCATTCTTATGCCACCTTTGTTTGGATTTCTTCCCCTCAGGCCCTCCCTGCAATATTCTGTGCTGGTTTTGCCTGACTGCAAAGAAAATCTCCTCTTCTTTTCCTATTATTATTATTCATGCGTGTTTTTCTCTGCCAAGAGCAGCTGAATCAGAATAACCATCGACAGTTCACAGGCCACACTTTATGGCAGGAAGATATTTTTGGTTCCTCAACATTATAATTTGTTGCAACTTGTAAATTGACTTGGAATGTCTTCCCCCTCCCTTGAGTGGGCTTTCCTGCAGACCAGATGTGAGATCTGGCATGCAGGGTGACTCTTGGAAGCCAGTTGGAATATGACGTCCGCAGCCTTGTCTCTGAGCTACAGGATGATCCCCATTTGTGGGGGGAGGAGATGCAGTTTACATATTGGCACCTCTTTGTCCTGCCCTTTGGAAACCGAAGAACTTATTTTGGCATCCTTGCTGCAATGTGCTGTTTGGAATTATTGTTTCGGGGTTTTGGGGGTAGTTTTTAAAAACAATTGTTTTAGCTGCCTTGTGTTTTTATTTACAGTGGTACCTCGGGTTAAGTACTTAATTTGTTCCGGAGGTCCGTTCTTAACCTGAAAGTGTTCTTAACCTGAAGCACCACTTTAGCTAATGGGGCCTCCTGCTGCCGCCATGCTGCCGGAACACAATTTCTGTTCTCATCTTGAAGCAAAGTTCTTAACCCGAGGTACTATTTCTGAGTTAGTGGAGTCTGTAACCTGAAGCGTATGTAACCCAAGGTACCACTGTATTTGATAATTCAATTTCTGACCCGCTTTTCACTCTCAGGTCCCAGGGTGGGTTTCAACAATTTAAATTTAAATACTGAAACAGTTTAAAACAACTTGCAGTCATGGGTGGGACCTTAAAACACATATATTGGGAGTCAAAGGCCAGTTTAAAGAGGTGTGTCACTCACCTGGGACCGTTTGGTGAAGCTTGGCCAAGAAATGCAATAATGATTCAACATCATAATCAATACCACCACCACTCCTAATATGGTTTGAATCTCATTTAACAGTAATAGTCCTCTTAAGCAACAGTTCCCAGGATTCCAACGTGACTTATCATTCCTTCGTCATTGGTTCCACCACCCGTTCCTATTTTTGGCTCCAAATTTAGCACACGTTTGCACTTCTGGGTGTATGGATGGACAGCTCTATGTTTTCAAATGCTTGTCCACCTCCTCAGTTGGAATCTTGACAAAGTCCTCCCAGGCCAAAGAACATGAAAACAAGGCTGGGCATGGATCCAGCTAGCAGGAAAAAAATGCCAAAAGGAACCTTCTCTCAAATCAGTTCAGAGAAAAAGACTAGGAAGATAAAGGGAGGGTCGTACCGGAAGCTTCACTCTGTAGAAACACTCCAGGACATACTTGCCTGAGTAAATTGCTGGGACAAAAAACACCCCATTCATTTGCAAGGATTTAAAATGGCAACAGGATGCTTGGAAAACCTTGTTGGCGCTTTGGTGTAGAGGTGGTGCATCTGAAAGAGGATGGGATGTTCACGTTCATATGCTGGGTAAAAAAAGAGTTCATCCCATGGTGTTGTAACAAGGCATTGTCTCCCTCTTCTGCCCTGAATTTATCACATACAGCATTGCAGATTCCATCCTAATCAGGAGGTCCGTTTTACACAATATCAGAATCAAGCCTTTCGTGTGGCAGAACCTACCCTTTGGAATTCCCTCCCACTGCATGTCAGACACACACCTTCTTTGTTTTGGTTCCTGCTAAAACTTTTCTTTCAACTGTGCCTTCTAAGTTCTTTACTTTACTTAGTATTTGTCTTGAATACAAAATGATGTTTGAGATGTACTGACGTTATTTAAAAACTGTTTTCATAATTGCTTTTATACTGTTTTAACTGGCTTGGTTAAAATATGTTATTATTACTTATTTATTGCAGTTCTGTTCCACTTTTTCCTCCAAGGAGCTTAAGTGTCAGGGGCTGAGCAGAGGAGGAGTGGTGGAGACCACCTTCCCAGCCTGACCCTTCCAGAGAAGAAGACAGTTCAGAATGACAACAGGGGTTTGAGGGAGGTCACTTCTCAGAGGCAGATGAGGGGGAAAGCTGGGAAATAATGGGAGAGGAGGAAGAAGAAGCACCAGAGGGGAGACAGCTCACTGACACAGTGTTTTTAGAAAGCACTCCAGACCCCCCCTCTCCCAGAACCCAACAGGCATTGAAAGTAGGAGAGCAGAGAACTCAGAGGCAGAGGGCATATCTCAGCACCTGTAGTGATGACGCATAATGGGAGAGAGGGAGGGGGTGGAGACTCCCTATGAGTTTACCACACACTGTAATGGGAGTGCTATTTTGTATCATGCAGCCAGTATGGTCTAATGGTTAAGAGCGGTGGACTCGTAATCTGGGGAACTGGGTTCGCGTCTCCGCTCCTCCACATGCAGCTGCTGGGTGACCTTGGGCTAGTCACACTTCTCTGAAGTCTCTCAGCCCCACTCACCTCACAGAGTGTTTGTTGTGGGGGAGAAAGGGAAAGGAGAATGTTAGCTGCTTTGAGACTCCTTCAGGTAGTGATAAAACGGGATATCAAATCCAAACTCTTCTTATTCTTTTTGGACTGATGAAGCATGTAGCGAAACCTGTAATATATCCGGAGAACAGGTCTCCTTTTGCCCACTTGCGTTATTCTCACCAGGGTGGTGGCTTTGATTTGCCTTCCCATGATTGATCCATGCATACGGCTTTGTGTTTCCAACTCAAGACCCATTGAAGAATATCTCATCCAGTTCAATCTTTGAAAAACAGCTTTGAAAAATTTTTCCATATTGTCCAGTGTGCTACCCTTGCCGTTGTGGCGTCACGGAGTTGCCATTCTGTGACTGGACTTACGCTACTTGTTGAACGGTTCATTTATCCAGTCTGTATAACGTTTACTGCACATGTAACTTGTCAAGATAGAGTTGTACATTTATCCACTCCATGTTTACAGTATCTTCAGGCTTTGTCTTGCACATGGCACCTTAGTATGTTTGTTGTTTGAATGGTTATATATCTCTATTCTAGCTATTATTCTAGTAAATTTGGTTTTAGACTTATTAGCCAGTTTGTGGTGTTGTTGGTTTATTGTATTATTATCCCTCAGAGCAATGCCATTACTCTAAGAGGCTGCATTTCTAAGCTTCTCTCTGTGAATATTGAATAAAAAGCAGTTGGTAAGAACTTTCCTTGTCTTATCTGTTCCTGGCAACCTACCATGGAGGTTGGATCCTCTGACATCTGACATTAAGGTGGCTTACATGGTTTCCCCTCCCCATCTCTTTTAATCCCCACAACAACCCTGTGAGGAAGGCTAGGTGGAGAGGCAGTTACTGCCCCCCCAAGGTAATGAATGTTGTTCTATTGTAAATTGCTTAGGGTTGCCTCATGGGAGGCAATTCAGAAATGAAGATGACAACAACAATGACATCAATGGGAGAGAGAATTCCTGCCCTCATGTTCTTTGCTGGTGGTCTTCCCAAAGGCAACTTGGCCATTCTAGTTATTTATTTACTTTTAAGTTTCCTTGTCTGTTTGATTTATATGCCACCTTTCATCATAAGATTTCAGGGTAGTTCACATAAGAACATTCTTGCAAACAAGACATTGGGAAAGATGGACCATTGACTTGACATGAGAGGACTCCTCTTACGATCTTGCATAAATTGTTTCTAGTTTCTGCATATGAGTTTCAGTTCAACTCCTAGCCTTGCCCCTAATTGGAAATTGGACAGAGCGGGTGTTAACAGTTCAGTTCCCCTTGAAGCCTTTATTCATTGGATTCTTAGAGGGTTCTTCCCAAATTAAATTAATGGCAGTGGAGGAAACTCCCACAGCTCAGAAATGCATTTGGAAAATGGCAACTCTCTGTATTTCAAAGGCTGCCTCTTTAATTGAAAAGAGAGCTGTTTCTTTTCTCGCTGCCACCCTCCCCGTTTCTCGGAAGCATTTCAGGTTGGTTCAAATATTCATGGAAATATTTTAATTAACAACCCCAGAGGACAGATTTCCTAAGAAAACCGATGTTTGCAACAAGGTAATATTTGATGCTTAGAATGAAATAATTCCAAGAAGACAATAATAAGACACAGAGAAAGCTAGGCAGTGACAGAGGAGGTGTGTGTGGGGGGAGTAGGTGGAAATTATGCTTCGGGGAGCTCTCTGTTTGATATGAAACTGCAAGACAAGACAGCGATTAGAACCAGAACAATAGACTTTACTTAATGTGGGATTGATCACATGCGACAGAGTGGGCTGCAAACCATGGCACTGCTGGAAATGGGCTCTAGCTCAACAGTGGAGCATCTGCTTTGCGCACAGAAGGTCCCAGATTCAATCCAGAGCATCTCCAGGTATGCCTGAAAATGCCCCCTGGCTGAAACCCTGGAGACCAGCTGCCAGTCTGTGCAGACAACACTGAGCTAATTGGACCAATGATCTGATGCAGTCAAAGATAGCTTTCTATGCTATTCCTATTTACCAGAAGTAGCATAGGCAGTGGAGCTCCTTTTGAAGCCAGAGTAAAGAAGCTAAATCATATATACGACTGACACTCTTGTTTGAAAATCAGAACAATGTCCAGACTTTAACATTCAAAAACTTTACTTGCAGAAACTTATAGATGAATTAAAACCTAATATTTATAGCCACATGCTCCCCCAAGCATGAGCTTACTGTTAAGTTGTGGGTGAACATATCAGATGACACAGTGATTCTTCAAACAGCTCTTGTTTATTCAGAGGCCAGAACAGAACTGAGCTGAAGGGTTCAGTCAGCCTGCTTATACAGAGCTCCAGTACACATAATTGTAACAACTTTCTAAAACTATCCAATCACTGAACGTCACTTTCGATCCCTTATTTGCATAACTATCTATATTATCCCCCTGCTGGCCCAGGGTGAGAACTTCAGTATATAACACAGTCTCTTTTTCTAACTTCCAAACAACTATACCTCTCTTTTCAGAGATGGATATTGAAAAGAAGTGACAGATGTGGCAGAGGTTGCCAGAAAACGAGCACAGATCTTCAGGCAGGAGAAAGAACGTGGAGATTGGGTATGGTGTGGGAGAAAAAGTGCAGATTGGGAGGAGCGGGTGTTAAAAAGAGACCAGGAATGAGACAGGGGCTGACAGAAAGAGCGTGTGGATCAGGTGGGAGGAAGGGGCATGGCAGAATGACTGCACGGATGTACCGCTTTCCTGTCCCCAAAAGTTGGGTGACATGCTGCAAAGGTTTCAGGGTGGCCGTACTACTTTGGTTCCAAGTGGTGCATATCCCATAACTTGCTGCTGAAATCCTACAACTTTTCATGCCATGAATAGTCAGTTTGGCTCTGCACAAGAGTCCTGCTCCAGATGGCGATAATGGAGAAGCCTGGCAGGACAGCTTGTCAAAGAGTCAGAATCAGGGGAGGTCAGCAATAAAACACCCAGTGTCAGTGAAGTTAACTCTTTATGCAAAGAAACCAAAACGGTGCAGGCCTAGTGATCTCAGCAACTCTTCCAAGTAGGTCCCAATGAGGCAGTTGCAAGGACTGAAGGTTCCCACCTTCCCACCGCTCTCTCTCTCTCTTTTATTATTATTAACAATTTCAACATAACAAAATATCAGAACATATCATCTTCATTATTTCCCCCCTTTCCCGCCCACCTCCCCAACAAACCCACCCCCAAGACATCCCTCAGCCCCTCTCTCTGATTTCTCAACGCATATTGTTCTCTGCATACTGTAAAATTGTATAAATCCTTATATTATCTATCTACTATATTAACCATCAATAGATTTGTGTATGTTTATTCAAAACCTGCCAAGGAGTCCAGTTCATTTTGTTTTTTTAAATAATTTGTAAAGAGTTCCCATTCTTCTTTGAAGTCACATTTGTCCTTATCTCACAGTTTGCATGTCAGTTTAGCCAGTTCTGCATAGTTCATCAATTTCTCTTGCCACTGTTCTTTTGCTGGGGTTTCCTTATTCTTCACCGCTCTCTAAGGCTCCTCCCCTGGTTCATTCCCCAGCAGCCTATGGCTCTGTCATCTTGTCTCTCACCGGTCTGCTCTCTGCATATTCTGGGAGACCAGGGGAGAGGGAAGCTGGTTGCAGCAGGAGAGGGAGTCTGCCTGGCTTCTTCAGCAGCCTGCTGCAACTCTGCCTCTTGACCCCCTCTGCTTCTGAGTCTGGACTGCTCTCTGCCACAGCCTCTTCCTGCTCACTAAACCCTGTTGCCTCTCCAGCTTCAGACACCTGCTCCTTCCAGCCTTCTCCCTCTTCCCCCTCTGAAAACTCATTGTCATCTTACCACCAATCCCCTGGCTGTGAGCCTTCTTCCCATGGGGGCTCCCTTGGGGGTTCCCCAGCTGGTGGTCCCCACCATTCTTCTTCATCCAACCAGTCCACGTCACCACTCAAGCAGTATTATTGGTGGACCACTTAATGGCTTTCCTGCCTATGGGAGACACTGCAATTCCAAAGAATTCAAATTTCAACACAATAAAAAAAAAAGTTTAAGAAATAAACTAAGCAACCAATGTGAAAATCAATATAAAGCAATGTGTGTGCTGTGTCCCACCTTCAACCACAAACCCACAGGCACACTGCAGACCACAGGGATGAAGCTTATGGACCACTGGTGGTCCACAGACCACCGTTTGCAAAGCTCTGTTTCAGAATGCAATCACACACCCCAAAAACAATCTAAAGGGGCATTCATTCACATAATCTGTTCCCAAAGATGTTGGAAGACTTCTGTAGGAAAGAACAGGTTCTATACTCTGCTAACTTATGCACCTACACTCTCTAAGTCTGATATCACTGGTTTGCCCCTGAATGAGGTTGCTGCACATTGTGCCCGTGGAGATGTTAGAACATTTCACAAATTTAACCTCAATGCATGCTAAAGTTTGACTCAAATCCCTCAGGCTATACTTCTGTTTGTCACTTGTGGGAGAAGAAGGGTTGTCTCTCCCCTCCCTCTTCTGCCACCCTCCTGCTTTCTCAGCCCCTTCACACTTTCTGAGGTGAGGGGAGGATGGTTAGTGAATTGGCTTGTTATAAATATTTACATAACCACATCTCTGCATTTTCATTACACTTCTTCCCATCTCAAGTCGCATGTAGGCCGTGCTCTTAAAATTGCCTAGAAAACTCTGCAAGAATTTTCACACATCAGATGCAAGTGATAAAAAAAAAATCTCTCCTTCCTTCTGGTTTCCAGAACATTTTTAAAAAGCACTATAAAGGGAGCCAAGACTTCACTCATTGAGGTTAGGCAGCATAATTTATCTGTAAGAGATGCAGATCAAGATTCCTTGCTTTGGCAAAATCTGCTCCTCCATTTCTTGAGAAGGCTATGCAGATAGATTTATATAGAACAAATATGAGGAACCTTTGGCCCTCCAGAACTACAGTGTCCTGCTGAACTACAGTGTCCATCAGCTGCTGAACTGTCCTGCTGAACTACAGTGTCCATCAGCTGCAGCAAGCATGGCCAATGCCCAAGGACGATGTGTCGCAGGAAACCCCCCCCCCAATCATTCAGTTTGTACAAACTTCACACACACTCACACTCACACACTACATACGCTACGCTTCTGTTATAAATTCATAGAAAATCAACCATACATCGGATTTGCACTGTTCCACTTTTATTTTACTCCATGAAGGAAGGACTACAAAATGGGGAAGGTTTGATACAGGGCAGCCATAATCCCTTGGGCATACCAGCACATACACAGGAGCCCTGACCAGTTGCTATGCCAACCCTGATGGTCCTAGACAGAAGACCATCAAGATCACAAAGAACTTGCATATGGGAGTGGATTCAGCAGGGACTGGAATAAAGGACAATAATCAGCTCTTCCCTCTGGGGACAGGAAACTGCAAACTCCCCTCTGTCACCTGGAAAGTACTCATGGGGAAAGGGGGAACCAGCCAGGTGACAGTTACCTCCTCCCTCAGGATACTCCTCCCTCAACCCCTCCTTTCTGTGATGTAGGGGTGGTCTTAGGGGTGGTCTTAGGTTACACCCCTTCTGTGATGTATGTGTGATATTTCTGGGGGTGGTCTTGATCTACAGGGTGGCAATTTCAAAAGTCTTTATAAGACCTTGCACACCATTTTTTTCTGGAAAGAGAAGCTGCTGAATTGCAACTCATTACCAAACTTAAAACCATGGAGAGACCTGGTCTGAACAAAGACATTGGATTCTTATCTCATTATACATGACTAAGCCATTTCTCACCTTCTCACCCCTTGCCTTTTCCTGTAAGATCTATTGCAGTCGTTAAGAGTCGTCAACAGGCTCATCTCAGCTACCTGCCAATCTCCCATTCCCACCACCCTTCTGAGTAATACCCCTCCCCACCTTCTCACTATATAGAAGGATCTGGCAACTTCTGTTTCAGTGTATCTGAAGAAGTGTGCATGCACACAAAAGCTCATACCAAGAACTAACTTAGTTGGTCTTTAAGGTGCTACTGGAAGGAATTTTTTTATTTTTACTATGGCAGACCAACATGGCTACCTATCTGTAACTGGAACCATTTTTTCTGTGTCTTTCCTCTCACCTGCAAGTGAGGGGAGCACCCTGTTGCAACAGTTCAATAAAGGCCAAGCCTACAGGCTGCTGTTTTGCTCCAAGTAATCCTGGTTGGTGTCTTTGTTTTTGTCCAAGGGAGCCCTCGGATTTTTCCGTTAACAGATGGAAGTTGTAGTTCAGCAATGTCTGGAAGGCCAAAGCTTCTTCACCTCCGAGGCAAAACAGTACACAGAAATGTGTGTTTTAGGAGAATTTGAACTAAGATGCTAATGGATTTCCATGAGGATTTCTTAAAAACACAATCACACATTGCGGTTGAAACAGGGAGAAGGGAATTTAAGGCTGGGGAGAATGAGAAACTGTGGGAAAGTGTTTATTTAGTCATTGTTCTTTCCCCGGGGTTTCTCTTGAAGAGTATGATAGCTAAAATAAGAAATCTAGATGATAAACAGACGAAGAGTGAGTGGGGGAATTTAGGGGAATACTTACAAAAAAAATGATCTTAAATACAAATTCCAGGTAGGGGTTATCTTGTGACCAACAGTTGATCACACAAAGGATATGACGGTAGAAAATAAGGTGAAGGAATCAATGCAGCTAAACAAGATGTACAAAGAGCTGTCGTGAAGTGCTGGGTGGGAAGTCGAAAGGAATTGTGTAAGAATGGGAAATGATATAACTGCAAACCTGAAAACTTATAAATAAAAATCTTCAAAATGAAACTGAGGTGAAGTGAAAGGAACAGATTCCTCTATCCATACTACTTTTGTAAACTAAAAACTGTTTTAACGCATTCAGGACTCAGCTACATTAGTCAGAAAACAGTGTTTTGAATGTGTTATAAACATGCAACACCAGAAGGTGCTAGAGAGCAAAATAAAATTCTAAGCGATTTTCCACAGCATTTCCCCCCCCTTTGATATTATTTCTGACCGCTTTGCAAATATTTTAAAGGATCCCTCCCCCCCCATGCAACATGGATTTGGCATGGGATGGACTTGCCCATCTTCTCATGGACAAGGAACATGGAGCAGATCAAGGCTGTTTCATCCATCTCTGCTGGTGGCAGAAGACGTGCCCACTAAACATCTGCCTTGTGCTGATTCTGCTGTCTCCCAGGTGCAAGTGAAGCCTGCACTTTTCTGCACCGTGAATTGTTGATAGTCATATTATTCTCCTACTGCTGCTTCTCCTCCTTTAACCCAGTTCTTAAAACAGTTTTCTTTGAATTCTGAATTCCTATTGTCTCTATTTATAATGTGATCCTAAGGAGTCTTGCAACTGAGAACAAGTGTCAATATTTATAGCCCTCCACGATAAGAGAAGCTTGGGAGCACAAAGAAGACAATGGGAAAAGAATTTCCGAGACATTATCTCAAGAAACTTAAAAAGGCTCCAAGCCCAACGTAATTTCAAAAGGAATATTTTTCAAAAAGGCCGTGATAGTATATAATGAATACATAGCAGAACAGCTGCGGAAGATGGAAGGTGCTTGGCCCTTTTATACTTGCTCTACACCAGTGTTTCCCAAATTTGGGCCTCCAGCTGTTTTTGGACTGCAGTTCCCATCATCCCTGACCACTGGTCCTGCTAGCAAGGGATGTTGGGAGTTGAAGTCCAAAAAGTTCTGGAGACCCAAGTTTCAGAAACCCTGCTCTACACCAAGTTATAGGATACTCAGTTTGGGGGCCAAATATGGCTCTTCAAGGTTCTCTGTCTGGCCCCCACAGGGCCCTCACTAAGCTATGACCCCTCTCCAGGACATGCCCTTCAATGGACCTGTTCCACACTCTTGGGTGCTTTTGCTTGGCTGGAATGTGCCTGTGAGTTGGGATGATGTTTCTTGCTTGCTTGATTGGTGGAATGTGTGTCTGTGTAGAAAACCTTGGAATTTCATGGCTGGAATGTGGCTGTGGAAACCCTCTGCATGGAGGTACGTCAGACACCTTCATGATGCGGTTTCTGTGGTCTTTTTACTTGGGTCTTTGACACCTGACAGATATCTTTGCCGGACACACCTTCTTCAAGTTGTTTGAAACTGCTTTTAATGGTGTCTTTTTAAATTGTTGCAGCCCACCCTAGGACTTTATGCTGAAAGGTAAGAAGGGTAAGAAATCAAAATTGATGACATCTTCTTCTTCTTCCTCCTCGTCATCTTATATAAGTATAATAGCCATATCAATGGCCTTATCTCAGTATACCTGAAGGAGCATCTCCACCCCCATCGTTCTGCCTGGACACTGAGGTCCAGCGCCAAGCACCTTCTGGCAGTTCCCTCACTGCGAGAAGCCAAGTTACAGGGAACCAGGCAGAGGGCCTTCTTGGTAGTGCCCTGTGGAATGCCCTCCCACCAGATGTCAAAGAAATAAACCACTATCTGACTTTTAGAAGACATCTGAAGGAAGGAAGCCCTGTTTAGGGAAGCTTTTAATATTTGATGAATTATTGTATTTTAATATTTTGCTGGAAGCCACCCAGAGTGACTGGGGAAACCCAGCCAGATGGGCGGGGTATAAATAATAATAAAGATCAGCACCAACACTTGTGCCTGGAAACAGGTCTCCAACCACTCCATGATCTCTGCATCACTGTTCAAGGTTCATGGTGCTTGAGAACAGAAAGTTTCAGGAAAGGACTTGACTCCAGGAACTATGGAGTGACTTGAGCACACAGCCCCAAACTCTTCACTTTGATTCCTGCTTCTTTGCCTTGGGAAAGTTATTTGGAGTTGCTCTCCATGCCTGGCTACAACTCCCCAAATGACTAATTTGACGTGACACGTCCTAATGTAGTATGATCAGACATAATTTGATCTTATTAACTCCCATCGTAATATATTAGGAAACATCAGATTCCATTTGAGAAATATGTGTGCGTGCTACATCAGGAGGCACCTTGAAATCATGCTGCCTTAATGGAATTCGGCAGTTGCATGGGACGTTTTGACCAGGTCCATATAGTTAGGCAGGGAGATGGAAGCTGCAAAGGAGGAGGAAAGGCCACCACCAACTGCACCCTCAGACGAAACTTGCAGTGCCTTGGAGGGTTCAGGTCAGAGGAATGCTATAGGAAGTTAAAACAAACAGTCTTGGGAAGCTTTAGCTTAGCAATGTGGAATCAGTGGCCCTACAGACATCTTGTATAGTTTGACCATCAAGCTGAAAACCCTCATGGAGTGTGAGCCAATAAAAAGGCTAGTTTTATCCAGAAGTGCTTGCTTATACTATGAATATGAACCTCTGGGTGGGTGATAAGTGACAGCCCTCTTCAAATATCTCAAGGGCTTTCACATGGAAGATGGAACAACAAGAAGAAGAGTTTAGATTTGATATCCTGCTTTATCACTACCCTAAGATGATAGATAGATAGATAGATAGATAGATAGATAGATTCTTTATTGTCATTACACTAGTGCAACATTGCACAAGTGCAACGAAATTGGATGCCATCCCTTAAAAACAACAAAAACAAAACAACAGCAACAACCAAACAAACCACCTTCCAACCACACCCACACCCACACCCATCAAACTCCCAGGTCTCACTATCGAGTTACAGCATTCAAAAAGGAGTTTCAAAGCGGCTAACATCTCCTTTCCCTCCCCCCCCCACAACAAACACTCTGTGAGGTGAGTGGGGCTGAGAGACTTCAGAGAAGTGTGACTAGCCCAAGGTCACCCAGCAGCTGCATGTGGAGGAGCGGGGAACCGAACCCAGTTCACCAGATTACGAGACTACCGCTCTTAACCACTACGCCACGCTGGCTCCCTTCAGATGTCAAGCTTGTTTTCTCCAGCTCCAAAGGGTAGGACTTGAACCAGTGGCTTCAAGTTATAAGAAAGGAGATTCTGGCTAAACATAATGAAGAACTTTCTGATAGTAAGATCTCTTCGAGAGTGGAATGGTCTTCCTCAGGAGGCTGTGGACCCTTCTTCCTTGGAGGTTTTTAAGCAGAGGTTGGATGGCCACCTGTCAGTCATGGATGCTTTAGTTGACATTCCTGCATTGCAGGCTGTTGGACTAGGTGATCCTTGGCTTCCCTTTCAACTCTACAATTCTGTGATTCTAAGTGGACACAGGTCAGCCTTCACATGAGTACAATACCTTAATGCTACCGCAAGCAGTTAACTACAGAACTCTCCTGCGTTATTATCAGGGAAAACTGACTCTTTTAAAACACCCATCAACATGGACATGTTGCCCAGCTCCCCTCAAAGCTCATACAACAGAAAATAATATTTAGAATATACTGGTCCCCATTACATTTGTTTTAAAAAAGGGCTATCCAAGGTATGTAACTGTTGGAGATGCACTAGGGAAAATGCTTCTCTAAAACATATGTTTTTTCATTGTCCTATATTGAAAGATTTTTGGCCGAAAGCAACTGAAACTATCAACAGAACTGTATGAAACAACTTTACATTCACCGAGCAAAATATCCTCTTGAATTCTATACCCAGCACATGGAACCTTACAAAAGGACAATACGAGTGGACTCTCCATTCCCTTATCACAGCAAAAAGACTGATACTGGTGAATTAGAAAAATAAAAAGGAGGCTCACTTGTATGATTGAATTGAAGACTTATACAAACTGGCAACATACGAACAACTTGCATATAAATGCAGACTTGCCATGGACAAATTCAGTGATATTTGGAACCCATGTTTACAAATACTGTAATAGGTTAAGATCTGGTGAAGTACAATAACAACCTTGTAAAGTATACAGTTTTGAGTTTCCCTCCCCTTTATTTTCCCTTCTACATGGATTCTCTTTCTCTCTCTTTTATTTACATCTCACAATGTTTAATGCACATATAATTATGTACTTTTTGAACTTTCAGTAAAGATGCTTTAAAAAAAGGATGGGCATCTGGTATGAGGTTCTCCACTTCTGTTCCAGACATCATATCAGTATTCTTCTATGACCACCCCGGGATTCCCAAACCCACCACGCCAGCTGACTTTTCTCACCGACTGTCTTGGAATATTTAAACAGAGCGCTCGGAGGCCTAATTTGGAGAGTTGGCCTTTCAGTCAATATCTTATATTCTCCCCCTTGCCCCTGTGCACACACGCACGCACACACATTTTTTAACCTTACAGACTTTTCAACTCAAATCCTGTTTCATACCTGACCTTTCCCTGATGCATTAATGTAATGGAAAATGCTGAGGCGAGCAGGGTCGCAACATGGCGAGGTGGATGTTAAACTTGATTGCTTAAGGTTAGAAACACTCAAGGACCAAAACAGGTGCGTGGCTAAGAGATTACGTGGCTGCTACATTTAGAGGGCGAACAATGCTTATTTGAAAACGGGGGCAAGTGGGAGACCTCTGACTCTGAAATCCATTTTTTTAATGCCCTGCCCATTTACATACATCTGGGAGCTTGCAAGTCTATTCTTCTGTTCATTTAGTGCTAAGTTGCATTTGCTTTGCCCACCAGCCTGTTCAGCCATAGCATCCTTGATGTTTGCCATCATAGAGGTCAGATCTAACAATGGCTATTGGCCATCATCATTGAATAGAGCCTCCAAGTTTGCATATGGTATATCTAACAGTATACATGTGCCAATACACATACAGAAAAGGAGAACTATTGCCTTCAAGTACTGCTAAGGAGCTTCCTGAAAGCACCCAGTTGTTGACTACTGTGGAAAACAGGGTGCAAGAGAAGCTGGATCTTCAGTCCAATTAAGCAGGGGGTCTCCAAACTGGATTGTAAGAAGGTCATCTTGATGTGATGGGATATTTCCTGAATTTCCGAAACTTCTCCATTTCAGAGCCATCTGCTCTTGTGAGGTCCTTTTCCCATTGGCTTGATTCTTCTGGTTTTGGAGTGGGATGCTTATAGGCTGAGGGATTCTTGTTGGTGGATGGTATATATGCATCACTGCAGATGGTGACAGCAGCCATGGAATTAAAAGACGCCTGCTTCTTAGGAGAAAAGCAATGACAAACCTAGACATCCTAAAAAGCAGAGACATCACCTTGCCAACAAAAGTCCGTATAGTTAAAGCTATGGTTTTCCCAGTAGTGATGTATGGAAGTGAGAGCTGGACCATAAAGAAGGCTGATCGCCGAAGAATTGATGCTTTTGAATTATGGTGCTGGAGGAGACTCTTGAGAGTCCCATGGACTGCAAGAAGATCAAACCACTCCATTATGAAGGAAATCAGCCCTTAGTGCTCACTGGAAGGACAGATCCTGAAGCTGAGACTCCAATACTTTGGCCACCTCATGAGAAGAGAAGACTCCCTGGAAAAGACCCTGATGTTGGGAAAGATGGAGGGCACAAGGAGAAGGGGACGACAGAGGACAAGATGGTTGGACAGTGTTCTCGAAGCTACCAGCATGAGTTTGACCAAACTGCAGGAGGCAGTGGAAGACAGAAGTGCCTGGCATGCTCTGGTCCATGGGGTCACAAAGAGTCGGACACGACTAAACAACGAAACAACAACAACAATATATGCAGAAAGCTGCCCATTGCAGTATGGGTGGGGAAGTGTTTTCAGCCCCAGAACCACAGTCCTTCATGGGCAACCTTATTGAGGTGGAAACATCCCAGTGATGGGCATGGCTGGAGGCCAAAAGTGGATTCATATTAGGCTACATTCAGGACATTCAATCCAGATCTGTTCTGCATTCATGCAGGTAAGCAAGAGACAGTGTCACAGTTCAAGGGCACACTCCAGCCAGGGAAAAAATAATAATAATTAATGAGTGAATGGGCCAGAGAGGGGTGTGGCATGGGAAGGGGCATGGCCTAGAGACAATCGCAAGGGCCAGATGAAGAGAGCTGGAGGCCATATTTGGCCCCTAAGTCTGAGAATCCCCATCCCTGCCCATGCAGCTTATACCTAGTAAGACAACCAACCGGTGAAATGCAAATAGATATGTCTCAATGCAGCCTGTTGTTCAAAAGAAAGAAGCAAAGGGTGGAGAGGAAGAAGATAAATCCCACAGGGAACACTTAAAACAGCTCTTTGGAGCTTGGCCAATGCTGATTCCGATCTCCCAGTGAGCCCAGTACCAGAGTTGCTGCGCTCTCATAGATACAAATTAATGCTGAATAAAACACAGGTGCCGGCAGAAAATTAGGTGTTTTAGATTAAGTGGACATATGGACTATTAATTGCATTTCCATTGCCAACATTCTTGTCTGTCCTTACTCCCCCCCCCCCCTTTTAAAGGATTCATTGGAACCGCTGCCAGTAGACATTTGAATACCATTTTAAATTAAATCCAATCCATTGCTGGTACATGACAATGAGCAAACAGGCCAGGGATGCTTGTGTGATGGATTGCAGGTGTTGAGTGGGCAGCCATGTGGAACAGCTCTGAGTTATGAAAGCCACAATTCAGTTCAGGGCTTTCTTGGCTGATGGCAGCGCACAGCTTTCCACGGGAATCCACGGCTGGCTGTTTAAAATGCCCTCTGTCTTACCTGTCCCATTTGAAGAAGCAACACACCACTTTGAAGAGTCACGGCTTCCCCTCAAGAGTCCTGGGTGCTGAGAGAGGCTTGGAGGCCTTCCTATTCTCCCTCCCACAAAGCTACAAATTCCAGAGTGTCTTAGCAATCAATCTCTATTCAGAGGGAATTCTGGAATTTGAAGCTGCGCAAGGGGATTAAGAGGGTCTCCCATCAACTCTTGACAAAGCTACACTTCCCAAGACTTTGGGGGGGGGGAGTAATGGCTGTTTTCATCTTACAAGTAAATTTAATAAAGTTGCCCAAGGACAATTCGTAAACTGGCATTTTAATAGTAGAAATGACCTGAACCCAGCACCAGATTTGCGTATAACAGGCTTCCTCTAACTCGGCCCTCCAGATGTTTTTGGCCTACAACTCCCATGATCCCTAGCTAGCTAGTCAGGGATGGTGGGAAATGTAGTCTCAAAACATATGGAGGGCCGAGTTAGAGCTCCCTGAAATATCACTGGTTTGCTCATTTCTATATATAGGGTGCCTACATTCTGCATGGACTGGTTGCACATGTGCAAATGGCTTTCGATACCTATTAGGTCCATAAATTACCGTATAGCATATATTCAACACGCAAAACAGTGACAATTTGTTGTTGACAAAGGACAGCTGGACATATAAAAGCCCGCATTATCTCAGTAACTTAGGGCCTCATCAAACCTAAATCCGGCCCTGCCTGAATGCATTTATGGCTCCTGAGACAACCTGTTTATTCATCATCTATCCTGTTCTGCTTGCACAAAGCTTATGTGCTGGTTAGACTATGGCCCCATCTGCACAATACACATGAAGCAGTATCATACCACTTTAAACACCCAAAAGGAGATGATGAAGTCAGAGTCTTGCCTGCACCAGCCACTTCTCCGCCCCTCTCTTTGCTGACCAACGCCATCCTTCATATTCACCCCACTTTTGACAGATGTAGATCACTCCAGATTTCCCTCCATCCCTATGCATTTCTGTTGCTCTCCTGCTGTTTTGTGGCCTTTTGTTCCTTGGGCTGCCGTTGTTTCATGACAGCCTCTTCTTCTTTACCTTCACTGTCCTTCACCTCATTTGCCCAGACCTCCATTTAATTTGATTAGCCGTGTCGAGTCGCACTGTTTTCGTCAGACGCATTCCCCACCCCCCTAATATGATGACCTTGTGGATGAACAAAAACAGATTTGCAGTGGTTGCAACAACCGATTGGACTAAATGGGCGCAAATGAGACACCGAGAATCAGCCACCGGCAGGGGAACCAAAAAGTGCCTGATAATTATTCAGAACTATGCAAGTGTTAAAACAAGGGGAATATTCCTCTCTCTCTCTGCCATGTGTCTGCCTGCAGCTTGCATTCATTTCATATTAAATGCCACTGTTTTCTCTTAGATTCAGCACACACAGACCTGGATGTTAGCTTCTGAAGTGCTGACTTCGCTGGGATGACAATCATAAAAATGTGTTCAATTTCTTGCGCTTAATTTCTAAAATGAAATTGGACAGGGCTTAGCTTAAGTTGATCAGGAACTGTCTCCTATTTTGGCATCTTGGCTGAACAGACTAAAGAAAGAACTATGGGATCAGCTCCCATAGGTGGCAATGAGGACCACCACCTTGGATGACTTGAAAAGAGGATTAGACAACTTCATGGAGGAGGAGAAGGCTAAAAATGACTACCAGTCAGGATGGCTATGTAGCACTTCCACAGCTGGAGGCCGTATGCTTCTCAATACCAGTTGCTGAAAACTTCAGCAAAGGCATCTGGAAGGATGCCATGTCATGTGTGCAGACACTGGTGCCAACTCCAGGCACCCACAATATTTTTGCCATGGCTGCCCAGCCTCCGCCCCTGCTGCCATGCACCACCCGCCGCCACCCACTGCCACCCACCGCATGCCACTTTACCTCTGGTGCTCTGGCACTAGGGCCCTCTGCCACTGTGGAAATACTTCCAGGGTGCGAGTGTGGCCACAGTGGACCCCAACCTAGGCCCTGGGCCAAGGTGCTGCCTCGTCGCAGGAGTGCGCACGCGTGCCGTGCCATCATGACGTCGCAACGTGACTTGACATGATGTCAAGGCTCTGTCAAGGCTTCGGGAAAGCTATTCCTCCCCCGGTGGCAGCAAAAGCAGAGAAAACAAGGTACAGTCATACCTCAGGTTACAGACGCTTCAGGTTGTGTGTTTTTGGGTTGCGCACCATGCTGAACCAGGAAGTACCGGAATGGGTTACTTCCACGTTTCAGTGCTTGTGCATGTGCAGAAGTGCTAACTCACGCTTTGCGCATGCGCAGAAGCGCCGAATCACAACCCGCGCAGATGCGGCGCTGCGGGTTGCGAACGTGCCTCCCGCACGGATCACGTTCGCAACCCGAGTGTCCACTGTAGAGTCTCTCTCTCTCTCTTTTAAATGTATTTTTTATTAAAGATTCCTTGGTTTACAAAAGTATGTGCAATGTCTCTTTTTCCAAGTTACATTGGAACACCCATGGTGTGGACACTGGAGGGTTACTGGCAGGGAACCTTCTCAGACCTACTTGAAGCTGGGGCCTTCCACATGCAGTGCAGAGGCTCTGCCACTGAAACATGACCCTCTGTCCTTTCATGCATCTGAGATAACTGAATGAAGACGGTAGAGCTGCAGGCCAGGGGCACTTAAGGTACTCAGCGCACAGGCAGAAACGTATAGAGTGCCCCTGGGCAAATGAAGGTGACAGGAAAGGTGAGATCTCCTTGGGATTGCAATTTTTAGCACACCCTGTTTGCCATTTAAAGCATTCCCACCCCCCTCAAAAAGGGGTGTTAGAAAGGGAAAGGGGACAGGAAGTATGGGGGTTGGCCAAGAAAATACAGGGTGCCCCCAGTCACCACCTAACAATACCCTTGCTGCTATAGATAGGATTCCTTCTCCCAGAGTTCTTCTGGTCATTGACCAAAATAGATATATACGAAATCCCGGAATACAACTTGCCCGGAATAAACACAGGTCAGCTGATCTTCCTTCACTCTCCTTTGACAACAAGAGTTGTGGTTTCTCTCATTCCCTCCCCACCCCCCTCTGGTCAAAGCCTCGCCTCTTCTTTCTTTTTTGGTCTTTCTCCAAAGGCATAATTGGAATGGAAAGTGAAGTGTCTGAACTCCTCTTCCCTTTGATGAAATCAAATCAAAAGACTTCCACCTGTATTCTTGAGAGTCTCGGGGTCAAAGCACACCTCTGCTTTCCCCTTTGAAGATGCAGATGTTCCCCTGTTAAGCTGGGTGGCTCGTCTGTCACACAAGGGATATCACAAGGCTTGGCTTGCCGTTGCGAAATCTGCTGATCTTCAAATAAAACTTCAGCGTTTAGACACTTGGGAAAACGGCACTTTGGTAAGTCACTATCACTTGGGCTGCATGACTCCAATGATCTTGATGGTGAAGGATCTTGGAGATGGAATCCATCACAAGAAGGGATGTTAGAGGATTTCTTTTTTAAAAAAACAGATTTGCTTCAAACTTTGCCCCTCGCTGTCAGAAGTTAATCTGCAGAATAACTGCAACTGACTAGGTGAGTAAGTCAATTTATATATCCCAGTTGTTTTAAACTGGGGGACAGTGGGGATCTGCAGCTCTCAGCCAAATTTCAGTAGCCCTGGTAAACCTCTAAATTGTGCAAAGGTTCATGTTTTTCAACTCTGTTCACCACCATTGCTTTTCCTGCTGTTTGATCACCATTTGCGGCCTCTCCTTCCTGCATCAGTACCACAGTTGATCCCAGCTAGTGAGGGATACATGCAGGATGGAGTAATGATGCTCTGTAGCCAGTCAGACTTGACAGCATGCTGATTTCACAGAGACCAAAGTAGTGCAATATTGTCTACACCAACTGGCAGCAGCTCTCCAGGGTTCCATACATACCAGAGTGGTGCATGCTCTAGTTATCTCCTGCTTGGACTACTGCAATGCGCTCTACATGGGACTACCTTTGAAGGTGACCTAGAAACTGCAACTAATCCAGAATGCAGCAGCTAGACTGGTGACTGGGGGTGGCTGCCAAGACCATATAACACTGGTCCTGAAAAACCTACATTGGCTCCCAGTATGTTTCCGAGCACAATTCAAAGTGTTGGTGCTGACCTTTAAAGCCCTAAATGGCCTTGGCCCAGTATACCTGAAGGAGCATCTCCACCCCCATCGTTCAGCCCTGACACTGAGGTCCAGCTCCGAGGGCCTTCTGGCGGTTCCCTCCCTGCGAGAAGCGAGGTTACAGGGAACCAGGGAGAGGTCCTTCTCGGTAGTGGTGCCCGCCCTGTGGAACGCCCTCCCATCAGATGTCAAGGAACTAAACATCTGACTTTTAGAAGACATCTGAAGGCAGTTTTTAATGTTTGATGTTTCATAAGGTTTTTAATCTTCTGTTGGGAGCCACCCAGGGTGGCTGGGGAAACCCAGCCAGATGGGCGGGGTAAAATAAATAAATAGATAAATAAATTTTTATTTATATCCCACCCTCCCCAGCTGAAGCTGGGCTCAGAGTGGCTAACAACAATAAAAGTAACACAGCATTCTAAAATCAATTCATTCTAAAATCAATTCAAAATAAATTAATGGCAACCATTGGGCTAGAGTTCTGTGAGGATTACCAAAGGAGGGGGTCAGACTGCCTTGGCCAAAGGCCTGGTGGAACAGCTCTGTCTTGCAGGCCCTGTGAAAAGATGTCAAGTCCTGCAGGGCCCTAGTCTCTTGGGACAGAGCGTTCCACCAGAAGTAAATATATAAATTTACTACTACTACTGTACACAAGTCGTTTCCCATCCCTACTTGGAAATGCTGGAGACTGGACCTTGGCCCTCACCCTTCGCTATACTCAGGCCATTGATCAATCTAACTCATTGCTGTGTACACTGACTGGCAGCAACTCTCCAGGGTTTCAAATGAGGAGTCTCTCCCATGACTACCTGGAGAGACTGCCAGAGATTGTAACTGGAACCTTCTGCATGCTCTACCACTCGGCTACGGCCCTCCCAAGAATGACAAGAAGCAGATCTAACGCAACCCTTGTCTGTAGCCCATTAAGTCGCCCAGAGCTGGAAGGTCCCAGGGACAAGAGCCGAGATTCCAAAATAGCACTGCTCCCTTCCCTTTGCCCTTCCGTCGCTTTGCTTCCTCGCCTGTCACGTGGACCACTGAGCAAATCGTCTCTGCTTCGCTTGCAGGGATTTCTGCTCTCCAGAGGTCAGCTGGTGCCAGACCCCCTGTAGCAGGCCTGCTGGGTTTTGACAGCACTGGGTCATTTGGATGCCTTTCTGCCAGGCTTGCACAGCTCCACAGGGCTGACCTTTCCCTGGTATCTGCAGACACGCTGTTTCCTTCCAGCATGCCGCTGCCAATTTGCAGCACAGCCCCCTGGCAGTATGAGTTCCATCTGAATTTCCCGTTCAAGGCTGCTCAGACACATGGTGAGCAGCAAAAATGCCCAGGATAGTCCAAGAGGAGATCACGACATCAACAATATTAACACAATTAATGGTGAAGGCATGCAGAGAGGTCAGTAAAGAAGACAATTTGAACCAGAGAGAGGGAACTGAGCACCAGGGTTGTAGAGTGCAGAATTGTCTATGCTGATTGGTTGAAGCTCTACAAAATTTCGGAGAGTGTCTCCCAGCCCCCCCGGAAGATACTGGGGTTGAAACTGGGACCGACAGAGGTTCTACCACCGAGTTTAACTCAGAGGTCTGGAGTTGTGAGATTATGTGTTTTCTTGAAAATTCTCTTGCTCGGATTTTATTCCAAACCAGAAACAAATGCCACTCCTTCTCTCCCATCACCCACCCAGCCTTTTGCAAAAATTACATATCCCACATCTTTGTGAGCAAGGCACCTTGGGGGCAGGGGGGACCAATATACCAGAAGAAGAAGAGGAGGAGGAGGAGGAGGAGTTTGGATTTGATATCCTGCTTTATCACTACCTGAAGGAGTCTCAAAGCGGCTAACATTCTCCTTTCCCTTCCTCCCCCACAACAAACACTCTGTGAGGTGAGTGGGGCTGAGAGACTTCAAAGAAGTGTGACTAGCCCAAGGTCACCCAGCAGCTGCATGTGGAGGAGCAGGGACGCGAATCCGGTTCACCAGATTACGAGTCCACCGCTCTTAACCACTACACCACACTGAAGGAGCGTCTCTACCCCCACCGTTCTGCCCAGACAATGAGGTCCAGTGCTGAGGGCCTTCTGTCGGTTCCCCCACTGTGAGAAGCCAAGTTACAGGGAACCAGGCAGAGGGCCTTCTCGGTAGTGGCACCCGCCCTGTGGAATGCTCTCTCACCAGATGTCAAAGAGAAAAACAACTACCAGACTTTTAGAAGACATCTGAAGGCAGCCTTGTTTAGGGAAGCTTTTAATGTTTAACAGACCATTGTATTTTAATATTTTGTTGGAAGCCGCCCAGAGTGGCTGGGGAAACCCAGCCAGATGCGCAGGGTATAAATAATAATAATAATAATAATAATAATAATAATAATAATAATAATAATAATAATTATTATTATTATTATTATTATTATTATTATTATTATTATTTCCATTCTCCAGCCCACTTAATGCATTCAGAACAACAGCAACACCTGCTGCCAAGTGAGTGAGTGGGAGGGGCTTGGAAGATTGTGGGTGAGTCAGAGTTTGGGGGACAAACTGGGTTGTTAGAGACAAGGTGGCATGGGAAGCTCCCCAGAAGTCACCTTTCCCAGAGCTCCCTCTGGCAGCAATGCTGGTTTAAGTGCTGATTTCATGCTGGGATATTGAGCACTCTATATTTCTCCTTCTTTAAAAATAAAAAAGCGGCAAATGTCACTGGCTTGGCATTAGCACAAAGCAATTTGATGACCAGAGCATGCTTTTTTATTCCTCCCCCCTTTTTTTTGCTTTCACCCTTTCTCTGTTTCCCTCTCTGCTCTGCAGGATTAAGAACTTTCAACATTACACAGCTGAATATTCTAATATATTCTTGATCAACTCTTATTGATCTCCTTCGTTATCATAATTGATCCTGTGTCCTACTGTGCAATAGGGGCTGCAAGTTTTGAGCTGCAGAGTTGCAATTGGCAGGAGATATGGAAAAAGCAACCTTCAGAAAACCTAACCTCTGAAGGAGAAGAAAGCCACACAGGTAGATAGAGCTGGAGGCACTTGTGGAATTTAAACTCTGCATATTGTAGGCTGAACAGATCTGATCCACACCTGTTGGAGAAGTGTGTGGCCTACAGGCAATGAGGCCGGTAATCTAACTTCAGGGATCAAGGAGTTCCACATACAGGGAACCACCACTGAGCGTCTAGGAAGGCAATGGTTTGCAGTAGAGAAGAAGAGTTTGGATTTGATATCCCCCTTTCTCACTACCTGAAGGAGTCTCGAAGCGGCTAACATTCTCCTTTCCCTTCCTCCCCCACAACAAACACTCTGTGCAGTGAGTGAGGCTGAGAGACTTCAGAGAAGTGTGACTGGCCCAAGGTCACCCAGCAGTTGCAGGTGGAGGAGCAGAGACATCAACCTGGTTCACCGGATTACAAGTCCACCGCTCTTAACCACTACACCACACTGGCTCTGGTAAGGAGGAGGTGCTGGTAAGATCTGCACCAATAACTGGAACTTCCAGGGGACTGGAGAAGAGAACTTGCTATCATTGCCCTCTCCAGTATTTCCCTTTTGCTTCTGTTGGTCATCCCAGAACATCATCTCAGAGGCATTTATGTTTCCATATCCAAAGTTCACAGGAGTTCTGCTTTCAGTGGGTGCTCAATCAAGCCATGGCATACACTTTTAAAAGTTGAGGAAAGTGTGTGTGTGTATAGGAAACCCACAGTTTCCCTTGTTATTTAATGTGGATTTAATCCTACCACCCCACCTGAACTTTCATTCCCCTCACAGAAAGGCCTGTTCTCCACGTCCAATCTTAAGGAGGATTCCCTACACATAGACCTTGCAAATGGGGAGAAATTAAAGGGAATAGAATGCTCAGATCAGCCCTAGAAACCAACCCTGAGGAACAAATTGATGCAAGCTGTGTGAGTATCTTAATTAAAATCTATTTAAAATGGTGTGGTTTTTTTGTTATTAACATTTTATTAGAGAAAAATTGTGCACAAACAGTTCCCACTTTCCCATTTGTTTTTAGTGCTATAATGAATCTAATAATAAAAAAATAGTTTAAAAGGCTCCCTACATGTGCAACAATCAGTGGTGACCACCAATAGCTACTATTATTGTAATTATGCTTCCCCTGGAACAATAGGTAGGCACTCAAAAGATTTAAAAAAATTAAAATGACAATGAACAGCTGTCATGAGCATGGTAGACAGACTCACAATCTTCCTTTAGCAAGAACTTATGGGTGACTGAGAAGACTCTTTATTAAGATGATTATTTATTATTATTTATTGCATTTATACCCTACCCTTTCTCCAGAAAGCTCCTTTAGTTCTCACAACAACCCTTTGAGGTTAGAGAGGCTGAGAGTGAGTGACTGGTCCAAGGATTTGCTTCCAGACTTCCTGTTAACTGAGCATTCATTCTGATTTCTTTGTGGAGAGTTCAGACAATGCTGGCTAGTCAGTTGGCATTCATTCTGATTTGCTTGTGTTGAGGCATCAAAGCAAGTGCTGTCCTATGCCCCACTGCATTTCCCCTTCTCAATCCTTATTGCAAATAGTCCAGTCTTTTGCGGAAGCAGGTTGGCTGTGCAAGACCTCTCAATCGCGTCGCCTGAATTTGGCAGTCTTTGACTGAATCCCACACCCCAAAAAGAGATAACCAAGAAGTGCCCTGGAGGAAAAGATATTCGCAGAACTTCACCAGAAGTTTCTCTCCTGTTAGGATATTTTTCAAATGCATGTTTTTTCACTTGTTGACAGAACGCTAAGGAAAGTGCTGAATAAATTTTGCAGCCCAGCACCAGCTGAATGAGCAGAAAGCGAAACGATGATGAGAGTCTGAGGGAAAATGCTGATGACCAGCCTAAATATCATGCATCATCATTTACATCATCATTTTTTAATTTCTATACCATCTTTCTATCTTACAATACTCAAGGCGGTTTACAAGCCGAAGAAACAAAAAGTGTACATCTTATAACAATCTAATGCAATACAAAAATGTGATGATAAAACTTTAAAATAGGCAACCTACATCAAAAAAGTAACATCCAACAACCAGTAGGATAGCATTAAATAATAATAACATATAAAAGTTAAACAGAAATACACTGAACAGTTACAATAAATAATTTCTAAACTATAATCAATAAAACAATGGCAAGCCACAGTACATAAAATAATACAATACAAGTTGAGAAGCAGAGACTAGAGGGTGGGACAAGGCAGGTGGAAGGAGGCCTTGCCTGATGGAGTCTCTCCCCTCACAGTTCTTCCTCCTGGACCAGCTCCCTTAGGAGCACTCCTTGGGTCGGAGGGTGGGGCAAGGCAGGTGGAAAGAAGAGGCCTTGCCTGATGGAGTCTCTCCCCTCACCACATATATGCATATATTTGGTAGACCTTTACGACATATCTTAACAGTCACCCCATCTCAACATAGTCTCCACAAAGTATGAACTCACCAGAAATTAACTAGCATTTTCCCGATCAGTGGCGGAGGAAGGGCAGGGCGAGTGGGCGGTCACCCCGGGTGCCATCTCTGAGGGGGGTGACAAGAAGGCACCCCACAGGGGGCTCTCCCTGCAGCCCCTGGGCATGGCAGCATGAGCCGCCGCCATCGCACTGCCACAGCCACATGCAGAGGATCCTCCATTCGCGGCTGCAGCCGTGAGCAGAGGATCCCACTGTCGTCCGTCCGGCACTTGAGCATGCGCCGCCTGGCGGTTTACCCCACCCCCTGCCCTGAGTGCCAATTAGCCTTCCTTCGCACCTGTCCCCGATTTCCTACCCTTATCTAAAACTTCCCTCAGGGATCTATTCCCCCCCTTACTCTTTTCCTTACAATTCGATGTTAAAACTTTTTTATTGGTTTTTGTTAAATGTGTGATATATAGATAGACATAGATATTTAATCAATGTAAAATCTATTATTTATGCTTTTTTCCCCTCTTCTGTATACCTACCATGTCTGCGATGTGCATTTTCTGTCTTAGAATCATGTCATAGAATCTGTCATAGAATCTGTCATAGAATCATAGAATCATAGAATCATAGAGTTGGAAGAGACCACAAGGGCCATCGAGTCCAACCCCCTGCCAAGCAGGAAACACCATCAGAGCACTCCTGACATATGGTTGTCAAGCCTCTGCTTAAAGACCTCCAAAGTAGGAGACTCCACCACACTCCTTGGCAGCAAATTCCACTGTCGAGCAGCTCTTACTGTCAGGAAGTTCTTCCTAATGTTTAGGTGGAATCTTCTTTCTTGTAATGTGGATCCATTGCTCCTTGTCCGCTTTTCTGGAGCAGCAGAAAACAACCTTTCTCCCTCCTCTATGTGACATCCTTTTATATATTTGAACATGGCTATCATATCACCCCTTAACCTCCTCTTCTCCAGGCTAAACATGTCAGATATATATATATATATATATATATATATATATATATATATATATATGCAGTTAAATTAAAAACAGAACACCTCTCACCATAATATTATCTATTTCAAAAAGAGATACTAATGACCAGTGGAACAGGTGGTGTGACTTTGGTGGCCTGATCTAGTTTTGGAACAGGGTCCTCCTCCTCATTTCAACAGGGTTTTTTGGGGTGGTTTTTTTAAAAGAAATCACCATGCCCCGTTTTCAGTGAAGACAAAGATGCAAAAGCTTTTGCAGCTGCAGCTGCTCTGTTCCCAGGAACACTGTGCTACTGGAAGCTAGAATGGTGAAAGCTCCCCCCCCCAAAAAAAAAACAACAACCACAGGCTACCTCCACGGTACCTTTGGGGTTAATTAAAATTTGCCTGCCAAATTCTCTAAAGTTGCAAAGATCAGACCTTGGGCCAAGCCCAGAAGTGGCTGCAGGTGCCCTTAATTGCACAAGACAAATCGCAGCCTTCGAAAAAGATCCACTCCTGAGGGAAGCAAAATTCACAGGTGGAGGAGAAGAAATGAAATAAAAGGTTGGGTGATGCGGTGAAATGAGGGAAGGGGAGGGAAGGGAAGGGCTTGTGGCTCTGATGGGAGGAATTAAACCCTCCCGCAGCTCCTATACCAAGGAGAGTGATTTTAATCCCGCTAACAAAAATGTGTGCGGCATTTTAACACCTCCCCATTACAGTCGTTCCGGTTTAGCAAGAGATTTAAACTGTAAGAAACCCAGTGGGGAAGATGTGGAGGAAACCGAGGAGAGGTAAACAGAGATATAAACCACTATGGTTGGGTGAGCTTCTGTTTTATTACTCTAAAGAGACTCACTTTTAATACCTGTAACGGAGACTCCTTGTTTTGCAAGCCTCTCCTGCCTTCTTGGGCACCTACCTATCAAACGGTCTCTGGACCCCAGGAGTTCATTTGCTTCTATGTCCTTGCCAGACTGTCAGGCTTGGCCCTACCATTGGACAATAGCAGAACTCAGTGCCGGATTTATGTATAAGCTAAACAAGCTATAGCTTAGGGCCCCACTCTCTCACGGCCCCCCAAAAAATGTAAAAGAAAAAAACCTGGATGTACATATCCAAAATATAAGATAAAAACAAATAAAATAAAACCTACATACAGCAACAGCATTTTGTGTTGTGTAGGCTCCTATGATGTAAGTAATGGTCCCTGCCTGCTAGCCTGCTCCCTGAAATATCACTGGTTTGCTCATTTCTATATATAGGGTGCCTACATTCTGCGTGTGCAAATGGCTTTAGATACCTATTAGGTCCATAAATTACCACATAGCATATATTCAACACAAAAAACAGCGGCAATTTGTTGTTGACAAAGTACAGCTGGACATATAAAGGGCCCCATTACCTTCAGTAGCTTAGGGCCTCGTCAAACCTAATTCCGGCCCTGGCAGAACTCCAATGAAGCTGAAAGTAGGAAGACCCAGGACAGACAAAATAAAGTACTTCTTCATGCAGCAGATAGGTAAACTATAGAACTTGCTGCAGTAGGAGGCAGTGATGGCCACCAAGTTGTATGGCTTGAAAACTCATGGAGGAAAAAGGTATTGATGGTAACTAGCCACTATGGTCAGCCTACCCGGTCACAAGCTGTAATGCTTCCGAATGCAAGTTGCCGGAAACCATAGAAGGGAAGAGGGCTCTTGCTTGTGGGCAACTGGCTGTCCACCCTGAGAAGAGGATGCTAGACTAGATGGGCCATTGGCCTGACTGAGGAATGTTCTCTTTACATTATTGTAATGCTGGCAGAGCCGTGTCAGGGTAATGTGGCGTACAGTTCCCAGCTGGCTGAGTTGCACTTCTAGCTCTGCCATTTCTGAATTTTTCTCCCTCCATTTTAAAAGTGGGCTAACCGGATGATGAAAGTGTTGGTCTTTGGGCTGCTGATTGGCTACCAGAGCTCTGTGTTGGCTGGCAGGCACAGAACGTTAACAAGTTTTTCTTTCGATAACAATTTATCACATGCATATCATTTTGTGCTTGTAGCACCCAGAACAGGAACAGACTTCCTTTTATCACTCCCGTTTCTCTTGCCAGATTATCCAAATTAGTCAAATCTTTAATTATTTTCTCACCTTCCAATTGGCACAATTGTTGGAATGGTGCTCGCTTGCGCTGGTGCCTAGCTCACCGGTTCCTTCGACTTCCCACCCCCTCCGTTCCTTTCGGGACGGAGGCAGAGGTCGGTAGATGTGCGGGCCATTTGTGAGTCTGCAGGACCCTGAGGCAGCCCAAAACTCCTCTTGGGATTTTGGGGGGAGGCGTGCCGCTCTTGCACTCTGCAGAGCCAAATCTGACGGAGCTGTCAGATTCTCAGTCCGATAGCCATTTTGTGAGAACCCGGAAGCGAGAGAACGTTAACAAGTTGTCCACCTTAGCAAGTGACGACTACTGGAGTTGTATCTGGGATTTTGCTGGCCAAAATGCATTAGCAGTATAGTATCAGGGAGCCATTAACTCTACCTGCCCTCCAGCGGCATAGCGTGGGGATGCTGCTGGGGTGATTGTCCCGGGTGCATTTGACATGATTCGCTGCATGAATTATTCAGATCAGATCCCAGCCTTGCAAAGTGGCTTGGGGCTGGCAGGGCAGCATGGGAAGGACGCAACAGCCGTGTGCCCTTTGATCCCAGCCTCGCACTCGCTTTGTGAGTCTGGGATCTAAGGGCACATGGCTGTTGCATCCTTCTCAGACCCGAGCCACTTTGCGAGACTAGGATGATCCAAGGACCGAATCAACTGGCTGGGCTCCCCTTGTGCGATTGGACAGATGGGCCAACTTGGCCCAGGGGTGGGGGAGGAGGGTTGCTTTGGCAGTGTTGGTGTTGAGGGCTAGGCTGGCATGGTGGGCTCTATTCACCCTCCAAAACCTGCCCTCCTGGCACAGGGTCCCCACCCTGGGCACCAGCAAACCACGCTACACCACTGCTGCCCTCTCTTCCCCATAAAAATAGCTAATTTATTTTGAAAGCAATTTGCATTTTGTAAAAGCAAAGTAGAGGCTTGGTTCAAGGTGCTTTTACCTCTATGCCCCGGGCCCGACTGAATGCCCCAGTCCTGGTGCAATCGCCTTTGAAGTGCCTTGCCTGTCATGTCTCATTACCTGACTATTCCGCTGAGCGCTGTGCCACAAGTGTCTTCTGGAAAGACTGTCATCTTGATCCGAAGCGTATTTAGCACTACCGAAATGATTTGACTTCAGAAAAGGCGCTTGATCAATAATGCATGGCAGAAGTCTCTCTTCTAACAAACGGGGCTGAGATGGGAACAGTTTAGGGTTGCTTTTTTGTTCGCCCTGACACAATGACATTTTGAGAAGAGCTTGCTTATTTATCTCGCTCTTCTCTGGTGTGACTTCAAATGACTTCTGCTGTGCCAGTTTGGCGTTTTCCGCTCGGCATCTCAAACTTGTTTTAACACCTGGCAAAGGAGAGGGGCCGGCTCTACCGTTAGGAAGAGTGAATTGGCCAACTCAGGGAGAAGGTTTTTGGGGCAGGCAGGGCATAGCTGTGAGGTGTTGGAGGAGACAGATGTAAGTACCATGCAGTCTACCTGCCTTGTACCCACTAAGACAGCCTCCTGTCCTTTAGTTCAAATGAGGGTGTTATCCCATCATCACTGCTGAAGAAGGATAAACTGTCAGCCCCATCTATTTCTGTACATGGACCTTCTGGGGTAGGGAAGGGGGCCAGAGGTGCTCTTCATAGAAAAATGCCTCAGGGCAACTGAGGCAGTTTCAGTGGCATTAAGTAGTTCTCAAGTCAGAAATGGATCTAAACAAAACATTAAAACCTTAAAAACCCCACACAACCCTACATCTATTTCTGCTTGTAGTGGTTACCCTGCTACTGAAATCTCCTAGAGTAGCATACATTTTTTAACTGCTGGTTTTATTTTGAAAAATAAATAAATAGGCTAACTTGCTTTTAATATCTGATTTTATCAGCAATCTTTAATGGATATTTTATGTAAACCGCTTAGAGGTTTTTATGATCAAGCAGGAAATAAATAACCAATATAGCATAATAATTAAACTATGTAATATAATCAATAAAAAGAGCAAACACAGCTAACAACCATTTTCTAATATAAATAACCTGGCAACACTTATAACAACAGCAACTCTTTTAGAAACAAACACTGCACAAAGCGCTGTACATTTTTGGGACCAGGATACCTGAAAGATGATCTCACCCCTTATATACCCAGACAATCTCTGAGCTCTGCAGGCAAGAGTCTCCTGCAGATACCAGCTTTTCAGGAGGTCTTTTCTGCACAATGTGTAAATAAATAGATAATAACTGATAATAAATAGATGTTATAATAATAATGTTGATGATAATGTTGGTAGTAGAGGTGGTAAAGCATGCATGAGAATGAACTTGAAGATGTACTAGGAATTGGGGTAGTTCAGAGATACCGTATTTGAACTAATTCAATGAACTTCATTAAATGAACCAGCTCTGTCAGGGAACTGACATCAGAGCGAGAGGCGAAGGGGAGGCTCCCAGATTCTGCGGGCGAAGGACCCAGCACCAGGGGGAGAAGCAGCTCGGTAGAGGAGGAAGGAAATCAGCGCAACACCAGGGATAAAGGGGGGCAAATGGGGGAAGCGGAGGGAGACCTCCGGGATTCTTCTCTGGACATCAGTGAGGAGAGCACAGGTCCTCCACTACCCATGCCCTCCCTGCGCAGAAGACTCCCGCGCAGTGAGAGGAGGAGGCGACTGGGAGTCAGACAGCTTCTATGCTGGAAAAGGTTTAAGAAACGCCCACAGACAGATTCTGCTAGTGACTGAGACAGCCACGCGGAGATGGGCTGTGCAGTCACAACGGTTTAACCAAGGCAGTTAAGCCCCAGAAAGGTGGCAGTTTACTCATTACAAGCTCCTTCTAAGCATTGCTTGGTATCTGGGCAGGACACTGCCTGGGAACCAAAGGCTGTCATTTTCCAGGGATGGATAATGTTGGGGCATAAATGTAAGAAAATAAAGAATTGTTTCAAACCAAGTCCTGCTTAGATTAGACCCTCTGAAATTCATGTAGCTAAGTTAGTCATGCCCATTAATTTCAGTTGGTCTCCTCTGAGCAGGACTAGCACTGAATGCAATCCAAATACAGTAATTCACAGACAAGAATTTGGGTTTCACGCTAGGTCACCAAAGCTCTTGAGATGCTGCTGTTTTTAATTTTTTGGCAGATAGGAGCAAGCAGTCCTTAAATCATGGGTGGGAAACTGCAGGCCCTTCTGCTTAACCCTTGGGACTCTCCTCAGGCTAACCCTCCTCCTCAGTAACACACCCTCTCCCTACCTAGGTCACATCCTATACCAACTCTACATTGCATCCTCCTTGAGTGTTTTTGCCCGGCTGCAGTGTGTCCTTGAATTCTGACCATGATTCCTACTTGTCTGGATGGAGGCTATAGAGTGTGTGAGAGGATGTGTAAGACTAGCCTATTTTACGAAGGTAAAATTAGCATTCATTGCTCCACCCACAATTGCCTCTGACCCTGCACACCGCTCAAGACATGTGGTCCTTATAAGGTTTCTCAGAAGTGAACATGGCCCTATATTCTGTACACATCATTTGGCTGGAGAATTTCATTGCAAATTGCAGGCCAAAAACATGCACATTTTGAAGGATAGCTGTATTTCAGTATGGATATTTGTTATGTCTGGAGCTGGATCTTAGAATAATTGTACGGTAGGATTTAAGAATGTAGTAATCTGATTGGCCGTAGGAGCCGTCCAATCCAGTTTCAGATGGGAAGTTTGAATCACCCTATTCCCTAAGTGTGAATACAAGATATATAGCCTGGGATCTGGGTGGGGCGAAGCGCAACAAACACACACACGAGGACTGACTGTTTTTATTACAACTGAAATAAACTCCATGATACCGATGACTCGACACTGAGTACAGTGGTACCTTGGGTTATAGACGCTTCAGGTTACTGAGTCTGCTGACCCAGAAATAGTACCTCGGGTTAAGAACTTTGCTTCAGGATGAGAACAGAAGTCGTGCAGCGACAGCGGGAGGCCCCATTAGCTAAAGTGGTACCTCAGGTTAAGAACAGACCTCCGGAACGAATTAAGTTCTTAACCAGAGGTACCACTGTATATTTCAGTATTGGTTTGAGAAGTGTGAATTGCAGAGATTCGTACTGAACTGCAAACCTAACCAAATTCCCCATTCCCACACTGGATATGCTCTCACTTTAGAATTCTGTGTTTTCACTCAAAAGGGAGTGATCACTTTCCATTTCTTCATGTCTGAGATGCAAAGCAAACCTTTTCAGATTAGCATAATTAAAGTATCAGAGATAAATCCCAGGATAGCATCTTGGAAATCTAAACATCTGCATTTCTTTCCATTTTCCTCAAGAGAGAGAGGGAGAAAGAGGGGGGGGAACCCTCATCATAATAACTATTAATCTCTCTTGACTTACACTGAATTTAACATCTCAATAGCTGTTTTCCTTTTGCTCCGGATACTGTCATATTACTCCTAGGAATTGGGTCTCAAGACTTTTCCTTAGTATTTATTTGGTAAGTGCAAGTTATTATGTGAAGTGGAATTACTTGTGACATTTTCCAAAGCTATGAATAATTATGCATCACTGAAACGTGACTAAATTATTGCATTGCCGTGACATTTCAATCTGTGTAACAAATAAATCCCCCCCCCCACCAAACCCTCACCCTGTCAACAAAAATCCAGAACAAGACGTAATTCCTTAGCATGCCTATTGGAACTAATGCTTCTAAACCATGGCTGGGAAACCTTTTTCAGCCTGGGGGCCTGGGTAGTTTTTCAGGGGCCACGTTCCAGTGGTGGGCAGGGCCAGAGGCAGAAGCAGGCAGAACAGTGATCACAAACTCCACACACCCTCGCATATCCTCCATTCCATCAAGCAAGAGACATTATCAGAGTTGAAGGACATATTTCAGGGAGGCAAAAATGTCAGGGCAAAAACAGCCCCCGGTTCTTCCTCAGCTGGCACTGGGTCTGTGGCCCCAATTCCTGGTCCCATAACTGTTGCCAGGAGTTCAGCCTACACTCAAGTAGGAGACAGAGACACCTGCCCGACTGGCATGTTCTCTCCCTCCTGGTCGATCGTTCGGGAGCTTCATAAGCTTTCTTCTGCCCAAACATCACAGTGACTGATGCCAACAGACATCAGCACACTTAGGGATCCGCAGAGTTTGCGCACCTTGTGTGACAAACCTCAGCAACTCAGCATTTTGGCTAATCTACTTTATTTACATATAAACACACACAGAGCACTGCAACATGGCTCCGTCTCTCTCTAGCATCAGACAGCAAAGAGAAAAAGAACAAAGGACAATAGTCCCACTTCACAGAACACAGTAACACAAACATCCTGTTTTCATCACTTCCCACTCTGTGGAGTCAAAACATATACTGTCATGTGAAAGACAACAATCCCATGCCTGCAACATAGAGCAGGAATTCTAAAAAAAATACATACGCAAGTGTGTGAAGCTGTGGACTGGAAAGAGCGGGCATGGTCAGGGAGGGCTGAACCCACCTACTTTTTACCCACCATCTTGATTTACAGAATAACATCCTTAAAAATTACACTAAGTAAGTAAGAAAATAAACACAAGGAGTTATTTAAAAAGAAGGCAGAGGATCTGATGAGTACCGATGGAGAGCATAATTGTACAGTAACAAATGTAGAGTTACAGTGAAGTAAAGACAGAGATATACAAAATGGTAAAGTGAATGATTAGTAGTAAAAGCAGCAGGACTTTTTTTAACAAAATGCACACATATAGAAACAACAGCAACTTATTATTATCTGCTGAATAGGAAGGAAAAGTCCCTGCCATGTGGAGTTTACAGTTTCAAGTGAAAGGTTTTCTAAATAGGAGGAATGTCCTAAAATGGGGGTGGGGGTGTGAGAGAGACTTTTTAATGTTGTGTTTTGATGTTGTAACCCACCCTGGGAGCTTAGGGTGAAGGGTAGATGATGATGATGATGATAAATTATTATCATCATTATTATTTTAAGAGGAGATACATGTATATATAGGGGGTAAAGGCAACTCCTTGTCTGTATTTCCCTATTTTCATCTGTCCCTATTTTCATCTGTGGGACGTTGGAGGGTATGCTGTGAAAGGAGACCATGAGGAATTGGCAACCAGAACTTCAGAGGTCATGTTTGGACCAGGCTTCTGGTACATCAAGTTTCCCTTCCAACTGAGCCATAATTCCATCTCTCCTTTTTTAATAAAAAAATAAAAATAAAAAATGGAGTTGCAATCGTTCAAAGGCACAATTGTAAAACTCTCAGCTCCAAAACACATTTCTCCTTTTATTGTAGCTTCCTCATACCCAGCAACCTATATTTATAAGGGAGTTCCAAATCTATCAACTTGGGTTACAGAATCCATTTGGAAAGAGATTAAAAAAAGAAAGTGAGTGTCAAAATATCCCCTTCGCGTTGAGTAAATATTTCTGGCATCACAGACTTCACCCCTAGCTTCAGCCACAAGATCACAGCTATTCAGGAAATGGGAGCCAAGTAATATGTTTCACCTGCCTTGGCTGAACTCTTTGATATTTCAGACTTGAAATAGTTTTAACAACACATCCAACTTTCAAAGGTCAAGGGTGGTTTTCTTTTTCTTAAAAAAATAAGAAGAGGTTATCTCCAAAGATGGTGTTCCTCCAAAGTACACTAGACAGGCTTCTTTCTTTCTTTCTTTCTTTCTTTCTTTCTTTCTTTCTTTCTTTTTGAGTTTTATTTATTTATTAATGTTCTTATGTTACATCAGTAAACATTATCATATTACATCACAAGGTTTATTATAATTTTCAGCATGTATGCAAAGTTTATATACAAAATTTATATAACTAAATAAAAGAAACAAGGACAAAAAACTATTCCAAAAGCATATATTTACCAACACTTTGGACTTCCTATCTATCCCGTTGTATATTCCTTTTTTACAAATGAATGTACTCTTATTATTGTATATTTCTTTACATTTAACTAACACATTCCTATATCAATATGTACCCTTGGTCTTATTTCTCAACTCAGTCTCTCTCCAACGTCAATCGAATGCTAGCATAGATAGGGAACCTTTACTGTATTTTTGAACATACATCTTATATCTATCCCCAGAAAGGGTTCTTTCAGCCAAAAGCACATAAGAAGAGCCTGCTGAGTCTGACCAGTCCAGCATCCTCTTCTCAAAGTGGCCAACCAAAATGCCTGGGGGAAACCTACAAGCAGGATTCCGACAGAAGAACACACTCCCTTCCAGTCATTTCTAGCAGGTGGTGTCCAGACGTATTACTGGCACTAACTGTGGCGGCCGAGTTTAGCCATCAGGGCAGACCCTCCAAGTGTCCCTATTTTCCAGGGACATTCCTGGATTCACAGAAGCCATCCCAGTTTCTGATTTGATCCTGGAATGTCCCACTTTTCCTTAGGACGTCACTTTTTTCATTGGAGAGATGTTGGAAGGTATGGAGTTATGCAACCCCTGAGCCAAGGAGATATGGAACTGTACAACCTTTAGAAGACATCTGAAGCATAGCTGTCAACCTTCCCTTTTTTTGCGGGAAATTCCCTTATTCCAGCACCGCTTCCCGCTGCTATCCTGTTAGATATCCCATAGACTGTCCCTGGGACAGGTGAGGCTGCTGATTCCTTATTTTCAAATCTGAAAGTTGACAGCTATGATCTGAAGGCAGCACTGTATAGGGAAGTTTTTAAATCTTTAATGTTTTATTATGTTTTTTATATATTGGAAGCAGTCCAGAGTGGCTGGGGCAACCCAGTCAGATGGGTGGGGTAATAACAACAACAACAACAACAATGGAATAGGACATCCCTATTTTCATCAGAGAAATGTTGGTATGTCATGGCTACTAGCCACTGGTAGCCTGATCAGATAAAGCAAATATAGAGGCCAGTAAAAGACAGTAAGTTATTTGCAGAGAGAAAGAGAGGAGAGGGAAAACAATCTGAAATCGTGAAGTCCATCCGTAGCTTCTTCTGTGCTCTGCAATTCTGCCTTCCGGGAGCTGAAGATGGCAAGTTAAATGTCACCAATATTGCAGGCGATTTGCTGAGCAGAGCAGCAGCAGCAGCAACAGGAACAAAAAAGAGTTGCTAAATGATCTAATTGCTCCCAGCAGACCGCTGGAGCTTCACTAACCAAGCCAAGATCTCCAACAATTAAACATAAAGGGGGGGGGGAGGAATGGAACCATTGGGGATGGAGGCAAAGTCTTCTGCTCGTTTGGAGCGAGCGAGTAACGCCAACGACATTTTCGTGGAGCTTAACGAGAAATGTAAGGCTGCTTGTTGCTTACAGGTGCTGTTCGTCGCTTTCCATGTTAATATGCTTTGTGTCAAATTTAAATGCTCATTATACGAAAAAGGTCAGGCTGCAAAAACACATTATGCGCCAAGAGTTTGTTAATTTAAAGAGCACCGGAAAGCTTCTGCTTACTGCTAAACTTACAGGAGCCAGGCTGTGGGAAGGGTAGGTGAGGGATAGAGTACCTGTAGGCCTGAGGACCCTGAGCATCAGACCATGTTGCCTGGGGCTGATGAGAGCTGGAGTCCTACCACATTTGGAGGCCTACAGCTTCCCCATCTCTGCAAGCCCTAAAGGGGCAGGTTGATCAACACTCGACACAAACGAACAAAGAAGCAGATCTAGGTCACTGGCAGAATACAAAGAGATGACGCTGTGTAGTTAAGCCCATTGCTCACTTGCTAGAACCTACCACCTCTACAGACAACTGTAATATAGAGTTAGCCAAGGTGGTTCTTGCCAGATGTTGCTGGACTTCAACTCCCATCATCCCTGACTACCATGATTCTCTTGACACCGTTGGGCTCAGTCCTAATATGGCGGACTGCAGAGGGATATGAGGAGCTTGGCGTAGTTGAGCTGGATTTGAGGGTAGGGTAGGTGGGTTCAGCACTCTCAACCAGGACCAGGTGCCACCTCAGGAGAAGGGACAATATGCGCCGACCTAGATGTAGTGTCTACTTGCAGGAATGGAAACTCTGGTGAGTAAGGCCTGTGCCTGCCTCAGCTTTAAAGCTGGGCAGGCGAGAGTGGATAACTTGTTGGGACAACTTCTCAGCTTCCATGCAGTCATGGACTTCTTGAACTTGGCCATTGTTCCTAGCCCAGCCAATCCCTGCCAACCCTCTGCCTTGTGAGAGCAATGGGATTGGAATAGTTCTTCTTCCTGCTACCGAGCCTGTTCCATTGTTGTTGTTGTTGTTTAGTTGTGTCCGACTCTTCGTGACCCCATGGACCAGAGCACGCCAGGCACTCCTGTCTTCCACTGCCTCCCGCAGTTGGGTCAAACTCATGCTGGTAGCTTCAAGAACACTGTCCAACCATCTCGTCCTCTGTCGTCCCCTTCTCCTTGTGCCCTCCATCTTTCCCAACATCAGGGTCTTTTCCAGGGAGTCTTCTCTTCTCATGAGGTAGCCAAAGTATTGGAGTCTCAGCTCCTGGGCATCAGTGAACTAAAATGGACGGGAATGGGTGAATTCAGTTTGGATGACCATCATATCTACTACTGTGGGCAAGAATCCCATAAAAGAAATGGAGTGGCCCTCATAGTCAACAAAAGAGTGGTGAAAGCTGTACTAGGATGCAATCTCAAAAATGATAGAATGATCTCAATACGAATCCAAGGCAGGCCTTTTAACATCACAGTAATCCAAGTTGATGCACTAACTACTGGTGCTGAAGAAACTGAAATTGACCAGTTCTATGAAGACTTACAACACCTTATAGAAATGACACCAAGGAAGGATGTCCTTCTCATTATAGGGGATTGGAATGCTAAAGTAGGGAATCAAGAGATAAAAAGAACAACTGGCAAGTTTGGCCTTGGAGATCAAAATGAAGCAGGGCAAAGGCTCTGTTCAGTTTCATTACTCTGCCTTAATAAAATTCCTTTGCTTGCTCATAAGTAAGGGCACTTGATGTCATGTTTGTGAATGGGAGCTGGGATACCAACCATTGGTGATTCTGCCTGGATGCTGATGGGAGTCCAACAACATCTGAAGGGTCAGAGGTTCCCCATCCATGATGCAGAAGCTCAACACTCTCCTAGTTGGAGCCTGACGTGTCTCCTAGTTGGAGCCTGACGTGCTTTTAAACTGCAGCCGCTGAAAACTCCCCTGCAACAATCGGCAACAACTAAAATAACAAGCAACTGCCCCAAATATCCTGCTCCATAATAGGTGAACAGGTGGAGTTATTTCAATGAAGCAAATGGAGCTACAAAAAAACCCCCAACACTTTCCTTTTTACCAAGATCAGTTGGAAAGCCTAACAGAACTGCACATCTTTGGCAAATAGTAACAATACTTCTAATGATAACATTAGTTTGGGATGGAGTACCTGTGTCCCTACAGACATTGTTGGACTATAACTCCCATCATCCTTGGTGCTGGTGGGTGTCAGAGTCCAACAACATCTAAAATTCCCCATCTATGGCACAGGCCTGGAGGATTTTGACTATATCACCTTATTTGGCCATCTTGTTTACTAGAGGTTATTGGGCACCTTCTGCTACCCTGAGTCCAGATAATCTGTCTTTTTTTAAAAAAAAAAATGCTAGCAAAGAATTGATGGAACATGACCATTCTTCAAAGGCCCTTCTGAACTTTAATGAGGTCTATTTGGATTAAATTCCCCACTGACAATGCATCTGAAACACAACTGAACCTACCACTTTCTTTTTCCATAAAGAATTTTATTATATTTTTGCCCCAGAAGAACCTTTAGACTGATCAAAAAGCACAGCTGTGCATCCCAAGTCTAGAGGACAGGGAAAAAATCCCTATAATTTAAATATTACATTATGGTGATGTGGGTTGGGTGGCTTTTTTTTTTGTTTGCCCCCGCAGAATCTCTAATCTCATTAAATAAAAGACCATTTTGCAAGATGGAGATGAGCCGATAACAACATTGGCCTCGTGAGATATTTTCTGTTTTCCATCCATCAAGCAGGTAATTGTGGGAGTTATGACTTTGTTAGCCAGAAATGTACAGCTCTAAAGAACCGATAACTAAGCCTCTCAGCTCACCAGACAATGGAGCAGCACCCAGTAATTGAATACATCAATAAGATTTCACATCTCGTATAACTCCGGCACGCCGGACAGGCTAGCATTAGACATAATCATATTTTGATCAGGAGAAAATAGAAGTTGGATGAAATAATATCAATTTTATTTACAGAGCAGAGGAGAAGCCGTCCAGCCTGCGATGGGAGAGGGAGGGCGATTATGTCTTCTTTTTCACACAAAAACTGGCTTTGATCTTGCTCTCTGGTGGCAAATAGGGGTGCCATCCATTTGCACCAGCTGCCGACCTGTTTCGAAGCAGGGTATGTTGTGGAGAGCCCCACTTGGAGGAATAAATATACAATCAACGTAATAAATGGTGACAAAACAGGCAGAACTCATGCTTTACAATGCTAACCTGCAGCAGCCCTGTGGGGACCACTTGATATTCTGGACAAATGCAGTTTATTGATCCGCCTCCTCCTCTGGGCCAAAGACCACATTTAGTGCTAGATGTTTGAATAAGCGTTTAATTTTTCTTTCCTTCCAGCTGAAACCTTTGTGGATGAAACCTCAATTTCTGGGAGAAGGAGCGTTTCGACAAATATTTTGTTCCTAGTCCCTGACTGATGCATATATTAGGAAGGCTTCAGTTAAAAGGGATCAATCTGTAAAACACTGGCCCTATCAGATTAGCTTGGACAGAAGAGAACTAGTGTGGATGCTGTTAATAAAAGCTGGGACTTCTCCCTCTCTCACAAGAAAAAGAAGAAGAAGAGTTTGGATTTGATATCCCGCCTTTCACTCCCTTTAAGGAGTCTCAAAGCGGCTAACAATCTCCTTTTCCTTCCTCCCCCACAACAAACACTCTGTGAGGTGAGTGGAGCTGAGAGACTTCAAAGAAGTGTGACTGGCCCAAGGTCACCCAGCAGCTGCATGTGGAGGAGCAGAGACGCGAACCCAGTTCACCAGATTACGAGTCTACCGCTCTTAACCACTACACCACACTGGCTCTCTAGCTGTTCGAAAGCACACCAGTGCAAGTAGATAAATAGGTACCACTGTGGTGGGAAGGTAAATGGTGTTTCTGTGCACTCTGGCTTCCATCACAGTGTTCCATTGCACAGTGTTCCGTTGGTTTAGTCACGCTGGCCACATGACCCAGAAAGCTGTCTGTGGACAAACGCCAGCTCTCTCGGCCTAAAAGCGAGATGAGCGCCACAACCCCATAGTCGCCTTTGACTGGACTTGACCGTCCAGGGGTCCTTTACCTTTATCTGCTTCTGAATGCCAGAGCTGGAATTTCCAGAGTTCCCTAGGAAGAGCAGAGGCGTACCTAGGTTGTTTTGCACCCTTGGAAAGGACTGATATCAGTGTCTCCAAAACCAGGAGAGACCATGAACCAGAAACTCAAAAGTTTGCTTTGGTCACATTCATGCACTGGTGGAGGAAGAGAAGTGCGGGGGGAGCGCACCGCCCCTGGCAGAGAGATCCTGGTGGGGTGCCATCGTGGCGGCGGCCCCCCCATGCGCTGGGTGCCACGCCACGCCCCCAGGAAGCACGCCACACCCCTATGGGCGGCACACCACACCCCTGGGATGCACAACAGCCCCGCCCCTGCCTGCTCTCCGCCCCCCCCCCCCGGTATCAGAGCATGAAGCTCCACCACTGCCTTCATGCTCTGTCAGTGAATTCCTCCACAGACATCAGGATCAAGTGTGCTCAGCCCTGACTCTCCAGTGTGGTGTAGTTGTTAAGAGCGGTAGTCTCGTAATCTGGGGAACCGGGTTCGCGTCTCCGCTCCTCCACATGCAGCTACTGGGTGACCTTGGGCCAGTCACACTTCTCTGAAGTCTCTCAGCCCCACTCACCTCACAGAGTGTTTGTTGTGGGGGAGGAAGGGAAAGGAGAATGTTAGCCGCTTTGAGACTCCTTAAAGGGAGTGAAAGGCGGGATATCAAATCCAAACTCTTCTTCTTCTTCTTCTTCCTTCTCCCCCTCTTCTTCCTCCACTGTTGGTCTGTCTGTCTGTCTGAGCAGATGGACAGGTGAGAGGGCTCCTAGCCACTCCAAGCCAGAGTAGAGAGGCACGATTTTTGTGCCCTCCTGGGCCTACACCCTTGGCTGGGACCAGCCTAGCCAACCCTTAAGTAGACCCCTGAGAAAGATGGACTGGTTGTTAAACCGCTCATGGTATTATTAATAATAATAATAATAACAATAATAATAATAATAATAATAATAATAATAATAATAAATTTTATTTATACCCCGCCCTCTCCGGCCAGAGCCGGGCTCAGGGCAGCTAACAACAGTAAAATTACAGTAAAAACATAATAGGGGGGAAACCAATTTAAAATACAGGTTAAAATGCAATTTAAAATGCAGCCTCATCAAAACCATAAGGGGAGGGAAACATAAGGGTCAGACTGAGTCCAAACTAAAGGCCACTGTATTTTAAGTGTATTTTTGATAATAAAGATTTACAGTGGTGCCTCGGGTTAAGTACTTAATTCATTCCGGAGGTCCGTTCTTAACCTGAAACTGTTTGTAACCTGAAGCACCACTTTAGCTAATGGGGCCTCCCGCTGCCGCTGTGCTGCTAGAGCACGATTTCTGTTCTCATCCAATAGATTTCTGATGGATGACCACTTGGCAACTTATTTTACAGGGTAGTTAGTTTAAGGAAATTATTGTGAACTGCCTCATGGCTTGGTGAAGTCTCTTCAGATGTGCAGGCCAAATGTATTTTATTATAACTGACAGCTCTCATTTGGAAACATTTCCCCTTATTATTAAAGAACATCAAAGCTAATGGATATCTCCTTATTTCAGAAAATCAAAACTTCAAAAGCAGTCACCACTCCCCCTTGCTTTGAAAGAACATTCAAATCACTTTTGTCCCCTCAAAGAATTCTGGGTGCTGTAGTTTACCCTTCACAGAGTTATAATTCCCAGCAACCCTTAAGCAACCACAGCACCCAGAATTCTTTGATGGGGGAAATGTGCTTTAAAGGTGTGGCAACTTGTGTTGAAAATGTGACGTGCTATATTACAGCTGAGTGGAGGCAGGGAAGCAGGAGGTTTAGACAAATGGTCAGAGAACAAGGCTATCAGTGACCACTGGCCTCTTTAGCCATGTCCTGGCTCCACTTTTGGAGGCCATATGGTTCTGAATATGGAGCCCAGGTGAGGAGAGGGTTGCTGCCCTCTGGTTCTGTTTATGCAATTCCCATAGGTAAAGCACCAGATTTAGGTTTGATGAAGCCCTAAGCTACTCAAGGTAATGGGGCCCTTTATATGCCCAGCTGTCCTTTGTCAACAACAAATTGTTGCTGTTTTTTTGGGTTGAATATATGCTATATATGGTAATTTATGGACCTAACACAGGCATAGGCAAACTCGGCCCTCCAGATGTTTTGAGACTACAATTCCCATCATCCCTGACCACTGGTCCTGTTAGCCTGACCTAATAGGTCCATACACAACACAAAACACTGTTGCTGTATGTAGGTTTTATTCTATTTGTTTTTTATCTTATATTTTGGAAATGTATATCCAGTTTACATTTTTGGGGGGCCCCCAAGAAAGTGGGACCCTAAGCTATAGCTTGTTTAGCTTATATGTAAATCCGGCACTGCATAGGTATCTGTTTGACCAATGAAAGAACAGGATTCTGGGCTCGGTAGCCCCTCGTTCTGATCCAACAAATCAGTTTGGAGGGCAACCAAAATGGTCAAAGGCCTGGAAATGATGCCTTATGAGGAACGGCTAAGGGAGCTGGGCATGTTTAGCCTGGAGAAGAGGAGGTTAAGGGGTGATATGATAGCCATGTTCAAATATATAAAAGGATGTCACATAGAGGAGGGAGAAAGGTTGTTTTCTGCTGCTCCAGAGAAGCGGACACGGAGCAATGGATCCAAACTACAAGAAAGAAGATTCCACCTAAACATTAGGAAGAACTTCCTGACAGTAAGAGCTGTTCGACAGTGGAATTTGCTGCCAAGGAGTGTGGTGGAGTCTCCTCCTTTGGAGGTCTTTAAGCAGAGGCTTGACAACCATATGTCAGGAGTGCTCTGATGGTGTTTCCTGCTTGGCAGGGGGTTGGACTCGATGGCCCTTGTGGTCTCTTCCAACTCTATGATTCTATGATTCTTCTTATAATCTAAATTCAGGGAAAGACATGGTCTCTGTGTTTCAACGTGTCAACTCCTGAGGTTGTTCTCTTTTGGTTCTTCTTTCTTCCTCCAGCCCTAAGTGGTGTACATGGTTTCTCACCCTCTTCATTTAGTTGAATTTAATTTAATCCCCACAGCAATCCTGTGATACCTCACAGCTTAGGCAGTAACTGGCCAAAAGGTCACCTCAGTGAGCTTCATGACTGAATGGGGATATATTAAAGTATGTACAGTCATACCTTCAGGTTGCGCATTTTTGGGTTGCGCTGTGCACCGAACCCAGGTTTCAGTGCTCTCACATGTGCAGAAGTGCTAAATCGTGCTTTGTGCATGCATAGAAGCACCGAATTGTGACCAGCACTTGTGCAGACGCAGTACTGTGAGTTGCAAATGCTGCGGGTTGCGAACATGCCTCCCGCACGGATCACGTTCTCAACCCGAGCGTCTACTGTACATCCGTTCTCTCTCCTTGGGTGTCCCAGGCAGGGCTGTGCAAATGAGAGGATGGGGTTGTGCAGTTAGGGATGGGCTCTGTTCTCAGTTGAGTTTTATGGGGAAAAGAAAATGGGCACAAACCTGGCACAGAGAAGGGCAAACCTGGCCCCATTTCTCTGCCCTAGACATAGGAATCACCCCATTGTAACACCTTAATTGAACTAGGTACATCACAGGTACACCATCAGGGAGAGATAAAACTGGAAGGCAACTACCTTTCTTGACAAGTACCTTACCACTGAGATCATGCACATGCACAATGTGTATGAACGATTGCATGTGTGTGCAAGCTGTCTCTTTGCAATTTGCACAACACAGCACCTATTGTATCAAAATGCTGGACTTCATAAGACTGGGAACCAGTGGCATCGCAAGGGGGGGCGGTGCACCCTGGGTACCATGTCTGGGGGGTGACAAGCAGCCCCCCCCTGCAGGGTGCTCACCCCGCCACCCCCGGGCACAGGGACGCGAGCAGCCATCGCACCGCAACCGCATGTGGAGGATCCTCCGTTCGCGGCTGCAGCCGCAAGCAGAGGATCCTGCCACCGTCCGTACGGCATTTGAGAGGCACCAGCGGCAAACCACTACATACAATGAATGCATGGTGTTGCATGCATGCGCTGTACATAGTGACACTGCACATGCGCTGTAAATAGCGGTTTGCCGACGGCGCTCCTCAAGCACCGTATGGGCAGTGGTGGGATTACTCCGTTGTTGCTACAGCCACGAGCAGAGGATCCTGCCCCTGTCCGTATGGCCCTCGGGTGGCGCTGGTGGCAAACTGCTATGTACAACACAAGTGCGGTGTTGCACACATGCGCTGTATGTAGTGACACCACACATAATAATAATAATAATAATAATAATAATAATAATAATAATTTATTATTTATACCCCACCCATCTGGCTGAGTCTCCCCAGCCACTCTGGGCGGCTCCTGATCAAGTAATAAAAACAATACATGCGCCCTACGTAGTGACACCACGCGATGCATGCATCGTACGTAGCAGCACAACGCGTGCGCAGCTGGTGGTTTGCCCCACCCCAGGTGTCGGTTAGCCTTCGTTCGCCCCTGCTGGCAACTGGAGGATCTGTGGCCCTCTAAATGTTGCTGGACTTCAGCTCCCAGCAACCCCAGCCATTGTGGCCAATAATCAGAGATGATGGAATCCAGAAATGCCTGGAGGGCCACAGATTATCTCTCCTGTACATCAAGTAGGGTTCATTGAATAAAAGGATTTACTTACTTAGCAACCACCCTAGACCCGGAGGTCTCAGGGCTGTTCACAGAAAATCAAAATATAAAGCCTCAAATTATATAATCACAATAAAACAACCCAATACCCCTCAAGAAAAGCACATTTTAAAAGGGCATAGGATATTTTGCTGTGCGTATTCATGGTTTTATGCCGAATGCTTATGGTGAGCGAGAGGAGGAGGGGGAGTACAATGATGCGTGTGTCCTCTTCATTAATAAAAAATGGTGCTACTGATTTTGTCAGGATGCCTGTTTATCAAAAAACCCTTTCATCTCCTGAATCTGTGCAGCAGATGTATTGGCTGCAGAATATCCTGCCAGGAAAGTGGGGGAGAGGAATTACCCCTCCCTACCATATGACCACGGGACGCGGGTGGCGCTGTGGGCTAAAGCCTCAGCGCCTAGGGCTTGCCGATCGAAAGGTCGGCGGTTCGAATCCCCGCGGCGGGGTGCGCTCCCGCTGTTCGGTCCCAGCGCCTGCCCACCTAGCAGTTCGAAAGCACCCCCGGGTGCAAGTAGATAAATAGGTACCGCTTACCAGCGGGAAGGTAAACGGCGTTCCGTGTGCGGCTCTGGCTCGCCAGAGCAGCGATGTCACGCTGGCCACGTGACCCGGAAGTGTCCCCGGACAGCGCTGGCCCCCGGCCAATAAATGTGAGATGGGCGCACAAACCCCACAGTCTGTCAAGACTGGCCCGTTCGGGCAGGGGTACCTTTACCTTTACCTTACCATATGACCACAGTGTGGGGGTTTTTGGCAGCTGGATCTGATTGACAACAGTGTTGATGGCTGCAGGAAGGCTGGCTCTTGAGAAATGCCAAATAAGCACAGAATTCTCGCTCAAGTCATTATCCGACCCATGGCCTTAATATGTTAATTCAACAAGCTGTTCTCCATCTGCTGAACTGTTGAATTCAGATCCAATCCAGAGAGAGAGAGAGAGAGAGAAGAGGAGTGGGAAGGTCACACACACATCTTACTTCAATGGAAAAATTTCACACACACCCCTTAGAGCTATTGCAATTATTTCTCTTTTTAATTTTTTATTTTTTTATAATAATTTTTTATTGGTTTTTACACATATTTTCCAGCATATCATTCTTTTGAACATCATTTCAAAATCTTTGGCTATCACAGCCTGAGACTTCCTTCAACCTCAACTGATGGTTTTCTAAAATCTTTTCTCATTATACATTTTGTTACTCTAGTTATTGCTATAAATTCAAAACTTAATACCTATTCTTAATTCTTTTCACAATAATTTATATATTACTCCTTACAAAACTTCTTCTAACCCTACAAGCGATGTCAATTGGTTGCAGTTGCTTTTCAAATATATCGAAAACTTCTTCCATTCCTTTAGGAAAGTCTGGTCCTGCTAGTTCTGAATTTTCCCTGTTAATCTCGCCATCTCAGCATAGTTCATCAATTTCTCTTGCCACTCTCTGTTGCAATTATTTCTCATTGTGATTGTGTGTGTTGAAAAATCAGTAACTTTTGTAGGATCGACACCTGTACCCATCCAGCAAAGCCACTGAGGCTGCTATCTTATACACACTTACTGGAGAGCAAGTACCATTGAAATAACCTTGATGGCAAAAAGTGAGGAGGTATTAAAGAACCTTTTAATGAGGATGAAAGGTAAAGGTAAAGGTACCCCTGCCCGTACGGGCCAGTCTTGACAGACTCTAGGGTTGTGCGCTCATTTCACTCTAGAGGCCGGGAGCCAGCGCTGTCCGCAGACACTTCCGGGTCACGTGGCCAGCGTGACAAGCTGCATCTGGTGAGCCAGCGTAGCACACGGAATGCCGTTTACCTTCCCGCTGGTAAGCGGTCCCTATTTATCTACTTGCTCCCAGGGGTGCTTTTGAACTGCTAGGTTGGCAGGCGCTGGGACCGAACAACGGGAGTGCACCCCGCCGCGGGGATTTGAACCCCCGACCATGCGATCGGCAAGTCCTAGGCGCTGAGGTTTTACCCACAGCGCCACCCGCGAGGATGAAAGAGGAGAGCGCAAAATATGGCCTGAAGCTCAACATAAAAAAAACAACTAAGATCATGGCCACTGGTCCCATCACTTCCTGGCAAATAGAAGGGGAAGAAATGGAGACAGTGAGAGATTTTACTTTCTTGGGCTCCATGATCACTGTAGATGGTGACAGCAGTCACGAAATTAAAAGATGCCTGCTTCTTGGGAGAAAAGCAACGACAAACCTAGACAGCAGCAGCAGTCTCAGCAGCCCAGAGCAGTTGGCTCTGGCTGGCTTCACACCCCCTCTGGCTTGCACACAAGTAGTAGTTGGGATGGGGCTGCTCCAAAAGGCAATGTGAAGCCTCCCTTCCCAGCTGAGGGATCTCTGCCCCCTCCTGCTTGCACGCAAGTAGGAATGGGATTGGGGCTGCTCCGATGGGAAGGGAGGCATTGTGCTGCCTGAGCCTTGCCACTGCCGCTCTCGGCCCTCCTCCTCCTGCACTCAAATGATGGTGAATTTTCACAAGGACATGTTGAAATGAATGAATGGAAACTGATGTGGAAATGTGGAGAAATGAACTTCAGACTGAGAAACTGAGAGACACCAAAATTGGCAGATTCACCCATCCAACATAGGCAGCAATGGTAATGCAAGGGAACCCCTAAAATGAGGGTTTTGGCAGAGTGGGTGGGGAGGTCTGCTTGCCAATGCCTGTGGCTGATTGGTTCACCAGACATTGAAATCAATAGGATTTCTCCAGAGTAAGTAATTTGAAGTTTGAACCCTAATGATTCCAGATCATTGTGGTTCATACCAGCAGACCCCCCTCTGGAGTTAATAACTTATGCACCACATTTCAAATGAGCTAGAATTAACATTGGACTCTTTAATAGGATATAAATCTTACAAATAGTGGCACTAATAATACATTTTAAAGGAAAATGCTTTTTGAAGTCGCAAAGCCATGGGAATAATTAACTGTTTTTTTGTGACTGCATTAGCATCAGTGTCATGCTCTACATTTATTATTCTGGTGTTTGTCTTCTGCACACTTTGGCGATTTATATTCTGAAACCCTGGATTCCTGGCCTGCATCAACATGGCAAGATAAAGACTTGTGAGTTCTTTGCTCAATAGTGTGCACAAGTTTTAATCCTGGGCCATTTATACTGTTGCCTGGCTTTCGATTCCCCCCAGCAATCTTGCGGAAAATTCCATCTGTCTTCATTGGAAACTGACTTTACCTACAGTGACTTGCAGATGTTTTAAGGCCGTAACAGTATAAGGAGAGCAATGCTGGATCAGGCCAAGAGCCCATTTGATCCAGCATCCTGCTGATGTGGTGGCCAACCAGACGTCTCATCCCAGAATCACTGACTTTGAAGAGAAGATATATGAACCTCATGTGTTTGGACAGGAGATCCACTTAGTGATGCCAAGGGGGGTATCCCTGCACATCTTTTAATAGTGGGATCCATTCTTCATTGCTGATGAAGAACTGGTGGACTATGGGAACTAGTGTACAGAGCAGAGAGAAAAAGGGAGCACCTCTGGGAAATGATATATAACAAAATGAAAAAGGTATTTAAATATACCTTCCTCAAGAAACCAGAGGCCTTTCTCCTGGGCATTGTCGGCCAATTGGTGCCAAAGAAAGACAGAACATTCTTTATGTATGCTACAACAGCAGCAAGAATACTCATCACAAAGTATTGGAAGACACAAGACCTACCCACCTTGGAAGAATGGCAGATGAAGGTGATAGACTATATGGGACTGGCAGAGATGACCGGCAGAATCCGAGACCAGGGAAAAGAGACGGCAGAAGAAGATTGGAAGAAATTTAAGAACTATCTTAAGAAACATTGCAAAATCAATGTGTGCTAGAATGATGTGGCTTTAGAAATCAAATGGAGTACAGCTGTAAAGATTAAGTTAAAAGAAAAGAAAGGTTGACAATTAGATAAAATTAAGGGTGAGGATTTGCTGAACTAAATATTTGAAATGGGAATGCAGAAAGGGGAGGTATGAGGAGGTCGGTGAAGTAAGTTTTAAGAAAACAAGGTTCTGAAATTATACTTGTTCTTTTTTTGTTTGTGTTTGTGTGTATTGTTTTGTTTGATATAATTTGTAAAACTTCAATAAATATCTTTTTTAAATAAAAAAAGAGAGAGAAAAAGGGAGCACCAATCATTTTGATAGAAAACAATCTTTTCCAGCCCAAAAATCAGTTTTGCAAGATGGAACACTGGACACCTGCCAAACTATTTGTCTGTTTTAGAAAAGAGATGGTCGTTTAAAAAATGGGATGTCTTGTAAATTTAGCTCAGATAATTTCTATTTTACACATTTTTAAATATATATATGGAATTGTTACATGCACACAACTTTTTGGTAGATTTGAACTCAGCTTTCCTGGGTCCAGAACCATTTCGCTCTCTCAGATTGTACCTTTGCAGCCAAATACCATGCTTTTAAAAATGCATATATCAAACCTGCAAAGCAACCCCTCCATGACAAATTTTAATGAGATGTTCTCTCCCGGCCGCTGCATCTCATCAGACCTGGAATGAAATGAAACAGTCAAGCATTTTGACCTGAGTGTTAATGATCTGTCATGAAAAACAGGACCACCTGGTTAGCAAAGCCCAAAATATGTGCTCAGTAGAGTAAGAGGTACCACCATCCTGAATCCCTTTGGAATGTATTCTATAGTGATGTTGAAACATCTTGCCTGTCATTAGTAGATAAACATGTTGCCCCATAACAGTTGTTCAGGGAATTCTTGAGAGGCCAGGATGAATCTCCTCCAAATTCCTCAGGTTATTTCCAAATCATTCCAGTGATTTGCAGCCTGCAGCCTTTCCCAATATCAGGCAGTCATCTGATTCTTCCAGTAGTAGGAAGAATCACATTCAGCCTCCAGGCCTGAGGGTCAACATAAAAAGAGCTTGCTGGGTTAAGCCAACAGCTCATCTTGTCCAGCATCCTGTTCCATCAGTGGCCAAACAGATGCCTGCTGAAAGCCCACAAGGAGGACCAGAGCACTCCCACCCTCCTTTGTCTTCCAGAAACTGGACTTCAGAAGCCTCTGACCATTGGGGCATCATGTCTTGAATAGATTCCCCCAACCCTGGTGGCGAAATGAGGAGGATGGAATATGGTTCAGCAATTGCTGCACTTGTGAGCCTCGTCCAGATCTGACCCAAAGCCAGAATCTTTCCAGATGAGAACTATGGCCCATTACCTTCCACTAGCCACATGCTAATGGTGGGTGGGGCCAGAGGAAGAAGTGGGCGGAGTGACAGACATGAATTTTACTGTTGTACAATTTTCAACACACTTACTCACATGCCCCTTTCTATTCTCTATTAAGGCAAGCAAAGACCCTTCTCAGTTTTCAAGGGCACATTCTAAGATACAGCAGTCGCCCACTATTCGTACTTTCTGGAAACAACCAAAGACATTTCTGTTTGGACAAGCCATTCCAGCTGGAAGAAAATGCCTCTGTGCTTCAGATGCTCATTTTGCATGTTGTATCACTTTTAATTCTATCTTTAGTACTATTTTTAATCCTATCCTCAGTCCTTTGTAGGAGCGACTGTTTTCAAAACTATATTTAGCTGTTTTTTGTGATATGCTTGTAAATTGCCTCAATGTGCGTGTAGACAGCAATTCATAAATTAGTGAAAGTAAATAAATAATACCATACAGGGAAACTCTCAGGATGTGAAGCTAGGCTAGTGAGGGGGAGTGTCGTGGAGAGAGTTCTGAGGGCCTAATATAGAGACCTGTGGGACTACACTTGGCCCCTAGACTTGAGGCTTCCCCAGCCTTGGGATATAGGAGAGAGGGAGAGACGGAAGTGGTTGGGTTGTCTACCATTTGGCAATGTCTCCCATTGTCAAAGCTCTTTCATTTGGTGCCTTTGTGCACACGCTGCTATTCTAAAATGATTGGGCAGTGTCAGGGAACTGACATCGGAGCTAGAGGTGGAGGGAAGGCTCTCAAATGATGCTGGAGAAGGGCCCAGCAGGGAGAGAGGCAGCTCAACAGATGGGGAAGCAAATCAGCGCAACACCAGGGATATAGAGGGGCTGATGGGGGAATCGGCGAGAGGGCTCCAGGACTCTTCACCGGACACCAGCGGGGAGAGCACGGGTCCTCCGCTACCCACGCCCTCCCTGCGCAGAAGACTTCCGCACAGGGAGAGTAGGAGGAGACTTGGCGTCAAACAACTTTTATGTTGGAAAAGGTTTAAGAAACGCCCACTGATGGATTCTGCTAGCGACTGAGGCAGCCACGAAGTGAAGGGCTGTCCAGACATAAAGGTTTAACCAGGCAACATAGCCAGGAGAGGCGGCAACTTACACACGAGCAACCCATACTCATTACAGGCAGGGATGCCCATATAGGACATTCCTAAAAGGTGGCGCTGTGGTCTAAACCACTGAGCCTCTTGGGCTTACTGATTGGAAGGTCGGTGGTTTAAATCCACACGATGGGGTGAGCTCCTGTTGCTCTGTCCCAGCTTCTGCCAATTTAGCATTTCAAACGCACTCCAGTGCAAGTAGATAAATAGGTACCGCTGTGGCGGGAAGGTAAAAGGCGTTTCTGTGCACTCTGGTTTCCGTCACAGTGTTCTGTTGCGCCAGAAGCGGTATAGTCATGCTGGCCACATGACCTGGAAAGCTGTCTGTGGACAAATGCCGGCTCCCTCAGCCTGAAAGCGAGATGAGCGCTGCACCCTATAGTCACCTTTGACTGGATTGACCCGTCCAGGGGTCCTTTACCTTTACCTCCCTATAGGTCCTGTCATCGCAGTGGATTTCTGAGTCTTCTTTCATACATGGATGCAGGAAGGCAATCAAATGAACAATCACATCCAGCCAAGTAAGCAGAATAAAACCCACTGCAGTTATACCTTGACTGACCCGACACTTGTCCTGATCTGTTTTAGATATTTGAAGACATCTGGTTGTCATAACTCAGCCTCACTCTCACCCCCCCCCCAACTCCTGCTCTCTCTCTACAACTAATCCAGAATGTGGCAGCCAGACTGGTGACTGGGAGTGGCCACCGAGACCATATAACACTGGTCCAGAGAATCCTGCATTGACTCCCAGCAGGTTTCCAGGCACAATTCAAAGTGTTGGTGCTGACCTTTAAAGCCTGTCTGCAGTCACTGGGACTACGTAACTCCCATATGGGGTAGTTCCACGTATATATACATTGTAACCTAAGTCTGCCTTCAGAGATCCATCTGTGAACTGAATGTGTGAGTAAACTCCTTGTATATACTTTTGACGAGTCTGTGTCTATTCTTTTTAAGGGGGAGAAAAGGGGATTACCAGGAATCCTATACTGAGAAGCTTAAACAAGCTTGCAACAAGCTAACCGCTGTGTGTTTAAAAGGGGAATGCACTCTGCTAAGTAAAAGGACTTGCTAATGCAAGTTAGGAAGGATATTATTAAACAATATATCCTCTCCTGTCTCCCTGAACATTCCCACATGGATGAGGCCAATTAACTTGGGGCTGAAAAAATTCCACACTGAAGAAATGCCACGGGACCAGGGCTCATAAAATCCTGAGTAGGGACCCCTTCATGGGTGCTTTTTCCAATGGCATCTGGAGCACACAATCAGACAATTGGCCCATCTAGCACAATACTGTTTACACTGTCTGGCAGCAGCTATCCAGGATTTAAGTCAACAGTCTCTTCCAGACCTACCTGGAGATTTCAGGGATGGAAGTTGGGACCTTCTGGGTGCAAAGTAGATGCTTTACTACTGAGCTACAGTCCTTCTCCAAGGGTGGCTCTTCCAGCTTTCCTAAACGGGGCAGAGTATAGGATAGGAGGAGTGGAGGCAAAGACACAAAAGACAGCAGTTTACTTCCAATGCTGGCTGGAGCAAGTGGCTCATCGGGAGCTCTGCTTGGTGTTGTGAGAACCAATGAGCTTTGCCTTTCAGGCTCCTCCACAAGACCAGAAGAGTACACTGCCTTTAAGTTTCTGCATCTATACATATATTTTGGCAAATTCTACGTAAATCTGGGTAATTGGGAAAGCGGCAGAGGTGATGCTTAAGTAACCACCTACCTAAAATATTGTTGGGCTGCGGACGAGGCTCTTGCAGTGCAAATGAGTTGGCCACTCCTATATTTTACTGGCCTGACTAGGCTTCACTAGAAGATGAGCATTTAGTGTCAGCTGTCTCAAACTGTGGAACATTCTTGCAGCAGAAATAACTTTTTATGCTGACTGGCCCATGCAGTTGTTTAAAACTTTTTTTTCTTTTTTGGATTAGCCAGTTATTTTAATGTTTCCTTTGTACAATTTTTATGCTTCATAATTGTACACCACCTAGATATTTTGCGAAATGGCAGTATAGAAATCAGTTTATACATAAATAAAACAAAATCTTATACTCAAATGCTACTCCCCTTTGTGGAAAGAACACTGTTAGATTTCTCTCCTTTTAACTAGAAGCCCCCTTCGATTTTATAGCCGACTGTAAGTAACATTTATGAATTGTCCTCAGCCTCCTTTAACTTCTCCAGATCTATGCAAGCCACTAGATGCCCTTCCATAACAATATTTTCTGGTGTCTGGATCAATATTTCTCAGCGATCGAGTGCTTTTGCTATGAAAAGGCTTTTAGTACGGTTATAAGGCAGTCAATAATCATGGCTGACCTTTCAAAACTCACTGTCACCCTTTTATTCTATATCCACCTGGAAAAAAGGAGGAGGGAGGAGAAAAGAAAGGCATTCTATAGTATAATCACTATAAAGTGTTGTTTTTTTAGGGCTGGATCAGTGAACTGGTGGCCCTCCAAAACAAATCCAGTGGCATGCCATACTTATTTTGATTTTATTTGCTACATTTATTTCATACTAGCAGCCTTGTACCTGGAATTGTATCTGGGAACTCTAAGAAACAAAAAAAAAAAATCCAGACAGATTTGAAAGGTTCATTCCACCATCTTGACTCAAAATGGCACCCAATTGTATCCAAGCATGGATGAAAACTTGCTCCTTGATCTCAGGAACCAACATTTAGAATTTGGTTATGATATCTTAAGAGGTGCCCAAATACAGAGGAAACAAACAACATTCCAAAACTTGTTATAGATTTTAATCCGTTTCTTTGCCAGACTGCAACACAAATATTTTCAGGGTGGCCTGCAAATAAAACAGACATACAAAGGAAAACCAATACAAAATGAAATCGAAAGAGACAACAGAGAGCAGGATAAAATTGTATAATCAAATATTGAGTTTGCATACTGCCTTTCAATATTACATTTTTAATTCCCCCCCCCTTCCTGCAAGGACTTTTTAAGGGTGATTTAAGATTATAAGTATTTCAGCCTCACTTGGATGGGCTATCCCCATTAAAGTTAAAGAGATGGGGCACGGCTGGGTCTCTGAAGTATCATCTGAACTAGCCTAGAAGTACAGACCAATCAAAAAGTACTGATTACATTTCAATGGAGCTTGCTCTGAATTACTCCATGACAGGAACTGCTGGTTATTACTCCATGTGGTGGGCTGCATAACCACAGCTTCTGAATGAAAAACTTTCCAAATCTAGACCTGCTACTCCATGGCAGTGTTTATCTCAACAATTTTGTCTCTGGCCTTACTCCTTAGCCCTAACTTCTGGTTTCCTCTCTCATCCTCATTGTGCTTTGGTCTTGACTCTCTGTATATCATCAGTTCATGGAATATCTTGGAGTGGGGCAAACCAGAAGTGGAGCTGAAATGAGGGTAACTTGGAGATGCCTATGAGAGCTCGGTAAAGAGTTGTTATTCCAGCAAAGGCCCAAGAGAGACTGAATTCCTCTTCCTTCCTAGAAATCTGCAGGATCTCAAATCTGCAGGATCTTTTCCTTCTTCTCAAGTAGCTCTCTCACAGCGAAGCCCTATGGCTGCCAGGTGAAGACTTCCTTGCCATCTCTGGGCACCTTTTTAGAGATCCTGACGCTGTTTCAGCTACCTGAAGGCTCTAGGTGAAGGTTGAAAGTCTGAGGTTGAGGCACAGATCCAGTGCAGTGGGTGGGGATTATTGGGGTGCCAAGCAAGATGTTTTTAGAGCTGGGTAACTCTGGCTGCTCTACTGCAACAGTGGGCCTTTCAGAGTCCCAGTCTTCTTAGGATAGGGTCCCTCCCGCAAGGAAAGGTCAGGCTAAACCTAACACTTCTGAATCCCAGTCTACTCCAAACTATTGTCCATATCCCAGGCCTGAGTCACCATTCCAAATGGCCTGTGCTCAAATTTTCAGAGCTTACTGAACCTCTTAGACATCTTCAAATCTCTTGGCAGTGAATAATGGATGAGAAATAGAAGTAACGAGTAGGCAGGAAGTCAGCTATATAGGAAAAAGTCATCTTTATGTTAAATGTATCGTGAGCACTATTTAATGTATTGGTGTTGTTTTTTCTTAGTTGTTAGGAGGTGATTGATATTTGTTTATCTTCATATTTCTTTTTTGTATGTGATGTAGTAAAATGAAATAAAAATATATGTTTTAAAAAAATCTCTTACAACCCCCTGGACGTTTCTTCTATGGCGTCCTCCTCCATTAGCTCAAGAAGTTTCCTTGCAATTAAAAGGGGAAATAAAAATAATTACCAAAGGCATGGTTAAGGCTTTGACATTTTTCTACATAGCACATCAAAGTTTTCGCAGTTAATTGTTGCCTCATTTATTAGACTAATGAGGAAAGATAGACCCAGGTATGAATTTCAGCTGGCCCCCATAGTATCATCATCCAACATGTACCCATGCAGTGATTCATCAATCAACCATTTCATTATTCTAACATGACAGTTTCCCCCCCATCCCTTCCCACTCAACGACACATAAAAGCTTTCCCTAGCTGCTATTAATTGTGCGACCCATTGTTCGGGTTCCTGGTAATGTAACCCTTGGAGGATTTGAAGCCATGTGATATGACCAGAACATAAATTTTTATTGCTAGTGCTTTAATGTTCTTGAAGTGACATTATTGTGAAAGAAGCATATTTCTGTAGTCTGTTCCTAGCATGTGCACCATACTAGCAGGACTGGAGGACAACCCTCCTTGAATGGTATTATTTTATCTTTTTTGACATCTTATGCTCTTTACATTTCTCACCCTCCCCCATTGTCCTTTCTCTTCTCCTGAACATCCTGGGAATTCTAGTCCTAAAGGCCAGGTTACAGAAATTCTAAAAAGACAAAGTTCACATCACAAAGAAGGAAATAAATTTCAGCTGGTAGGACAGAACACATGTCTTCATCCAAAATTTGCATTATCTAGCCTCTTTCAGACAGTGAATGCAGGGAGGAAGACCACATTTACAGTTCCTGACCTTGCCATTATATATTATATTGACCCCACTTCCAACCTTTGCACGTACCACCAAGAGTCTGAAAAGAAACCTGTATACATGGACAGCTACAGAAGGATCTGCCACTTTTGTTTCTCTCTGTTCCTCATTTTATTTCAGTTTCAATTCTGTACATTTTGCAGCAATTTGCATTTTTTTAAAAAAATATATCCTGATGACAACTCATTGGCAGTTGAGTATGAATTTCTCCTAGTATGATTGTTTTTATATACAGCCTTGACTAATGCACACATTTTTGCAAGCAATTTCCACTGACATAATGCATCCTTGTACGTTATATTCATTGACATATTCATTTTTATGCATAGTTTCCCCCGAGATAAGAATTTTTACAAACATTGTTTGATTGAAGAACTGCATCGCAACATTTGGGTAAGTGTGAATTTCAAAGGATAGCTGCATTTGAGCTCACATACTGTTTCAGGAAGTGAAAATTTGGTAGATTTGGCTTTAGATGCATACTGAATCAGATTTCTCCCCTATCTGTGCAGGGTTTAAAATCAGAGGGCGCACTTAAGGTTGGATGGTCATCTGTCAGGGATTCATTAGACTCATAATACAAGGACAATTCCAGGACAATAAGCCACAATTTCGAAAATAATAATAAAATGATTCAGGTGTCCAGGGAATTATCATCGGTCAGTGTTGCCTGTGATGCCTTAAATCCCTCTGTCTGGTGAGTACGATTGTTCGTTCAACATTGGATATATGATGAGAGAGAATACTGCAAAACTTCAGCTGTTATGCTATTGCAGTTGGCAAGCTTTCCCTTGCTTTCTATTTCTATTCGCTTAACTTGCAATTATGTTTGATACATGTAAATAATTGTGGTTAAAAAAATCTCCTCACCATGGCAATGATTACACTGGAGACATGGCCTATGTTTACACACTCTCCCCCAGCACAACCTTTTACACCACCATACAGTATAAAACATCAACTATTCCTTACTCTCACAGGTCACAAAAGCAGCAAATGTTGTATTTCCAGAATACCTTTATTTTTTTGTTTCATTTTAATATTTTTATTATCATTTTACAGCTGTGTTGTGTAATAAAAGGCAGCAAAACCAAAGAACTACAATTCCCCACTCTGGAGACATCTTTACCCTTGTGTTAATAATCATTCCCACACAATAATATCAGACGTTTCTATAAACTGAAGTGTGTGTGTGTGTGTGTGTGTGTGTAAAAAGTCAGTTATCATGAAATCCATATATTTGTATAAATCTTAGGGACTGGTTTTCCACATTCTGGTGTATTTGCAAAGAAAATAGAATTCCACCACTCTCCAGCAAAAGTCTCCTTATGTTTTCTTCCCCTTGCTGGTTGTAACTTGTATGTCAAGTTGAATTTGAAGATGAACTGGGAATCGTTCAAAATTCTGCTAATTCTCATTTAGTTCACCCAGCAATTATTGGAACTAATTTCAGAAGGAGATTTTTGAACTGATTCTGTGAGCTGTGTTATACCAAGCTATTCATTCCAAGCAATGAGACTCCTATGAATGGAAGTCCCTGTTTTCAAACTTCTTTGCCAACTAGAGACTGTCAGGGCTGCTGAGGGCACAACCAGCTTAGCCCCAGGCTTTCTGTCACAATCCTCCTTCCGATTCCGTTGTTTATTTTTCTCATAATGAGGACCATTGTCCCAATTGGCCTCTCTACCTCTTGAGCCCCCAGGCTTTGTTTATGCCCTTACCAAAACTTCTGTCCTGAGGGAAGGATGATGTTTTGATAAGGACTGAATCACGTTACACATAGGTCTTAAGATGAGACAATAAAAACAGCAACAGGCTTTAAAAGAATACAGATAAACACCCATGACAGAAACATAAAAAACAGAACTCAGCTAGCCAGAAAAGCTTGTGGAACCAAAAATGTCTGCCATTGTTTCTGCAAAGGATCAAATAGTGGGTACCTCTTGTATCTCACCAAGGATGCTGGTTCACAAACTGCAGGAAGCCAAACTGAAACTCCTGCTCTGAGTTGCTGTGGAGCAGCCTTCCGAAATCTTTGTGTCTTCAAGGAGAGACTCTCCTCAGTTGCAGACCTACATTTCTGGGGCCCTGGAGCTTGAATTGTTATGGAGGACCCTTCACAACCAGCAACAAGTTTTGGATGAACACTGTTATTTTCGTCAATGGGCTTTTTCTACATCAGATCACCACATTTTTTAAAAAAACCAAAAACTATTACATCTCAGATTTTGAATAAATTGCTGTTTTGGATTATCTCACATGTCAAAGTCCACGGAGTGAATAAAAGAGTCCTATACCTTATAGTTTTCAAATTATGGGGGGAAGAAAATTAGGGAAATGTTATATAAATGCACAATGCCACATGGGGAAAGCTGCATATACCTGAATTGCAAGGGATTGGACAAGATCAGGGTTTCCCAAACTTGGGTCTTCAGCTGCTTTTGGACTATGGCTCTCACCATCCCTAGTTAGCAGGACCAGTGGTCAGGGATGATGGGAATTCTAGTACAACAACAGATGGAGACCCAAGTTTGGGAAACCCTGGACTAGATGATCCTCAGGGTCCTCTCCAACTGTGATTCTATGAGATGAAATTGAGTCTACTAGACCCATTGAGTCTACTAGACCCATTGAGTCTACTAGACCCATTGAGTCTACTAGACCCATTGAGTCTACTAGACCCATTGAGTCTACTAGACCCTAGGCACCTGGGGCCCCTCTGAGATTAGGGCCCCTGAAGCTTAAGATTCATTGTTCTCATAGTAGTCCCTGGTGCTCCTACAGAATGCAGTGCCTGAATGAGTTATAACCTCCAACATTTCTATTCAAAAATCCAATGTCCTATTCAATGATGATGATGATGATGATGATAACAATAATAATACCCCACCCATCTGACTGGGTCACCCCAGCCACTCTGGGCAGCTTCCAACATACATATAAAACATAATAAAACATTGGACATTTAAAAACTTTTCTATACAGCGCTGCCTTCACGTGTCTTCTAAAGGTTGTTTAGTTACTTATCTCCTTGGCTTGGTGGTCGCATAACTCCATACCTTCCAATATTTCTCTGATGAAAATTGGGGCATCCTAAGGAAAATGGGACATTCCAGGATCAAATCAGAAACTGGGGCAGCTTTTGTAAATCTGGGACTGTCCCTGAAAAATAGGGACACTTGGAGGGTCTGCTGAATATGTAAGGGGTAAGGGTAGTCTTTCTTAGGTCACCTGCCCCTGAGCTGTTTGAGGCCTTAGATGTTAAAGAAGTTCCCTCAGACGCAGACTCCTAATTTCCCTCACACATGAGGGCTGGAATAATCACACATGCGGCAGCGTAGCACGATTATAAATAGCAGGACTGCCTCTTCTGCTGCAGATAATGAAATAAAAACAATGCCGGCAAGTAAATGTACAACTTGTTATCCAATCCTCTTGGGAGGGTTTTGGAGCAGCCGTGTTCCATTCCGCAGCTGTTCCTCTCTCACACACATACACACACACACAACCAAAAGAAAAGGCATGTGCTCCAAATCATAATAATAGCTGAAAAAAGCTGCGGAATGTGCTAGAATGGTACATTTCCCTTTCCAAAATGTCATGAAAATTGAATAATTATATTTTCCCATTTGCAACCTGTCTCTCCTCTGAAATGTCTGCTTCTATCCTGTTATACATTTTACCATATGCAATAATACTAATAATACAATTCTGACTGTACCTCTCATTGTATATTCTGACTTCCTAGAATGAGAATTTGGTTAGTAGGATTAAGAGAGCTGAGGGACTCGGGCTGCACTCCTACATATATGGAGGGTGAAGCTACACATTCCATTATTTCCCATTATATCCCCTATTCCTGGAGGTCTTTCTTTGATCAGGTAGAATAACTGTAGTTTTTAGGCTGAGCAGCAAGCAGGATGCGAGATCAGGTGAGGAAGAAGGGGCTGTCAAAAACTTTCATTCCAAGAGCATGCAACAATTGGTGTGGTCCTCAAATTCACCCATCTCATGTCCAGATCAGCACACTTCCAAGTTTCCTAATGTGAAAGTCAGTACCTCATTAAGCAGGAACTAACTTTCCCTCAGTACAATAGGCCTCATTTGCTTCAGACAAAGTTCCTGCATTAGCTATTTACCCTAATACACAAATACACTATTTCTGTCTCATAAATAGTGTGGCTATTGTGATAATCGAAGAGGCATGTTATTGCTCCATTCTTCCATTGAAAAGAAGAGCTTAGCCTAAACACACATTGGCATTTGGGGCATTTTAATGAGAAATTCATGCAGGGAATGTTATGACTTTTTAAAAAAATCGTACTTGTATTATTTCAATTTCTTTCCACTGTTGGATAAATCTATGCCAATGACACAAATCCCAATTACTGTTACAGCCACTTCCTTGTCATATGCATATGTATGTGTGTCCATCTGTTCTGCAATCCGTATCAACAAGCACTTTATGAGGATGGTTTTTGTTCCGACCCAAATATTCAGCAACTGGAGAGGGGCAAATCTTTCCGTTTCAGTTTCTCTCAGTTCATTTTTCCACTCTTGAGTTCAATTATTCACATTTCTACATCAGTTTGCATTCCTTAAAGAAGTCCTCAAGAAATTAATGAGTATTTAAATGTGACTCTCTCCTAATAGATACATTTTTGCTAATATCCACACATTGCCTAATATCCACATCTGGTTTAATATACATATTTTGGCCTGTTTGCACCGAATGCAATGCACTTTCATATTTTATTTTCAGCAATGTATGCATTTTTGCATGCGTTGCTCAGCTAGGGAACTGCACTGCAGAAATGTTTATATCAATTTTATGAAGAGTTTTTTACATATGATACAATAAAAACCCAGCTAGTCAATACAGAAACAGAAGAACAATAAAGGAAAGAGGAAAACAATAGAGAAATGGAAAAAGAAGAAGTGAGGTAAAATAATATAATAAAGTACAAAGTTGTGTTTATATAGCCCTCCCTTCTATCTTAATTTCCGATCCACATACAGAGAAGTGAATCCTCCCAGCTCTCACCTGGGAGAGCATCCCTCTCCTTTAGTCATACACCCTGAGAAAAGCCACTCTGACCTGCCTCTCACACAGGTCCCTTCTTATTTTCATTACCTATCTGTATGTATCTTAATTTATCCTGAATTTAAGCCTTCAGAGATCAAAACACACATATGAATAATATTAACAGAGAAATATTAGTAGAGAGGAGAACTGCACTGCAAAATTCAGAGAAGTACAAATGGCAGAGGAGGGCTGTGTCTCTGTTTGCATATTGTTTTGGGAAGCAGGTTAGATAGATTCACCTTTAAATGCAAAACGATCAAATTTCTCCTCTCTGTCAGCAGTCCAACCAATGGAGACTTGGTAGCTCAATTCAGTTGTGCTTGCATCCATCCTCCATCCAATCCACAGCAAGGAATTCAAGAAGGGAGAGTTGCAATATCCAACTTTCCAGCTACTTTGCATTCCTACAGATGTGAGTCAAGCTTCCCATTCCTTGGCATGGGTTGGGTTCCCCCACCCAACCCCCTCCTGGCCAAGTTATTGGTGAGTGGGGGAGGGCGCAGCTGGAATTTTGAAGATAGCAAATGGACTTATTTTCATTCAAGCTTTGAGAAATGTGTGTTTGTGTCTCTGTGTGCAAAATATACAGGAGTTTAGTAGGCAATGCATACATGCAGAAACCTGCAAACATGGAAAATGAAGGCCGGTCAATGGCCCTGATCCAGGAAAGCATTAACGTTTGCACTTAAACCTACCTTAGAATGAAGGCTGCACATATGTTTAGCGTTAAATATGTGTTCTGTTAATTCTTTTTTCCCCAGGACAGCAGAGAGGCTGGAGCCAGGCTTCTGATTATGGGCAGGTGCTATAGGCAAGTAGCCTTGCCAAGATATCTCGTTCTCAACTGGAAACTTTCCATACGATTCCAAGCTGAGACCTCATTTGGAACAAAGGCAGGCAAAGGCATCCACATTTGCATCTTGTGCCTACGTCTCTCTCTCTCTGTGTCTTTGTGTGTGTGCTGTGTGTGTGTGTGTGAATCGCCAGCCAAAATCAAGCCAACAATTTACTCGTGTGACCCGATGTAGTTCCCGGGGAGAGATCGGCTCGCTGGTCTTGGCCCTCCCTTTTCTCTTACACACATGCCAGAGCGTTCCTAATGAGGCATTAATGAGATGTTAATTGCTTATGCAAATTTCAGAAGCATAGACAATGAAGGTTGTTGTACCAGGAGTTTAAGGGCCGTATCATTGCTCCGAATGTTCACAGAACTCCCATTACCATTAATTGGAATTACTTGCACATCACTAGAAGCGAGCGGCATGGTGCGTGATATCTCAGAGCTCTGAGGTACACACACCCAGCATAGCAGGTTAATGGCAGCATTTCTACCTGGGCCCTCGCCTCCTAATATACACCTGCATGATGGGATGGCAGTGAAGCCGCCAAGTAAGTTATCTGGCATTAAAACTCTCTCTTGCCAGAAGGAGATGGGAGGGAAGCACAAATGAAGCTATCTGAGGGGGCTTCCACATGTTTTCAGGCAGCTTGTCAGGATCTTGGGAAGCTCCTGGATCATTCCACTATTGTTTTAGCTAACTGTTGTATTTTTCCTCAAACAGGACCTCCAAAGTCACCTGAAAATGTCACATATTGGGTGAAATTCAGTGCTAACTCTCGGAGTCAGCATCCTCTGTAGCCACATTGGCACCATAAGGGTAAAGGTAAAGGACCCCTGACAGTTAAGTCCAGTCGCAGACGACTTTAGGGTTGCGGCGCTCACCTCACTTTACAGATCAAGGGAGCTGGCGTTTGTCCACAGACAGTTTTTCCGGGTCATGTGGCCAGCAGGACTAAGCCACTTCTGGCGCAACAGAACACCGAAATCAGAGCAGCGGATGGAAACATCATTTACCTTCCCGCCAGAGCGGTACCTATTTATCTACTTGCACTTTGATGTGCTTTCGAACTGCTAGGTTGGCAGCAGCTGGGACCAAGCAACCGGAGCTCACCCCGTTGCGGGGATTCGAACTGCCAACCTTCTGACTGGCAAGCCCAAGAGGCTCAGTGGTTTAGACCACAGCGCCACCCGCGTCCCACACACACATTGACACCATACGTACTGTAAATAGTGCCACTGTAAATAATTGTGGCTTTCTCCAAAGAATCCTGGGGACTGTCGTTTGTTGAGGGTGCTGAGAGTTGTGAGGAGGGTCCATATTCCACTCTCAGAGAAACCATTCCCAGAATTCCCTGGAAAGAGGGGCTGACTGTCAAACTGTTTATGAGAACCATAGCTCTGTGAGGGGAATAGGTACCTCCTAACAACAGCACCCTCAGCAAACTGCAGCTCCCTGACTTCCTTGAGGGAAAACATGGCTGTTGAAAGTGGTATCTTTGCTTTCAACCTATGGTGTGAATGTGCGCCTATTTCTCCCCATATCACACACTGTCTTTTGTTTGTTTGTTTCTGCAATAAAGTGTTAATAGGATTTCTTTTCTTTCTGAATTCCATCTGCCTGACATGGGCCTGTCACCTTCAGCACAGCTGGGACAGCTTGATGACGAGGAGTGGCGGCGGTGGCAGTAGCAGCAGCAGCAGGCACAGGCATTGGCTTCTAGACACAGTAGGCAGTACCTGGATGGTGGTTGTGGTAAGTGGGGCGGCAGCAGCAGCCACAGCACCAGCAACAAAGGCAACAGCTGTGGTCTGGGGCAGCAGGGAAATGCCCATTTGCGCCAGGGGCTGCGCTGTAGGAACAGGGGCAGCTGCAGCTGCAGCTGGAGCGGGGCTCTTGGGGGGGGGGGGTTGACAGGCACTGAGGGCACAGGATTGGCAGCTGGCAAGGTGGCAGCTGGGATGTCATACTTGCAACAGATAAGTGTCAGCTGTTGGGACAGAGCTCCAGCTCACTTCCAGGGAATTGGTGTTGGCACGAACCAGCTGCACCCGTGAAAGCGATGGAGGTTTCTCTGTCTCAAGGTACCATAGATCCTCGCAGCAAACCTGGCTATTCCAAGCTTTGCGGTACCCAGCGTGGCCACTCCAGATGTACAAGCGGGTATTGAAAGCCACAGCACAGTGCCCAGCTCTGGCCAGTGGAATATTGTGCTAGACATGGATTTCTGAACAACTCACCCAGTTTCAATCCCACTGCTATTGCTAGTGACATCTTTCTGAAGGAGAGACTAAGGACCTATGAGGATTTTCTCCTGCATCCTAAGCTGCAGCTTATATGTGCTGGAGAATGCATCACTTACAGTGGCGTAGCGTGGGGGGTGCAGGGGGGGGCCGGCCGCACCGGGCGCAACATCTGGGGGTTAGGGTTAGGGGGCGCAAATCCACGGGTTAGGGGGCGCAAATTACTTGCCTTGCCCCGGGTGCTGACAACTCATGCTACGCCACTGATCACTTATCACATATGCAAATTTCCAACCCTGATTTTCTTGATCTGGAAGACTTATTTACCTTTTGCTGGGAGAGTGACTCCACATCACAAATAGGAACAGCAGTAAAGCAAAGGCTCTGTCAATGCACACTAAAAGGTCATTGCAACAGCATCAGCCAGCCAGCCTTTTCCCTGTACCCTTCCTCCCTCTGCATTTTTGGAAAATTCCTAGCTCACAGCAGCAAGCTGAGACACGCAGTGGAATTCAAATATGCTCACCATTTGCTCGTAATAATCATGTTTCCAGCAGTCTGAACCTGTATGCCTGCTTTTGCCCCTGTAGCATGATCAGTGTTTTGCAGGGCAGCAGCTAAAGCTTTTTCTTTTTCTTTTTCAAAAACAGCAGCAGCAGCTGATCTGCAGAATCACATGGTGCAGCTTTGCCTGGACTGGCCAAGACTGGGGCGGGGAGCCAGTGGCTCTCCACCTCTTGTTGCCCCAACCAGCATAGCCAACCATCAGGGATGATCGGAGTTGTAGTCCAGAAATGCCTTGGGGGGGCACTCGGGTTCCCCCATCTCTGTGCTAAGAGGAAGGCAGAGGAAGGCAGTCACACAGAGGTCAGCAAACTTTTTCAGCAGGGGGCCGGTCCACTGTCCCTCCGACCTTGTGGGGAGCCAGACTATATTTTGGAGGGGGGGAAATGAACAAATTCCTATGCCCCACAAATAACCCAGAGATGCATTTTAAATAAAAGCACACATTCTACTCATGTAAAAACACGCCAATTCCCAGACCGTCCTCAGACCAGATTTAGAAAGCGATTGGGCTGGATCCGGCCCCCAGGCCTTAGGTTGCCTACCCATGGCTTAGTGGTATGAGAAAAATACCATCAGGTTCAATCCTCAGAACAGTGACATAGCATGGGTTGCCAGTGCCCGGAGCCATTCAGAGGGAGAGAAGGAAGTAGACGGACAGAGCTTGCATGCATATTCAGCTGCCTAACATTTGCATCACCCAGAGATTGCAGCCACAGAGATAAGAAAAGAAGAGCTGGGGAGGTCACTTCCTGATTCACATAGAGAAGCTTTTTTCAATGGAGCCAAGTGACAGAAGTGCACAGCTGCATTGAGGCAGCGCCGGGTGTTGAAATTTTGCACCCCTAACAATTTTGCCCCGAGGGCAACCGCCCCTGTGCCCCACCCTCCGTGCTACACCACTGCCCCGGAAACACCAGATATGGCTGAGATCAACCTGTGCCTAAAACCCATGAAAGCAGCTGGCGGTCAGTGCAGACAATATCGAATTAGATAGGCCAGTGGTATAAATAAGGCAGGTTCCTTTGAGCAGAGAGTCAGGGGCTGCTGGTTTAACTGTGCGATCCTGTAACTACAATTGGTTTTAATTGTCGGTAATTTCTGAATTGTAAATTGTTCAGACCCACCTTGGGACCTGCTGGTGAATACTATTACTTTACTCCTACAAAAAAGTGACAATAATAGCTAGTTGGAAGTAAGTCTCATTGTTGTCAAGGAGCTTTACTCCAGATAATGGGGGCTAGTGGGGGTGGCAAACTCTGGGCTATTATATTGGCTACTAACTACATCATCCTGACCACCACCACCACTTGACTTGCTTCTTAAAATGTCAATGTATGGGGCTGCATGTAAAAATGAGATTTTCAGTGGTTGCTGAATGCTGTGCCCTATCCACCCCCCACAGGGGCTGTTCCCCGGCAACAGACTCAGGACACTGATATCCAATCTGCACCTCTGATACCCAGCCCCTTGCAGGACTTGATGCTGAGAAGCTATTTCATTCATTTAGCAATAGATTCAATGCTATTTGTCTAGGAGGAGAGCAATTTCCATCCCCCCAAAACAGCTTCAAAACAGTTTACCTGGTATGGTGCTTTCCTTTCCTACTGAAAAGTTATGGATTCATCTTCTATTAGCGGGTTCTGAGAACACAGAGAGCCATACGATACAGCCATTAACTGTTATTTGCCTAATAACGATACCTGACGTTAAGAGGTTTGCTTCCTGGAAGTGCATCCAAAGCAGACGGAGACTGAAATGTAGCATAAATGTTTTGTCTTTCTTTTCCTTTTCCTTAAAAAGAAACAGTTTCAGTTGGGAGTAGGGATGGAAGAAGGCATCGTTTTCTGTTATTTCCTGTATTTACTGCGTGCAACACTGCCTTTAAAGGTGATAGACTCATCTTTCTTGGGTGTTTCAGGTGGAGTCTGGACAGAAAGGATCAAATACATAAAATCAAAATACAAACAACAACCCAATAAAAAAAAACCTTGAAAAGAGCCAGCATTTAAAAAAGGATATAGGATGTAGATCAGGTCTGATGATGAAATTAAGAGGAAGAGATGATAATGAATTTAAGGAAGAATGGAAGATGTTCGTTGCATTTACACAGAAAGCAATGTACCTAGGTACATTAGCAGGGGTTTAAGATTACTTGTAATTTCATTAGGAATGGATAATAGGTGATTTAAATATGTTATAAATTTAGCAATGGATATGCAGTATCTTGATAAATAATAGAACCAAGGAAGGAATTAGAGGGAAGTTAATTTGTTTTGTTTTTGCATTGTTGTTGTTTTATTTTTGCTATTTTTTGGAAAATCAATAAAATGTTATTTTAAGAAAAGGATGTAGATCAGGTCAGGGAAAGGCCTGGTTAAAAAGGAACATTTCTGCCTGGTGCCTAAAGGTGTATAGTGAAGGCGTCAGGTGAACTTTCCTGGGGAGAGCATTTCACAGACGGGGAGCCACTGCAGAAAAGGCCCTGTTCTCATGTTGCCACTGATCTACTCTGAATCATCTTGTTTGGCCCTGGGGTATGTTTCAATTTTTCCCTATTTACCAGGGAGAGTCACTCTCTATTTTATACAAGCTGTTCCTGGGAAATCACTAGACAGGATGATTGTTTTCCATTCTGCCCTGAATTGGTCGCATGCAGAATTGTTTCTGTTCTTCTGAAGTTTGTCTTCTGACAAAAAAACTCATTATTAAGTCTTGCTGTCCTGGGTGGCAAAATTATGGAACGTACATATTTAATTTTTTTATATAATATTTTATTAAGTTTTATCAATAGAAAAATTCAGAAAAATACAAAAACAGAAAAATACAAAATTACAAAATACAAAAATACAAACATTAAACACAAAAAAGAAAAAGAAAAAACACATATAAAAGAAAACAAAACTCCCTCTTTTTTTGATTTCTCATCTTTAGTTAACTTATTTTCCTGACTTCCTCACGCCTCCCTTTTTTGTATCCCTTTTAAAAATTGGTTCAGCAAATTCATGGAACTTACATATTTAAATACATGTCACCAAGTATTCCATCCCATTCATTTCAGTAAGAAGGAAACACAATGCAAATGGGGATTCGGAGGTAGGAAAGGTAATCAATTATGTTCAGGGGTGTCAACTTGAATAAAATATTGTTGGGGCAGGTGAGCCCCACCCCACATAATCGGTCCCAAGATACTGGTGCCTGTGATGTGAGGGATGTACATTTTAAACAACCTATGCAGTAAAAAGAATATCCTTGCAATGCAGAATTGATTCTCCTTCACACATACACACACCCTTCCCTGTTATAATGACAGGCCTTTTAACAAGCAAAGATAAGGTTGTGTCATGATTTTTCTACGACCCCAAATTCCTTTCTCCTGTACAAGATCCAGTCTCTGCTTTCACAGCCCTTCGCTGCGTGTATTACAAGGCTCGGGAATCTGATTGCGTTTGTTTGAGTACAGCTAAGCAGTCTGTTAATGCTGGCTCTGACCTTTTGCATGCCAAATACTTGCCTTTGCTAATTTCGGCGTCATTAGCAGCACATAGGTTTTGAGAATCTTCTTATGCCAAAAAGGCAGGGATGGTTATCTGCTATGCTTACTTAATGAGCCATAAAATGAACCGGTAGAGGATGGATTCCACATGCTATCAATCCGCTAGTTAAGGAAGGGCCAAGATTGCAGAAATGGGACAATAAATCCTATCACCTCGACAGCAGCTCTTAAGTATTGACTTGACTAATCACGATTGATTAAAAATCCTCTCCCATTCCACCCCTTCTTCTTTGCAAAGTTTCAATAGCAATTAGAGTGCCTTCCATCATTCCAAGGTGCATCAGCACTATTGATCATGCCATATATTAATCATAGTAAAAAGCTTGAGGGTGTTAGCCACAACCCATCAGGGGGGGATGGCATGACTCCTGTTGATTTCGATGGGCTCTGGATTGCATCCTTAGTTCAAAGGGGATAAATTACAACACTAATGAATAGGCCCTTTGGTGATTCACAAATCAAGTCAGTGTGCGTAGACCACTGCATTATCCATATCAGCGGCCATATCAACAAACTGTATGGAAACAATGTTGGGATAATGGAGATTTCTGTTATATGATACGATGATGAATGGGCTTGTTGGTTTACTCATTTTATGGCCATCTCAAATGCCAATAGTGTAAGATTCTATGTCTCAAGCTCAACCACCCTTTGCTCCTGAAAAATATAATGCAGGAAACTCTTGGAAAACTAGTGAAGAAATGAGCTGGGAGGCAAGGTCTCTGCGTTCCATCTCAGTACTTTGGTGCTTGCACAAAAAAAGAATCCAGGAGTTTTAGGAGATCAGAAGTTAAACACAAGTCAGCAGTGTGATGTGGCAGCTAAAGATGCAAATGCAGTTTTACATTGCGTAAGAATAGTGTCAGATCACATGAAGTAATAAAAACACCAGTCTGTTCTCCTTTGGGCATATGTTACATAAACTAATGTGGAACAACCATTACCATGTGTTAGTCAACTAAGCATCCCTTTTTGCCCCTTTATCCTGAACTGGTGTACCAACGGAGGCAAAAATATCATCAAAAGTAGAACCAAAAAGTTCTTTTTAACAAAACTTTCATCTCAAAATAGGTGGGTGAGTCTGGAAACTTTTTGAGGGGGAGAGAAGTCACTGGGCTTCTAATAACTCCAATCAGTTGGTGTCTGCTGTTTTGATTTTCCCAGAATGCCCAGTTCTCAGTCAGAGCCCCCGTAGTTTTGCCATGACCTGAAAGCCACACCCCTCATACCCCCCACAATCTGATGAACAGATTGTCAGTGATGAGGAGAAAGTAACATTTATTAGAGTCCCTGTCGTATGGGGGAGGCAGATTGTCAACAGCAACAGTGAATGAGTGGGAAATAATAATATTCACTGTGTTTAACAGCTGGAAATAGTAATATTAATTATCATAACAACAATACTTAAGTCAGAAGGCTGGCTAATATGCTCACAATGTGTGGGTGGTTAAATAACAGTAAAAACAATTCTTAGCAATAGGATTAAAAAAAATTGTGTACCACAGAACTAGGCTGCTGAGCAACATAAAGATGTTTCAGAAGAAATTAAATGGCTACAAAGTCTTTCTGAAATTAAACTGGCCTCACTTGATACTAAATTGAAAGAAGTGAAAGTAACAGCTTCAGATGCCATGGACTTGGGTTTACAACAAATGAAAAGTTTGCAGAGACTTAAAAAGGCAAATATGGATCTGCATCTTAAAATTATTATAATAATACTAATCATAATAACAACAACACAAGCGTGTGGTCAGCAGTTTTTTAAATTAAAAAACACACACCAAAGTACTGGATTGTGTGCAATGTACTCAAGACATACACACAACAAATTCCTAAAAAGACAAAGAAGACTAAACACAACTGCAAATAAACCTTGCCTAAAAACTTGATTCGAAATTGGTGGTGGTGGGAATGCTAAGACACAGACAACAAACTTTATATATACTGGTTATTTCCCATCCTTTCCCAAACACAAAAGCCACCCAACTTTGCCAAACATTTTCTAAGAATATGGAGAGCGTAGGGAAGGGTGAGCATCCTAGACCACTTCGACAGCTGTCATTAAGCAAAGTGCAGCTCTTCTCCACAAGCACTGTGACTCAGTGGCGTAGCGTGGGGGGTGCAGGGGGGGCCGGCTGCACCGGGCGCAACATCTGGGGGTTAGGGTTAGGGGGCGCAAATCCACGGGTTAGGGGGCGCAAATTACTTGCCTTGCCCCGGGTGCTGACAACCCACGCTACGCCACTGCTGTGACTGGAGAGTGTTTGGTGAGTGAGATCCTTCTAGGCCTCCTCCAGCTCCTTAGTGTTCTCCTTATATGGCGTTACAATTAATAATTTCAGAGTTTGGAGAGACTGTCTGGCTTTCTGAGGGACTGTTTTGAGCTACAGATCAGCACAAATCAGTTTGGGACAACCCCCATCCGCTCTGTAGCGATTTGTAGCTGCTTCAGCTCAATCAGATAGGTCTCAAATTGGCTCGATTCAGTTTGGGATTTAACTGAATCTGGCACACAACTCTCATTTTGAAGGACAGCTGCAGTTCAACTTGAATATTGCTTTGGGAACTGCAAGTCAGGTAGCCGTGCATTTGAATGTGAACTGAACTGGATTTCTCCACCCACATCTATTTCCAGTGCATTCTCACTATAATTGTGGACCAGGTTACAGTTCCCTTTTCAAAAGCAAAAGTAACAAGTTGTGCAGGTCTGTTGCAAAAACAATGGGGGACTGCAATGTTTTAAAGGTCATAAAGCTGTTAAGACCATGAGATATATATATATATATATATATATATATGCAGGTTTTGGTGTCTTCGGGTGTCTTCCCGTGTAAGAGTCGGGGTGTCTGTGCGACGTTTCGACGAGGTCTCACTCGTCATCTTCAGGCTGGTGCTTTCGGCTTCTTGTTACTGGAACAGAGCAGAGTCTGGTGTTTGAGTTCCTATAAATACTGTTGAGGGGTGTGGTGTATAGCCTCCAACGTTCTGGGCAGAGAGGAAGTTCCTAGATTAGTGTGCCTTTTCTTCTTTTGTTCCTTAATTACTTGAGGGATATCTTGGGTGATTTCATGAGTGATATTCTGAATATCACTGGGTGGGTCATTAAGTGTAGATTAGTTGCTAAAGCTTTCGTGTCTTGACCTCTTGAGCTTGTGAAGAGTTTTTCTGAGAAGATGGCTGTGCTGCAATTAGTTGTGCTCTGGCTTGGCTTCGTGTATAGGGGCGAGCTATGGTTTTGTGCCTTGTGCCAGCCAGATCTGTGTAGGGATTGCAGGGGGGTGCAGCATCCGGATTGTGCCTACACAGATCCGGACTGTGTAGGGATTGCAGGGGGGTGCAGCACCCTGCAATCCCTACACAGATCTGGCTGGCACAAGGCACAAAACCATAGCTCGCCCCTATACACGAAGCCAAGCCAGAGCACAACTAAATGCAGCACAGCCATCTTCTCAGAAAAACTCTTCACAAGCTCAAGAGGTCAAGACACGAGAGCTTTAGCAACTAATCTACACTTAATGACCCACCCAGTGATATTCAGAATATCACTCATGAAATCACCCAAGATATCCCTCAAGTAATTAAGGAACAAAAGAAGAAAAGGCACACTAATCTAGGAACTTCCTCTCTGCCCAGAACGTTGGAGGCTATACACCACACCCCTCAACAGTATTTATAGGAACTCAAACACCAGACTCTGCTCTGTTCCAGTAACAAGAAGCCGAAAGCACCAGCCTGAAGATGACGAGTGAGACCTCGTCGAAACGTCGCACAGACACCCCGACTCTTACACGGGAAGACACCCGAAGACACCAAAACCTGCATTCCTGTACCCGTGAAAATCTACGAAAGCATATATATATATATATATATATATATATATATATATATATATATATATATATATTAATGGTTCAAGGGAAAATCCTCCCTTGGGAAGATTTTATAGACTTACTGGAAAGGAATCTTGTAACTTTGCCTGCAAGACATATTGTTTTACCTCAGCTGCTCTTGGTCAGTGAGGATGGGGTGGGGCAGGAAGAACAGATAACCAAAATATTGAAAGTAAATTCTAAATGCTTCATTGGGTTTAACTGTGCCAACCATCTGCAGGCTTTTTCCATTTTAGTTATTCCTGTGGTGGGCAACTCCAGGCCTGAGGGCCAAAAGCTGCCCCTCCAAGGCCTCTCTATTTCATAGAATCATAGAGTTGCAAGGGACCCCAAGGGTCATCTAGCCCAACCCCCTGCAATGCCCCTCTCCTAACCACTGTTTTAAATCTATACTGTCCTCCTGTTCTTGGGAAGGTTTATTTTAGGAGAAGGGGTGGCAGCCCCCACCATTCCTCCTCAGTTCAGCCCCTGACAAGGATATTGACCAGTGGTATATAAATTAAATAAATAAGAAGAAGAAGAATCTGGAGTGTGTGCAGAGGTGGGTGACCAAGATGATAAAAGATCTGGAAACCAAACCTTAGGAAGAACGGTTGAGGAAGCTGGATATGTTTAGCCTGGATAACAGGAAACTGAGAGGAGATGTGGTAGCCAAATTCAAATGTCTAAGGGGCTGGAAGATGGAGGGAAGCTTTGGTTGCCCTTTTTACCGGCTTTCAACAACAAGCCACCAAACCTGCTTCTTCATGTGTAGCACAGCACCATCAAGCTCCCTTTACAACACGCACCACCAGTTCACAGAATCATCACCAAGTCTGCACTGAGCTTTGGTACACTGGCTCTTTTGCAGTCGGTTGTGATGGTATTTCTTTTCTATAAGAAAACTATTTTGTATGAAAATCTACACTAACAAAGGAAAGTGCCAGATGAGTTAAAGATAGTTCATCTTAACTAAATACAAAGAATATTCAGTGTCACCTCATCCGTCACCTCATCCATGCCCATCTCTCCCCCCCCCACCCAAGAATTTTGTTTTCAGAAGAAATGTTGTATAATATCTTTGGAAGAACATGAGACCCATGTGGTTAGGAAAACAATTTTCATTACCATCAATTTCATTGATTGGGAAGAGTTTGGGGAGAAATAAAGCTTTTTATGGCGTAACAAAAGGGAAGATTATGGGAGCCCATCTTGGCAACAATCATCCTGGCTCTTGGTGATAAAGGTTAACCAATTTAGCAACGGCAGCTCCCTGACAGAGCTTTCCGGAATAAGTCTTTCATTGCTTTAGGACTAAATGCTTCGCTTGGATTCGGGAAAGCAAAAAAGATTGATTTTGTCTGCCTTTTGATTAAGAGAACAGGATTTGAACATGAGAATCCAATTAGGAGATTGCAAGGCGGGTGGCAGGATGAGGGGAGGGAAGGGGCAGAAGGGAAGGGGGAGAAAGAGAGACGAAGAGGCCACGATGAATAAATCTATGGCAAACATACCCTGAGAACTTCATCTCCACCAGCTTCAATTAATTTCAAAACAGCTCTTCTTGCAATCAGATCAACCAAAAAAATATTAAAATGATAATCCCAGTTCATTTGTCCCATGTCCTCAGATTATTTGCGGACTAAGCTCTGAGCCACATGACCTTTTGGCTGTTTAAAACAAACACACACACAACACAACAAGAGCAACAACTTCCCTTGTGTTATTTCCAGTTCCTCCAGCCTATTGTGGTGCTATAAGTATTCTTAAGGAAATTGAAAAGATTAGTAGCATGACTATTGTCAGGAGGGATGCCTCAACACCTTCTACATGCACTGTGACAGGAAGATTTTGGGTAACACGTGGCAGGACAGAGTTTCAAACAGCTATAATGAAATATGACAATAAACCATGTTTATTTTTTTATTTACCTTAGGTTCCGTCTACACTATACATTCAAAGCAGTATCATACCACTTTAAACACTCATGGCTTCCCCCTCCAAAGAATCATGGGAGCAGTAATAATAATAATAATAATAATAATAATAATAATAATAATTATTATTATTATTATTATTATTATTATTATTATTATTATTATTTATTATTTATACCCCGCCCATCTGGCTGGGTTTCCCCAGCCACTCTGGGCGGCTTCCAAAAGAATATTAAAATACTGTGATACATCAAACATTAAAAGCTTCCCTAAACAGGGCTGCCTTCAGATGTCTTCTAAAAGTCTGGTAGTTGTTGTTCTCTTTGACATCTGGTGGGAGGGCGTTCCACAGGGAAGGCGCCACTACCGAGAAGGCCCTCTGCCTGGTTCCCTGTAACTTGGCTTCTTGCAGTGAGGGAACCACCAGAAGGCCCTCGGTGCTGGACCTCAGTGTCCGGGTAGAACGATGGAGGTGGAGATGCTCCTTCAGGTATACTGGACCGAGGCCGTTTAGGGCTTTAAAGGTCAGCACCAACACTTTGAATTGTGCTCGGAAATGTACTGGGAGCCAATGTATGTCTTTCAAGACTGGTGTTATATGGTCTCGGCGGCCGCTCCCAGTCACCAGTCTGGCTGCTGCATTCTGGATTAGTTGTAGTTTCCGGGTCACCTTCAAAGGTAGCCCCATGTAGAGTGCACTGCAGTAGTCCAAGCGGGAGATAACCAGAGCATGCACCACTCTGGCGAGGCAGTCCGCGGGCAGATAGGGTCTCAGCCTACGTACCACATGGAGCTGGTACACAGCTGCCCTGGACACGGATTTAACCTGTGCCTCCATGGACAGCTGTGAGTCCAAAATGACTCCCAGGCTGCGCACCTGGTCCTTCAGGGGGCACAGTTGCCCCATTCAGGACCAGGGAATCCTCCACACCTGCCCGCCTCCTGTCCCCCAGAAACAGTACTTATGTCTTGTCAGGATTCAATCTCAATCTGTTTGCCGCCATCCATCCTCCAACCGCCCCCATTAAGTAGTCCATTAAGGGTGCTGAGAGTTATCAGGATGTCCCCTATTCCCCTCCCAAAGCTGTCGCCTCTTACTTGCCTTTTCTGGCAACGAAAATGCCTGTGAATGCCAGTCGTTGGGAATCTCAAGTGGGGAGACTGCTGCTTTGTTCAGGTCCTGCTTGGGGGCTCCTCATAGGCACTGTGAGAGCAGGATGATACACGAGGGACTCTGCTACATTAGTCAGGAAACAGTGTTTTGTATTTGTTATTAGCATGCAACACCAGATAGCTCTGGAGAGCAAGATAAAAGTTTATTTGTGATTTTCCATAGCGTGTTGTTGTTGTTATAACAATTTAAGTTCTGACTTATTTATAGTGTTTCTTTCCTCTGTGTAGATCCACTGGTGGAGGAAAGGGGATGCGGTGGGTGCAGCCCCCCCTGGGTGTTATCCCTGAGGGGAGGTGACATTGCCCCCCCAGCCCCCTGGGCCGCTCGCCGCTCACTGTGGGCAGCTAGCCCTGCCCCCAGGTGCACAACTTGTGCGCCTCTCCGGGGACCGGAGCAGCTAGCTCTGGCTCTGTGTAGATCCACCTTAGTTGGGCCTTTCACCAGATCCCAGCAGGGCCTTTAGATTCTCATGGCGTTCACTATCACAGGATCAGAAGCAGTTTGGCTCCAAATGCCAGTTGCCAGAAATGACAAGTTGGAGAGACTGCAGCTGCACTCAGTTCCTGTTTTTGGGCTTCCCATAGACATCTGGTTTGCCACTGTTGGAACAGGATGATGGAGAAGATGGCCTTTGGTCTTATCCAGCAGGGGAATTAGGTAAAGGTAAAGGGACCCCTGACCATTAGGTCCAGTCGTGGCCAACTCTGGGGTGGCGGCGCTCATCTCGCTTTATTGGCCGAGGGAGCTGGCGTACAACTTCTGGGTCACATGGCCAGCATGACTAAGCCCGTTCTGGTGAACCAGAGCAACGCATGGAAACACCGTTTACCTTCCCACCGGAGCAATACCTATTTATCTACTTGCACTCTGATGTGCTTTCAGACTGTTAGGTTGGCAGGAGCAGGGACTGAGCAATGGGAGCTCACTCTGTCACAGGGATTCGAACCGCTGACCTTATGATTGGCAAGCCCTAGGCTCTGTGGTTTAACCCACAGCGCCACCCGTGTCCCAGCAGGGTAATTACTGTGGTCTTAATTATCCCCATATAATGCATTTTTGTACCTTATGTTCATGAATATAAACAGGTTTGTGCACTTTCTCCTAATAGGAATTTTTTCTTCACCCTTTTTGGTGTGGTGGTTGGAGAACAGCATTGCAAAATCCAGAAAAGTGTGAATTTTGAAGTCTAGCTGTATTTCTGTTTGTGCATTGGCTTGGGGAGTGAAAATTAAGTAGCTTCACATTGAAATGCAAGCCAATTCAATTTCTCCCCCATCCACAGCCATATTCCTGTTTTGCCCTTTCAACGACATTTAGTGAAGTGCAGAGACAGTATAGGCAGAGTTCAGTATATATATTTCCTCTTTGAGAGATTGCTGTTTCTGGCCGACCTTTTAGTTTTCTCCTATAACCCTTCTCCCTTGGGTCTACAGATTAAGAAATCCAACAGAGTGCTTAGAAAGGCCTCTTGTGTGGCTCCTGTTCAGGGATTCCTCTCCCCAAAATCACCCTCAAAACACCGTCCTTTTGATCCTGCTTACTGAACAAGGATGTTTAGAGATTATGGGGAACTCATATGAGGAACTGGGGCAAGCTGGCGGTGGAACTACTTAGCAGAAATTAGTCGCGATCCCATTTCACTTTATATGAAGCTCTCTGTTGCTAAACCAGGACAGTGGTAGGAAACGTTTATAAGTCAAAACCAGCACTTTGAATTGGGCCCAGAAACTAATTGACAGCCAGTGCAATCAGGCCAGGATTGGTGCAATATGCTCAAACCGGCTTGCCTCGGTGAGCAACCTGGCTGAAATTTGAACCATCTTCTTTTGAACCATACCTACAGCCCATAAGTATAACACTTTGCCAAAATCTAACCTAGAAGTTACCAGATGTCAGAGACCAGACTGAGGAGTTGAACTCTGGTGAGGAATGGTGGGAGCCTACCCCTCTCCCCCGCTCATGGCCAGGATCCTGATACTCCACAGGAGCAGTGGAGTAGTTTTGATTTGGAACAATGGTTTGCGGAGGGGCACAGTTCGCAAGACAACAGTTGGGCAGAACTGGGAGGTGAAGAGCAAGAAGAAGAATGGGAAGAGAGTGAGCTAGCAGACTCTCTCTCACTGGAAGATGTGCAGCCTCTCAGTCCCAAGGCTAGGAGATTAGCTAAGGTAACTGTGCAAAAGGCTCAATGAGAGATCAGGTGGCTAGGAGAGGAGAGGGCGGAAGTGACTAGAGCAGTGGTTCTCAACCTGTGGGTCCCCAGATGTTGTTGGACTACAACTCCCATCATCCCTGAGCTCTGGCCTTGCTAGCTAGGGGTGATGGGAGTTGTAGTTCAACAACATCTGGGGACCCACAGGTTGAGAAAGGCTGGACTAGAGGGAAGTGGGGGAAACCTTAATTGGGAGCACCTGCACTCTGAGAAACGTCATTTGTTCTTTTGCTGCATTCATTAAACATTTCTGTTACTGTAAGAGACTGCTTTCGCTTTGTACTGCTTATCTACAGCCAAGCGGGGAGGAAGCAGAGCCCCTGAAGCCTGACCCCAGAGCACAGACAACAGTAGTTTGCCTGTCCCTGTCCAGATAGGGGTGCAGCTGGACCTCCAGCTGTAGCTGAGGAAAGGCATTCCCCATGCTACTGAGGCCACCTGAGCCTCAAGCAGCAGCAAGGAATCCAGAAGTACCCCAAGATAGTGAGTGAGGTCCTCATATGGCCTGTGGGTTCCACACCTGTAGATGATGGGCTTGCACATATCACACAAGGTAAGAAATGTTACATTGGCAGAGCTGGAGAGGCATTATTTGGGGAACGTTTGCTAAGAAGGAGTCCACGAAATCTTCAGCACAGAGAGAGGCAAGAAAGTAAAAACTAGCTTCAAATCAGGGACATTCTTAACAGTAAGAGAGATTGTGCAAGGATATTTCAGGATATGACTCAGTTATCACCTAGAGCTGTTCCTCTCTTTGTACGTGGCCATGGTCAAGTTCTCCTGCCTATAAACCTGGGCAGCTGCAATGACATTAACCAAAAAATAAAGTAGCAATCTGTCCATACCAGACATGATCAGAAACAAGTCTATCTGCATGCAAGCAGCAGGATATATTGGGAGGTGATCCAAGAAGCAAGCCATAAAGTCTAACGATCAGGATCCAAAGGCTCATTTTCCATTTTCCATTTTTATTTTTTATTTTTGAAAAAAGATCAGAGGCAGCTGCTTCATTGTTTTAATAGTGATAATTATGATGGCACACAAGCAGAATGTTAACCTTTGGAACGTCTGGAGCTCATGCTGTCGAGTAAAGATGCCGATATCAGAGCCTCAAAAGGGAGGCACAAGCTGTGTGATATAGCACACAGGCACAATAGTCGCAATACTTTATGGCATTCAAAACACGCATGTGAGGTGTGATGCTACAGTGCATCAGCCATACCCCCAAGAGGGAGTCTCAGAATTCAGGCAGGTATGCCAATCTATCTCACATACGCACCAATGAGGGATGTAAGGAGGCAGTAATTTCCACCCTAACCTGGGATTGCTGCAATTAGCAGTGCTTCTCTTTCACTGCAGTTCAGTTTCCACTAAAGCCAAAAGTCTTGCCATCTTCTATGGCTGAAACCTATGTAATTAATGTCAATTTGTGCCAAGGGAAGGGAAACAATAAAAAAGGATGCAGAGAATAATGCAATTATTTACATAATGTCTGCAGACTAAAAAGAGAGTAACACATAATGCTTATACTTGGCTTGCACAATGTCAATTCCATACTTCAGGCGAACATGGGAATTTCCACTCCCATTTCTTCTTATGATGGAATTTTTCAGGAACCCTACAGGCAACACACAGCAAAGTAGCCTTCTTTTTATGGTTCAGCTGTTAGAGCATAGTATGGTGACCTCATGGTCCTACTTCCTCTATACACCCCACCACACTCCCCTCTTTACACTGCGTCCAAGCAAGAGGCATTATCAGTGTTCAAGGACATATTCTAGGCTGGCAAAAACGCTCAAGGAAGATGCCATGCAGGGCCAGGGAAGAGTGTAACCTTGGACAGACCTGAGGGCCAGGTAGGGGAGCCTAAAGGGTTCTTCCGGCCCCTGGGCTCTGAAATTTCCATTTTAAAAAATTATTATTATAAACTCAATTTATATACAGTCGTACCTTGGAAGCTGAACAGCTTAGTTCCTGAACATTTTGGCTCCCAAATGTCACAAACCCAGAAGTGACTGTTCCAGTTTGTGAACTATTTTTGGAAGCTGGTGGGGCTTCCAATTCTTTTCAGGAGCTTCCTGCTGCCAATCAGAAGCCACGCTTTGGTTTCTGAACATTTTGGAAGTTGAACGGACTTCTGGAACAGATAGTATGACTGTGCTACCCTTTATCAAAAGATCTCAGGGCAGTGTACAATATTAGAAACACATTAGAAACACCAATGATTAACAGCAACAACAGCAGCAACAACAACATCATCATCATCATAGTAAAAACCATGCTGAGGCACAGCCTAAATGTAAAATCATTATTATCATCAACATAATCATTTTAATAGACTTCTCCCCTACACTTTCACAGGCCATAGATTATTCAATAGCCATAGGCCTGGGTAAGGAGGAATGTCTTTGCCTGGCATTTAAAGACACATAATGATGGCTCCAGGCAAGCTTCTCTGGGAAGAGTATTCCACAGGCAGGGAGCCACCACAGAAAAGGCTTGTTCTCTTGTTGCTAGCCTCCAAAACTCCTGGGGAGCGGGGACGTAGAAAAGGGCCTCAGATGCCAAGTGCAGGATCCTGGTCAATTTGTTTGGGGAGAGACAGTTCTTAGGCTATTGAGGTCCTGAGCCATGTAAAGCTTTATAGGCAGGTCAACACCAGCACTTTGAATTGGACCCAGAAACTAATGGGCAGCCAGTGCAGTTGTTCCAGGATTGGTGCTATATGCTCAAACTGTCTTGTTCTGGTGAGCAATCTGGCCATTGCCTTTGGCACCAGCTGAAGTTTCCAAACCGTCTTCAGAGGCAGCCCCACGCATAACTCATTGCAGCAATCTATGCTGATCGGCTATGCCTCCTCCCCAGACCACACCCCTCATCACGCCTGTTTTTCAGTCTCCTTACTAGCCTTGGTGGAAGACAGACAGGTGTGTGTGAGAGAGTGTAGATACTAGCCCACTGTATACAAGGTAGAATGTACAACAGATGCACCAACCAATTTTGCCTCTGGCCTCACTCACCGCTGGCCTGAGGACTCCAAAATGTTGCCTAAAATGGAATGTGGCCCTCTAGCGGAAAAACTTTCTCTTGTCCTACATAAACCTCAACCATCCTGATTTGAGCAGCACATCCCAGAATTACAGAAGCCATCCCAGCTTCTGATTGGATCCTGGAATGTCCCATGTTTTGGTCCAATGTTCTAGCATGAGTCAGCTGGCTCCCATGAGAGCTTTGAACCAAAAAAATGAGCATCCTGATTTTGATCAGCTGGATGTGGGGTGGTATTCTCCTACATTTCATTCTGACAAATCAATGAAAGCTGGAGCTAGAAGAAATAGGAAGGGCCACTTTTATTTTATTTTTAAAGCAATTCAGCTCCTCTCACAGACAGACAGACAGACAGACAGACAGACAGACAGACAGACAGAGGTCTGATAGAGAAGGCTGAAATCCTATACCCATTGAAAGGGTGGCCAATTACACAGAATATCACAGAAAAAGAGTATAAAGGAGGAAGGTGCTGAGCATTAAAATTGTGCTAATGTATACATATAGATGCAAATTTAGGAATACTTACTATCATCTATATGGAAATGCAATATGTCTCACCTTTCTGGGGGAAACTGATGAGATTACCTCTGTGCCTGCTCTGCCTGCTGTCCAGCTGCAAACTGCAAACCGGCAGCTTCAAAGCACCTGCTGCTCTCCCTTCTTACGGGTCCTATTTGAAACCAGATGTGGATCAGGTAGACCTTCAGGCCCTGCCAGCGTGGACAATGGCCAGGATAGACAGGAATTGTAGTCTACTGCATCCCTTAAAAAAACAAAAAAACTTGCATACTACAATTTCACGTAAATGATTAGAGTGGTTTACAATTAAGTGTGGTGTGTGTGTGTGTGTGTGTGTGTGTAAAAGGTAAAGGGACCCCTGACCATTAGGTCCAGTCGTGGCCGACTCTGGGGTTGCGGCGCTCATCTCGCTTTATTGGCTGAGGGAGCCGGCGTACAGCTTCCGGGTTATGTGGCCAGCATGACTAAGCCACTTCTGGCAAACCAGAGCAGTGCACGGAAACGCTGTTTACCTTCCTGCCAGAGTGGTACCTATTTATCTACTTGCACTTTGACGTGCTTTCAAACTGCTAGGTTGGCAAGAGCAGGGACTGAGCAATGGGAGCTCACCCCGTCGCGGGGATTTGAACTGCCAACCTTCTGATTGGCAAGTCCTAGGCTCAGTGGTTTAACCCACAGCGCCACCTGCATCCGTGTGTGTAAATATATATCTCTCTAGCAGTGCTTTTTTCCTTAAAAAATGTTTAGGTGTACTCTCATTTTCCTACTCATACTGAAATACTGCCCCTCAATGAGGCCAAACTTAGATTCACAAAAGGTTTAGGGGTATGCGTACCCCTGTGTTCCCCCAGAAAAAGCACTCTACATATGTACATACTCATACATTGAAAACCACACAAAATTTTAAAATTACAAATCAGCTAAGTATTAAAGATATTTTCCCAATTGTCTGCATAATTTTGGGAGCACAGAACAGGTCCAAGGGCAGCCCCACCAAGAGTATGTTGCAGTAAGTCCAGCCTTGAGGTTACCAGCCTATGGACTACAGTGCTCAGGCTATCCCTTTCCATGAATGGCCATAGCTGGTGAACCAGCTGTAGATGGTATTGCTGAGGATTGCACACTTGGTATTGATATAGGCAAGGCAGCATATTCTGGGAAGCATATTTTAAATGCTAACAGCATCAATCCCTGCACCCTCAATTTACTGTTAAGAACTCAATGAGAAGATGAGTCTGTGTTGTCACTGTGTGCAACTCAATGAAAATCCTTTTCAGTTTCTATCATGGACCGGATAACTCCATTTCAATCAAGATTTAGGAAAACACATGAAAGGGAATGGATTTCTCCTTAAACGATAGATGGTTTTTCCGTGATTTGACTTGTGTTTATCAAGTTTGCAACATCTCCGCCCCCCCTTTTTTTTACCTGTGGGATTCAAAAGGCAATAAGAAAAGAAATATTCAAGGCCGAACAGAAGTGCTGACAGACGTGCTTAAATTTCAGGCAGTTACGACCTTTGGGGAATGTGCATTGATCAGCAGCAGCTTTTATGAGACTGGAAATGCAGAAATTGAGACTGCACATCATCCGAATCACAGAGTTGGAGCAGACCTAAGCCTGGCTTCCTGTCCTAGAGCAGGGTCAGTGGTGGCTGTTGCTCATTGGGGCTGGTGGGGCAGAAGGCAGGGGGCCCAAACAGCAGGTGATGCCACAGTCAACAGCTGTTTTTTATGAGTTATTACTTGGTTACCATCTTAAAGGAGTATTATCAATTTCTTTATAAATCCATTTTTGTTATGTAGTATAAATATGGTCTCTTGAAGAATGTACGGGAAGTATTACCACCTGTGATTGTAGTCAATATTCTCTATATAAAGAAGCATCAGATTAATGGTCATAATAACCTACTGGACCGCCTCTCCTGGTATGTCCCACGGAGGACCTTACGGTCTTCAAATAAAAACATCTTGGAGATCCCGGGCCACAGGGAGGTTAGGCTGGCCTCAACCAGAGCCAGGGCTTTTTCGGCTGTGGCTCCGATCTGGTGGAACGCTCTGTCACAAGAGACTAGGGCCCTGCGGGACTTGACATCTTTCCGCAGGGCCTGCAAGGCAGAGCTGTTCCACCAGGCCTTTGGCCAAAGCACAGTCTGACCCCCTCTCTCCTTCTGCAATCCTCATAGAACTCTAGCCCAATGGTTGCCATTAATTTGACTCTGAATTGATTTTAGAATGTATTTCAATTAATTGATTGTGATTTTAGGTAAACTGTGTTATTTTTACTGTTGTTAGCCACTCTGAGCCCGTTTTTGGCTGGGGAGGGAGGGATATAAATATTTTATTATTATTATTATTAATTCATGTTCCATGTCTTTGATATACAAGTATAGGGTACGAAGAGTTATTATTTTGTATGTGTGTTATGTTGTTTATCTTTGTATAAAACTATATCATATCATGTTCGTTTATATAATCCAGAGTATTCATGGCTGATGAAGCCTGGTTGGGCAAAACAAAGAATTATCCTGGAATCCTTGTCTTATCTTATTTTCTGCAAGTGCCATTCTTCTAAGTTTTTTGCCTGAAACCTGCATACAAAGAATGCTAGAATTCTTAAAAGCATCTTCACGTGGAACATGACAAGGCTGATATAAGAATTTCACATTGTGGATATTGCTAACATGAGAACTGAATAGATTGTATTTCCTAAGAAGTTTTGTGAGGTTAATTATTTGAATTATTGCAAAAATGGTTAAAGAGGTGGATTGTGAGTTAAGATAATTAAAGGCAATAGGAATTTAAGAAATGCAGAAGAAATGATAAAAATGGTGGATCATCAGAGGTGCTGATGGAAGTCCAAAAAGATTGTATAAGATGTGAAGCTCTGTGGAATGTATAATAATTGGTATGCTGAAATTAATAAAAATTATATATATGAGATTGTATTTCCTGGTCAATCTGCTGTACTCTAATTTCTTACAACATGTTTGGTTTATATGATAAGTTGGTCTACAGAACCACATATTTTGATATGACATCTTGAATTGTATGAGGGGGATTCATCTAGCTCCCCTTGACATTTTTCCTATGTAGTCCTGGACACAAAGCATGAGTTCTGGAGAGGTCTCCAGGGACCCCAAGAACACGGTTGCCCAGACTGAGAAGCAATGTGCCCTCCAATCTGAAGGGGTGCTAGAGGACATACTGGGGGCAGGTAAGCCACATCCCACATAATCAATCAACTGGGGGGGGGCTGGTCTCCTCAAATATTTTATGGGGGCCAAAGCCCCATCGTCCCCTAGAAGTTGGCTGGTATGCTAGGTACTGAGGCCAGGCCTGCTTTCCACCACCTACATCACCTGCTTTTCTCTGGGTGGTCATTTGGAGAGAGGACAGAGCTTTGAGCTTGAAGTCAAGGCTTAGCTGCACTGCTGGACTTAAGATGCTCATTCTCTCTCTCTCTCTCTCTCTCTCTGTCTGTCTCTCTGTCTCTGTCTCTGTCTCCCCCCTCCTTAATCAAAATGTTTATTCTGATCCCTCCAGGGAATGCACTCCTTTTCACAAAGATGCAAAGCCTGCAATCAAATTAAAATTTCTTCTCTAAATGGGATCTAAAGGACCCTCTGAAATAGGCCAAGATCATTTGAATGCCCTATGCAAATTAAGGAGGAGACATTTTTGTACCGGGCAACAATGAGTTCCATCAGATGTGGAACAGAGAGGACGGTACACTGGTATCCTTCTGTGAAATAGCAAAGATGCTACACAGGGTACAATCCAATAATTTAAGATATCAGAAATATCAGAACCCTCTTTACTGTATGTAAGCAACCACAGTGGCTAGGGTTTTAATAGCAAAGAACTGGGAAGGTGATATAATCCCCACAAAAACAGACTGGAAAGCAAAAATGATAGAGTATTTACAACTTGCGAAAATGACCGGGAGAATAAGAGGAAGCTCAAATCAGAAATTTAGTAAAGATTGGATAATATTCAAAGAATACCTCAAAAACTATTGTGATAAAGCAGTTCTCCTGCAGACCTAGATTGAATCTTGAAACACAAATAAATTATAAAACAAAATTTCTGTTGATAAATAATGGGAAAGTAAAACAATAATAAAGCAGCTGCTGCTGCTCTGCTTGTGAGTACGGGGGAGGACCGCTCCCCCTTGAAGCCCATTTTCCACCTTGGGCCTGGGGGCTGGCCCCATACTCACTGCCACAGCTTATAAGGCTCCAAGGAGGCCTTGGGACATTGCTGCTGCTGCTCTGCTTGTGAGTACGGGGGAGGACCGCTCCCCCTTGAAGCCCATTTTCCACCTTGGGCCTGGGGGCTGGCCCCATACTCACTGCCACAGCTTATAAGGCTCCAAGGAGGCCTTGGGACATTGCTGCTGCTGCTCTGCTTGTGAGTACGGGGGAGGACCGCTCCCCCTTGAAGCCCATTTTCCACCTTGGGCCTGGGGGCAGGTCCCATACTCACTGCCACAGCTTATAAGGCTCCAAGGAGGCCTTGGGACATTGCTGCTGCTGCTCTGCCTATGAGTACTGGGGAGGACCGCTCCCCCTTGAAGCCCATTTTCCACCTTGGGCCTGGGGGCGGGCCCCATACTCACCATCGCAGCCTATAAGGCTCCAAGGAGGCCTCGGGTGTGTGGGGGGTGGGATGGATGTTTAGCCAGGTGTAGGAATTTGTTTAATTATGGTGTGTTTGTAACTTTTACTGTTTTTGGTTTTGATTGTTTTGTTTTGTTAGTTTGTTATTTGTATAAGTTTTAATTTGATTTTAAGGGGAGGGGTCAGGGCTGCCTGGGAGTAGATCTCAGCCAACAAAATGGCTGGGGCAGGTTTCACGGCGGGGAGGCACTGGGACAACTGATCTCAGTGATCACAGGTAGGAGGAGGAGTTATGCTAAGACCAGACCACGTCATTACCGAGGAGGCAGGCTTAGTCATTGTTTGAGGACTATCCCTGCCTCCGGGTCTGGTCTTGACCGGACGGATACTGGAATCAGCAAGGGATACCCACACCACCTGAAGGTGCTGCTGTGCAATGCCAGGTCAATGATCCATAAGACTACTGCCATCCATGACTTGATCGTGGATGGAGGACTTGACCTGGCATGTGTAACAGAGACTTGGTTGGATGAAGCAGATGAGCCTGTCCTTGCTGCTGCATATCCACCAGGTTTCTTTTATGCACAGCAACCCAGGTCATGTGGGCAGGGAGGGGGGGTTGCAGTGATTTTTTAGGATTTTTAGGAAGTCATTAGTTTGCACTAGGCGTCCTATTGGGAAGACCCAGTTCTCTGAGTGCATGTTTTGGAAGTTGGTCAATAGGGGCAGTACAGGATTCCTTTGGGTGTACTGACCTCCCCGCTGCACCCAGGATTCCCTGCCTGAGCTGCTTGAGGTTGTGGTGGATGTTCTCCTGGAGACACCTAGTTTGGTTGTCCTAGGGGATTTTAACATCCACGCTGACACGACCTTACAAGGGGCCGCTCGGGACTTTGTGGAAAGCATGGCCTCCATGGGGCTCTCCCTAAATAAGTCTGGCCCAACTCATAGCCGTGGACATGCCTTAGACCTGGTGTCCACCTCTATGGATGTTGGTGATCTGACGCTAAGTAAAAGCAAAAGTAAAGAAGTGCCATGGTCAGATCACTTCCTGGTGCAACTGGACTTCTCCACAACCCTTCCCCTCTGCAGGGAGGTGGGACCAATTCGGATGGTCTGCCCCCGCCACTTAATGGATCCAATTGGCTTCCAGAGAGTGGTAGGGGATGTTTTATCCCATGTTGATGCCCTTTCAGCTGATTCCCTGGTGGCCCGCTGGAATGTGGAGTTAACCAGGGCTATTGAATGTCTGGCTCCGAAGCCCTCTCCGATTGCATGGAGCCCGGACAGCCCCGTTGTTTTCCACGGATCTGAGGGCAATGAAACATTCACAGAGACTGCTAGAGTGCTGGTGGCGGATAACTCGTTCTGAAGCTGACCAGACATGGGTTATAGCTCAATGTTGAGCCTATCAAGTGGCAATAGCGACAGCGAAGAAGACCTTCTTCACCGCCTCTATTGCATATGCAGAAAACAGCAGCAGGAGACTCTTTCAGGTGGTTTGCAATTTAGTGGAGCCACCTGCTCCATCAGGGACCAGTACGGGCCACATGATCTCCTGCAATGCTTTTGCAAAGTTTTTTTTTGCAGATAAAGTTGCTCAGATTTGGGAAGAGGTAGACTTCACCATGGGAGCAGGGCCGGGGCGGGAGAGTGCTAGAGTCCTGTCTAGTCAAGTTGGGTGGAATCAATTCCAATCTGTTACCCCCGAGGATGTGGACAGGCTGCTTGGAGGAGTGAAACCAACCACCTGTCTCCTTGATCCTTGCCCATCCTGGCTTATAAAAGCTAGACGGGAAGGGCTGGGCGATGGGCTTCGCGGGGTGGTGAATGCTTCTCTCTGTGAGGGAGCCTTCCCAGACCTGCTGAAAGAGGTGGTTATTAAACCGCTTCTTAAAAAACCATCTTTAGATGCGGCCAATATGGCCAACTATCGCCCAGTCTCAAATCTTCCATTCTTGGGCAAGGTGATTGAGTGAGTGGTTGCTGAACAACTCCAGGCATGCCTGGAAGAAGTGGACCATTTGGATCCCTTCCAATCGGGATTCAGGCCTCATCATGGGACTGCAACTGCCTTGATCGCACTGGTTGATGATCTTTGGTGAGCTAGGGACAAAGCTGTTTCCTAGTTCTGCTGGATCTCTCAGTGGCGTTTGATACCATCAGCCATAACATCCTTCTGGACCGTCTAGAGGGGCTGGGAGCTGGGAGCACTGTCATACAGTGGTTCAGCTCCTTCCTCCTGGGCTGTGTTCAGAAAGTGGAGGGAGGGATGAATGTTCAGACTCCTGGGCTCTCACTTGTGAGGTGCCTCAGGGTTCCATCCTCTCCCCCATGCTTTTCAACATATACATGCAGCCGCTGGGAGAGATCATCAGGGGATTTAGGCTGGGTGTCCATTAATATGCGTATGATACCCAGCTCTACCTCTCTTTCAAATCAGAACCAGTGAAGGTGGTGAAGGTCCTGTATGAGTGTCTGGAGGCGGTTGGAGGATGGAATGCAGCTAACAGATTGAGGTTGAATCCTGACAAGACAGAAGTACTGTTTTGGGGGGACAGGAGGCGGGCGGGTGTGGATGACTTCCTGGTCCTGAAAGGGGTAACTGTGCCCCTGAAGGACCAGGTGCGCAGCCTGGGAGTCATTTTGGACTCACAGCTGTCCATGGAGGCACAGGTCAAATCTGTGTCCAGGGCAGCTGTCTACCAGCTCCATCTGGTACGCAGGATGAGACCCTACCTGCCCAAGGACTGTCTCACCAGAGTGGTGCATGCTCTGGTTTCTCCCGCTTGGACCACTGCAAGGCGCTCTGTGTGAGGCTACCTTTGAAGGTGACCCAGAAACTACTACAACCAATCCAGAATGCGGCAGCTAGACTGGTGACTGGGGGTGGCTGCCGAGACCACATAACACCAGTCTTGAAAGACCTACATTGGCTCCCAGTACGTTTCCGAGCACAATTCAAAGTGTTGGTGCTGACCTTTAAAGCCCTAAATGGCCTCAGCCCGGTATATTTGAAGGAGCATCTCCACCCCCATCGTTCTACCCGGACTCTGAGGTCCAGCACCGAGGGCCTTCTGGCGGTTCCCTCAATGAGAAAAGTGAGGTTACAGGGAACCAGGCAGAGGGCCTTCTCGGTAGTGGCGCCCGCCCTGTGGAAGGCCCTCCCACTAGTTCCTGGAGGTTGTGAAGACAGAGGGCTACGTTCCATAGCAGGTCTTCAACTGCGACGAGACCGGCCTGTTTTGGAAGAGGATGCCCAAAAGGATTTTATCACACAGGAGGAGGCCAAGTTGCCTGGCCACAAGCCCATGAAGGACCATCTGACCCTGCTCTTCTGTGCCAACGCAAGCGGCGACCTGAAGATCAAGCCCCTGCTGGTGTACCACTCGGAGAACCCACGGGCCTTCAAGAAACACAAGGTCAACAAGGAGCGGCTGGGTGTCATGTGGCGATCCAACAGTAAGGCTTGGGTCACACGTGTGCTGTTTGTGGACTGGGTCAATCATGCTTTTGGCCCTGCTGTCAAACAGTACCTGCTGGACAACGACCTGCCGCTGAAGGCTTTGCTTCTGATGGACAATGCTCCTGCTCATCCTAAAGGCCTTGAGGTGGACTTGTTGGAGGAGTTCAGCTTCATCAGCATCATGTTCCTGCCGCCTAACACCACGCCACTGCTCCAGCTAATGGATCAGCAGCTCATTGCCAATTTCAAAAAACTCTACACCAAGGAGCTTTTCAGGCGATGCTTTGAGGTGGCTGATTGCACCACCATCACCCTGCGGGAATTCTGGAAGGACCACTTCGACATCGTCACCTGCTTGAAGATGATCACCACGGCCTGGAACGGGATCAGCCAGAGAAATTTGAATTGCGCTTGGCGCAGCCTGTGGCCAGACTGTGTGGCACCAAGTGACTCTGATGCACCAGAGTCAACAGTGGTGCAGGACATTGTTGCCTTGGGGAGGACCATGGGCCTGGAGGTCACAGAGGAGGACATCAGCGAGCTGGTGGAGGAGCACGACCACGAGCTGACCACCCAGGAGCTGGTCGAACTGCAGGCAGAGGCTGCGCAGGAGCAGGCCTCGCTGGAAGAGGAGGAAGCAACTGAGGAATGGCTGTCCTCCAAAGAACTGAGGGACATTTGCCTGAAGTGGAAGGATGTGCAGGCTTTTGCACAGCGGCACCACCATGACAAGCACGTGGCACATGACCTTGTGAACACTTTTGATACGAGGGTCATGTCGCCTTTCAGGGAGGTGCTGAAAAGGCGGATGAAGCAGCAGACCATGGACAGGTTCTTCAGCAAGAAGCAAAGAGTGGAAGAGGAACCTTCTTCGAGTGGTCCCCCAGAGTCTTAGAAAATGTACTGTACACTTTGTTGATTTTTAAATGTTTTTCTGTCATGTTTAGAAACTTAAATTATTGTTCCTTCAATTTTTGAAATGCTCTTTACAGTATGTGTGACTTTAAAGAGCACTTAATAAACTCTTGTTGTACCAAATTTGCCTTTGTTTGGACTTTTTTTGACCATAGGAACGCATTAATTGATTTTCAATGCATTCCTATGGGAATTCGTGATTCGCAAGACGGAAAATTCGCTAGACGAAAAAACTCGCGGAACGAATTAATTTCGCCTTGCGAGGCACCACTGTACTGTATTTTAATATTGTGTTGGAAGCCACCCAGAGTGGCTGGGGAAACCTAGCCAGATGAGCGGGGTATAAATTTATTATTATTATTATTATTATTATTATTATTATTATTATTATTATTATGTGCATATAGACCAATAAAATGTAGAAAGTACAATGAGGTGACTCGGAAGTTAAAATGTGTGTGAGCCACAGACTTTCAATCTCTTTTTGTTTCTGCCTGTGCAACAGAACAAAAAGCATGATGCATTTACTTTTGGCATCTGCAGTTTTGAATTTGTGGGTGGCTTCATTGCCAGGATTTGCCTCACCTTTACCTCAGTTTCTGGTGTGTGTGTGCAGAGCTGAACTTGAATGAACAATAATTCTGACAACATTTCATTACAGTAAGTGGGAAAGTGGGAAACTGCTCAGACAACAGGTCTAAGCTTAATCTTCTTTTCTTTTTTTAAAGGATTAGACAGCATTCTCTTGGCTTACATCCCACTCTGTCTCATGCACCATCTTTTGGCCCTACCCAGTGGCTGAGCTCATGGTTCCTGGTTCCAGAATGCTAGCAGCCTGTCCCTCCCCCAAAATATTCCTACTCGGCCCCACAAAGGCAAACAGCTACTCCTGCACTGTGGGTGGGCAAGTGGCAAAAATCTCAAAGAGGCCAGAGAGAGGTGAGTTACTGAAGCTGAAAATTTCTGAGCACAATTCAAAGTGTTGGCACTGACCTGTAAAGCCCTAAATGCCCTCGGCCCAGTGTACCTGAGCGAGCATCTCCACCCCCATCGTTCAGCCCGGACACTGAGATCCAGCGCCAAGGACCTTCTGGCAGTTCCCTCAGTGAGAAAAGTGAGGTTACAGGGAACCAGACAGAGGGCCTTCTCGGTGGTGGCGCCCGCCCTGTGGAATGGCCTCCCATCAGATGTCAAGGAAATAAACAACTATCTGACTTTTAGAAGACATCTGAAGGCAGCCCTGTTTAGGAAAGTTTTTAATGTTTGATGTCTTGTCATGTTTTTAATAATATGTTGTGAACCACCCAGAGTGGCTGGGGAAACCCAGCCAGATGGGCAGGGTATAAATAATAAAAATTATTATTATTATTATTATTATTATTATTATTATTATTGATGATGATGATTAATTATTTCTCTCTCCAAAAACAAAACAGAAAAAACTGCACAGAAAGAAACACACAGAGAAAAAGCTGCCCAAATGAGGAACCAATGGAGGGCGAAGGACCTTGAAAGGAAGGACATGATGATGCAGAAAGCAGAGACTGTTGTTTGCTCTGCAGGAGAATGAGGTTTGATTATGGAGTCCTTCACAGCTATTGTCAGTGGCAAAAAACGATCATGTCTCAGCATGGGGACTCCTCATCAGAGGATGACATGACCCCCCCCCCCCAGCAATGTACCAAATCTCAAAGACCAGGCTCAGTTTGTGGGTGAGGAGCCAGGATCCTGGGGAGACCAAGCCAGATGGTTGGGGGTATAAATAATAAATTATTAATAATAATAATATTATTATAAATAGGCCCAAGACTCTGCCCCTGAACTGGTGTCCACAGCAAAGGATGAAGTTGCCCCTTCCCCAGCTATGGTTGAAAAATCTGCCCCATCACTACCCTAATCGCTTTGGGTTGGGCAATGAAGTAAGCACACCCTTCTATAAACCTAGCAGAATAGCGGCCAGCATTTCTCTAAAGATGACAAATGGTTTTGTCCTGGTGGCATATTGAAAGAGGTTGGCAAGCTAAGCAAAGCGACATTTCATTTTTATCGCTCAGGTACATTATAATACTCTTCCTTGGAGAATTGCAGTCTGGCTCAAAATTGTTCAGCACGTCGATCGCAGAAAAGTCCTGCAGCGCTTTGCTCTTTTATTAACGGCTCACGGAAAGAGCGTTCCCTGGAAAGCTCTGCCAGGGCAACTTTCTCCTGCGGACATTCCACATTTGCTAATGAGACTTTCATAAATTAAGAGTCCCAAGTCAGCGGCGCTTGCGCGAGTGCACACAGACACACATAGCACTTGGCTGTTGGCCATTTACGTTTGCCTAGATTCCTGAAGGCATTATTACGCACAAGTGTGGCTGGGTTCGTATTTATAAAAAGGTCAACTGTCTTGGCGAAGCGCATGAAAAGAAGAAGCGGATTTGCAAAGGTGAAACCGATCCACTTTCCCCCACCCCCTCCCCTGAAATTCTGAGAGAGAAGATGGGGAAGAAAACAAGGCAGCAAACAAAACACAATTTCTCACTCTGACCTGCTTCGCTTCTCTGGCTATAAATAATTTACTTTGGAAGAATTAGTCTATGCTCTCTCCTCCCGTGCCTACTGGAACCAAGCAAGAAGGTTGGCCATCCATTTCAAAGCATTCAGCTCCAGGAAACCTTCTAGCAACCTTCAAGGGGGCCCGCAGAGAAGGTTTAAAATCTCTTTTTCAGAAATAAAACTTTAATTCTCTGCTTATTTGATCATTTTTCTATGTGGTGGATGTGAAAGCTAGTGTGGTTTTTTAAAAAGTTTATTGGAGAAATCTCTCTCTCTCTCTCTCTCTCTCTCACACACACACACACACGGTTACCCTTTTTGAAAGGATAAAGGTGCATATCTGTGACTCATGAGTATGGTAGAAAGAACTCAGAATGAGCACCAGCGTTGGGTGAAAATTCTAGCAGTTGCCCAAAACATTGAAATATGAACATATGTTTTTCATTGTCCTATATTGAATTTATTATTATTATTTATTATTATTATTGGCAGGAGGTAACTGAAACTATCAACAGAACTGTATGGAAATATCCTCTTGAATTCTATACCCAGTGCATGGAACCTTGTTGTTGTTGTTTAGTCGTTTAATCGTGTCCGGCTCTTCGTGACCCCATGGACCAGAGCACACCAGGCACTCCTGTCTTCCACTGCCTATCGCAGTTAGGTCAAACTCGTGTTGGTAGCTTTGAGAACCTTACATGGAACCTTACAAAAGGACAATACGAGTGGACTCTCCGTGCCCTTACCACAGCAAAAAGACTGGAAGGGACTCCAAGGGTGATCTAGTCCTTGCAATGCAGGAAACTCAGCTAAAAAGCATTCCATTTTGGGCTGGATAAAGCAGGGAGCACTCAACCTCAGCCCCCACCTGCACTCGACATTTCAAGCAGGATCAAACCACTTAAGAAAGTTATGACTCCCCCCCAAAGCATTCTGGGATTGCAGCTTGCTTGCTAAGGGTGCTGAAAGTTGTTGGGAGACCCCGCCTCTTGTCACAGAACCACAAAGGTGGTGTAACAATGAATCCCTCTTCCCACAAAACTCAGAGAACTCTAGGTCAGTGAAAGGAATAGGCAACCCAAATTTGAAGAGCTGGTTTCTTGATCCAGCTTGAAATGCTTTCTTAAGAGCACAATGAAAGATGGACAAGTTATAGGAATTGGATAGCACGGGGGAAAGCCAACCCAAGCATCCAAATCAGAATGAATAATCTGTGCACATGGTTAAAGATTTGAAGAGAGAACAATTTTTTTGGGAGGGGGGTTAAAGGGGAGGGATGAAGGGGGGGGGAAATTAGGATAAATGCATAGGGACAAAAGTATATACTGTTATGCATAACGAATAGGAGGATGATTTTGGTGCATGTTATTGTTAGATTTTCGACTGAATGATTTTTCTGTAAGTTATTTGACGTCCCTGGATGAAAGTGTGATTATAAAGAAGGCGGGGGAGGGGGGAAGAGCGCAATGAAAGTTGTGGGGACAGGTGCACCTCGCGAGGGAGGGAATTCCACAAAGGGGGAACCAGCGCTGAAAAGGCCCCTGTCACAAATCAGCATCAACCAGGGAGCCTATCAGATGCCTATGGGACACCAAGCCTAACCTGAGAGCAAAAGCACGCTGCCCAGTTATCATTCCCAGCACCTGGTACTCAGAGGCATACTTCCTCCAAGAGTGCAGGGAAAATATAGCCTATTCCATGAATGTCTCTAATCCTCGTTCAAATCTGCCCAAGCTGGTGACTGTCACCTCTCCTCGCCAGCGATAAAAGAAAATTTTGATAAAGATGTTTCACAGATGGTATTTACTACACTACACTTGATCTTAGCCAAAAGATCAGCCATCGCCAAGTGACGCTCCTCCCAAGAGAAATGCGACACACAGAGACAGATTTAATTGTCTTCGACTTAAACCCCTTGATTTCCTTAGCAAATGTCACCAGGTTCCATGGATTAATAACCGACGCCCCGGAGGTAGTGGAGGAAATACATCAGGATCCATCCAGGGCTTGAAGTGATAGCCAACCTTCCGATATGCACCTAGATTGACTTTATGCCACGGCTGGGAACCTGGTGCAAAATTGCTCTCTGCAGTTGTTATCGTGGAATGTGGCAGGGTGGTTTTCTAAGCTGTGTCTCCCTGATTTTACAAAGTTAATAAGGGTGAATGATATATAGTCTGTTTACAAGAAACCTGGTCATCACGTCACATCGAATTTGCAGATGGTATTTAACAGCAACCAAGATATGTAAAATGTATAAAACAAAATCAAAATTATACTGGAGGTGCAACAGAGTCGAGGGGGTGCTTCTGCATATGTGGTGGTTATGTGATAAAATCAAAGGCTTCTGGGATACGGTGTATGAAGTACTAAAGAAAATGTTTAAACAAAATTTTGCCCCAAAAGCCCAGAAGCCTTTCTGTTGGGAATATTGGATGTAGATATAATGAAGGAAAATAAGAAAATTTTCTTTACACCACAGCGGCAGCGAGAACTATTAATTGCTAAAAATTGGGAAAAAAGAAATAACAGAGACAAAAAAAGAATGGCAAGATAAATTATTTGAGTACACAGAATTGGCTAGAATGACAGAGGTAATTAGGGGTCAGACAAAACAAAAATTCTGAAAAGAATGGGGAAAATATAGAGATGACCTTAAAAACCAATGCCCTCAAATTAATACTTGGACTTGTTTTGATTAACTTTTGCAAAACTGATTATGGAATAAAAGCTAATAATAGAAAGGAAAAGAGGTAAAAATGGAATCAGATGGAAACAGTGTACCAAAGAGGAAAGTAGGACCGCACTGAGGATGAAGTCAATTGGATGGAAAGAAGAATTGTTCAATATTTGTTTAGTATAAGTCTTGTACTTACCATTGACATTGTTTTTTATCTTTCTTTTTCTTTTTCTTTTTTATGTTTTCCTTTTTTTCTTTTTGTGAGTGTGTTGGTGTTGCAAAATAATAAAAAAATTATATATATATATATATATATATATATATATATATATATAAAACAAATTGGCGGCTGTTGCCATCTCCTGTGAACGCCATATGTCACGTGGAGAAAGGGCTTCCTTTTGTCTCTCCTGAAATATCTAAACTATTCAGTTTCATTGCATTGACCCTGAGCTCTGCTATTATGAGAGAGGGAGAAAAGCTCTCTCTCTCTCTCTCTCGCCATCCAGAGAAGAAGAAAAATCAGTTACAGCTCCGTAACAAAACACTTTATACGATGGAGGGTATGTGACCAGAAAAGCAAAATATCAGTCAATTTATTTCTACACATGAAGAGGGATTTCTTCTAGCAGTAATAATGACAAAGTGCCCCAGGAAAAGCGGCACATACCATTACAGGGCTTGACGGGAGAAAGTGCCAGTGCCAATAGTGCTCAGACAGGCTTTGGATCAGAGCCACAAATAATAAATAACAGAGTTGTATTTCTCCAAGAGCTATTCCCCGCCCCCTTTATTTCCCGGGATAACTTTGCATTTTTCACAGATCAAGATTCAAACAGGGACCATCCTTTTCATGTGTATGGATGGAAAGTGAGAGAGTTAGTTCACTTGTAAAAGAAAAGCATATGTCTTCTTTGAGGGAGTAGAGTTTTCCTCCATTTTATCATTTGTCCTCCTCTAGTGCAATGCCCTTTTAAAATGGGTTGGGGGTTGTTTTCATTTCTATTTTGGTTATAAATTTGGGTATTTAAATTGTGATTTTATCCTGTGAACCGCCCTGAGACTTGTGGGCATTGGGCAGTAGACAAATCATATCCTCCCTTAAAGAGGACACATATCGTGGTGAGACCTGGAAAACCAACACCCTGTGTTGTGGGTGGGTATGATTGGTAAGCCACAACAACCGATTGGTAGGTCCCTCAAAGCTGGGTACAATCTGGCCAATGGGACGCAGTCCAAACGGTTTGAGGGACCTATTTATGCCCATGCATGTGATCCAGAGCTTCCTCTTTTGGCGCGTGCATTCGGAACACCCGCCCACCTCTCCCTACTTTTAGGGCTTTGCTCTTGACCTTGCTATGCCGTCGTGTGTTGTCTGTCGTTGGGACAGGGGCAGGGCAGAAATTTTCCCCACTTGGCTGATTGGCTGTTGCCCTTTGGGTTTCACCTGCCGCTTAGCAAATTGTCACAACTTGTAAGGTTGCGGATAGACTCTGGTTCAGGTGATAGGGATAGGAGAACACTCTCGCCATCCCTATGTGAAGGGTATTCTGTTAAAGGAATCCAGGGACTCAACTTGGTTTGGTCAACCCCTGAGAGGGGGTTGTGCCCGTGCCTGAGTACAGAGGGACATTTGGGTGGCAGAGTTAGCCCATTCCCGGCTTTCCGTTTATCCAGCTGTTCACCCTTGGCTGACCTATGCTGGCGCCCTGGGTCAACACTACCTGCATGGCAGGGAGCTAGTTGAACCAGAGCCTATGCAACCAGTCATTTTCTGTAATCAATAAAGTTGTGGCCTAAATTCTGCCAGAAACCAAACCAAAAATTTGAGTCATGTGAATTTACTTCAACGTGGGGTTTTTTAAGCCGCTGGAGCCAGCAGTAGTAGCAACAAGAAGCTAAGTTCTGTGAGGATGAAGACCCCCTTTCCCTTCACAGATTCTTTTTCCATGAGTTCTTTTGTTCCTGTTAAGGTTTTCATTAATTTTTTTCACAATACGGTAAGAGAGAGAAAACAAGCAGGCAGGGGAAAAAGAAGAGAAAGCAAAAATAAAAAGGGCTTTCGATTTTCCACCTGCCAGCTACATTTTAAAAAGTTATTCAAGACATTCAGTCCATTTGCCACCTAGTAAATTAGCAAAAATGTCAAAATCCGATAAATGCTGTAAATGTAAGAAGAAAGAAGGTACTTTTCATCATATGTGGTGGTCTTGTAAGATAGCAAAAGTTTTCTGGGAGATGGTTTATAATGAATTGAAGAAAATGTTTAAAACAACATTAAAAAACCAGAAGCTTTTCTTTTAGGGATAGTAGGTACAGAGATACCCAAAGACCACAAAAACCTGTTTTGGTATGCTGCAACAGCAGCCAGAATGATTTATGCTCAGAGATGGAAAGAAGATTCTGTCCCAACCAAAGTGGCAGATTAAACTAATGGTCTATGCCAAAATGGCAAAACTCAATGGAAAGGTAAGAAACCAAGAAAAAAGAAATTTCATTAAGGAATTGGGAATATTTGGGGAATATCTGAGAAGTTCTTGTATACAATTAAGTTCATTAGCAGGATTAATGTAAAACAAGCAGTTAAAAGTAATGTTAAAGAAGAATTATGGAGTAACTAATAAATGAAATAACATAGGAAATGCAGTACTAAAAATTAAAATTATAAGAAACCGCAAAACGGGTGAAGTCGAAATATGTTTATTGGGAAGCTATTAGATTTGTATGTATGTAACAAAGCTTTAAAACTGAAAAATAAGACTTATTTTTAAAAAGACATTCACTCCACTTTCTGTTAAGCAGTATTTCTTTTAAATTCAAATGTCTGAAAACCATTCATTTCCTTTTCCCCACGAAAAGTCCAAGAGGGATTCTCAAAGTATAATCATTACCAGTAATGGGTGGCCACAAACTCTAGTGTTATATGAGAGAGAGGATTTTTCTCTCCCTCTCCCCAATTTCTCCATAGCAGAAATGGTCTTACAAACATCTCTCCCATCACTTCTTACTCAACTTTTCTCTAAACTAACAAGTCCCACCCAAAATACCACAACCTTTCTTCAGAGGGGAGTCTCTCCATCCCCTCGATTATGTTCGTTGAATATGTCCGTGAACATTTTCTAACTCTACAATATCACCTTTGAAGCGAGGTAACCCAAATTGTCCACAGTGTTCCAATAATGGCCTCATCATAGATTTATACAAGAGCATTACGATATTGGCAGCTTTATTTACAGCCCCTGTCCTCATCTCTTCCCACCGCTGTAACACAGCCCTTGTGGTATGTAAAACTCGAGGAACACGGATGACAAATATTTATTTACGAGCCAAAGCTGTAATTTGCTGTTTTCCACTTTCACAAAATCCTAAATAATTTATAATCTGCCGGCTTTAAGCGTTCTAGAAAATGCAGGTGGGAATAAGTGGTGACATTTCACTCCAGCTTCCAGTTGGCTTTGGTTCATGGGGGGGGGGTGAAGCAGTGCCCCCCGAAATACTCTTTGAGCTTCTCTTATCAAACTGTTTAGGAATTATTAATAAAATGCCTGACTTGTGTGCTACTCCATCAAACTTTGCAATCCTCCCAAGTCTGGTTTAGGCTCATATTTATAATTCAAACTGTAATGGAAAAGGAAATTAAAATCCGCATAATTTATCAAAAGAATGAAAACTGCAGTTGAAAAGAGGGGAAAAAATAAGGAATCAGTCCATTGGGAATTTAGAAAATTACTTTGCAAGTGGTTTTCTCCCTACCTCTTCAAGCAAATGAGCTATTAGTTAATAACGTTAACATAATTCTTTTGTCCTTTTCACCTTGATATTCTTAATTCATGAATGTTACAAATATGCAACACACCTCCTAAACTGATGTGCCATTTATCTTGGCATATATATATATTTTTCTTTTTTGGTGGGGGGGAGATGTTCTTTGCCTGCTTTTTTTTTCTCAGCAGGAAAAGTGCATGTTCCATAAACTTCAATTAAAAAAAGAATAGTGTTATCAAAAGGAACAGAAGGAGAACATAATAACTGTCTGGTGCAAATAATCTCCACATATTTCATTATATTTAAATCCATTGTATGGAGGATGTTTAATATAGTGAACTAAGCCTGCATTTATCTTTCTTTCGTGCTCTCTCTCTCTCTCCCTCTCCCCACATATAGAGAATCAATTGCTTCCAGATATTCTAAAGTGGGGTTTTGAAGAAGGATGTCCAAATAATAAATAAATAAAATTTAAAGGCAAACTTATGGAATTCGCACTTTTGGAAAACAACACTTAAACAAAAACAAAAAATGCCTTCTGTTGAAATAGACATTTCTCTGGATTTTGTAATAGAATTATCCAGCCAAGTAATGTGTACAAGAAAGCACACATTGCAGTGAAAGGAATATTTAAAATGCTTATATTGGTGAAAACAACATCCAAAAGGCATTATATTTGGGGAAATAGCTTTGCAAAAATGTAAATAGTTGGGGAAAAACTATTTAAAATGCTGGTAAATTTTCATGAGGCTTATTTAAAAATAACTATTGCATATTTCTGTAGAAATGTGGGCAACTGAATTTGGAAAACTGCAGGTGGCAGATTCATCCAAAACTTTACCAGGTGCAAAAAAACAAAAACAAAACCTTAGCCAACTTCTCTTTGGGGGGAGGAGGAAACCTCCTCCAAGAATTTATCTAAATTCTCCTTCAAAGTTTGGCAAGTTGGTGGCCATTACTAATCTATGTGCTGTCTGAACTACTTTCCTTCGTCTCTCCTGAATCTTCCAATATTCAGCTTCATTGTCACCAAGCTCTAGGATTATGAAGGAGGAAGGAGAGAAAAAAATCTCCCCCCATCCACTTTCTCTGCACCACACATCATTTTGCAACCCTCCATCATGTCCCCTCTGGCTTGCTTTTTCCCTAAGCTAAAAACCCCCCAAAAGCCATGGAAGGCAAAGACCCAAGCCAGAAGCTTCAAATGAAAGAGTCTAGCTTTTGAGCTGTTGCCTCCTCCTCCTTCCTTTTCTTATGTTCTGCTGGGAAGCTGGAATAAATCAGGAAGGACAGAAGCTCAAGTAGCCTCAGGTGAGCTTCCTAGCCAGAGCAGGGTGGGGCTGAGGAGTGGTGCCTGACTGTTGTAGGTGAAAGTGGGATGGAAACAGCTGCAGCTTCTAATATACATTTAGGTTCCTTTCCTTTCTAGGTAAGTATTTCAGGCTGCTGCTCCCAGGACTGACATTTTACATTAGCAGTTTCTCCTTTGGCATAGAATAGGCATGTCCATCTTCCAAGAGATTGTAATCTACTCACAGTATATTAAAAAAGGCAGTGATCTACGTCATTAGAGGATTCACCAGAGCTGTTGAGCTTTTTTTTTTTGGGGGGGGAGAAATCGCCCAGGGTCCAAAGATGGTTCTAGTTCTGGTTCTGGTTCTTCTTAGCTGAAATCTGATGGGCTTTTCCATTTCTCTCTCTCTCAATGGTACATATAGGCAAAGGAGACCTCAGGGACTTTCTGAATGTCGCAACATGAAAATAAATTCATGAACAGTTGGAGAACTCAAATGCTCAGAGCATAGAGTGGTGTAGCTTCCAGCAGTTATTCAGTGTTGGGGGGGGGGGAAGATAGTAATGCCAATAAACTTTGGGGTCTCATTTAGGAGATAGCAGGTGATGGGAGACCCCTTTCTGCTCCAAACTCCGGAAAGCCACTTTCTAACAAGCAGGGAAGATGAGGTACAAGGCTTTCCCACCCCCTAAGATTGGCCCTCCTTCAACTGTTACCATTCCACCCAGCTGTCTGAACTTGTTTTTGTTTTTTTTACACCCCAGATGGTTGTTATCAGAGCTGTAACTTTAAGCATGGGCGCCTAAGCTTGCATTTCTTCCTCCCTCTTTCCTTGGTGTTGTGTATTTTTGCTTTGCAATTCTTGAAAGCGGGGCCTGCCTTACTACTGATAGCTGTACTACTGATCTTTCGGGCTAAAGAGCAGGATATTTTGAAAATTGCTTTAAATGAATAATACCAAGAAAGAAAGGTAGACAAATATTCTGACCTAGTCTAAGGCAAGATTCTATGTTCCAGTGAATTATGTTCTGCTGCACTTTGCTTGCCTAGACAGACTTGAGGTTGGAATAAGTACAAAGACACAGACACACACATTTTATTTTTAAAAACCAGCAATGTTTTCCCCAGAAGGATACACCATAAGTGCTTGTAGTTTTCAATGAGTTTTTTTTAAAATACTCCTTTGATTCTATTCAAGTGATTCATGTTCAAGCCCTCCAGAAAAGACCCTTCCCAGTTCCACTTTTACATGTGTGATGCCTCAAGCACCACATAGTCAGCTGTGCTCAAGTCGTCTTCTTCACAAATTCTGAGGGATGACTCTTTCCCAGGTCTGATGAAATGAGATGCTTTCTATTTTGTGTGTTTGGCTCAACCTCCTAGTTCAGTGCATTCTCTCTTCTTCTGAGCTGACTACCCCATCCTGACTTCAGGCTGTGCAGTTGCGTGTCGAGGTCCCCAAGCCACCCCAAATAAACTCACACGGGTGGTGCTGTGGGTTAAACCACAGAGCCTAGGACTTGCCGATCAGAAGGTCAGCAGTTCGAATCCCCGCAACGGGGTGAGCTCCCATTGCTCGGTCCCTGCTCCTGCCAACCTAGCAGTTCGAAAGCACACCAAAGTAGATAAATAGGTACCGCTCCGGCAGGAAGGTAAATGGCGTTTCCATGTGCTGCTCTGGTTCACCAGAAGTGGCTTAGTCAGTGGTTCACCAGAAGTGGCTCCCTTGGCCAATAAAGCGAGATGAGTGCCGCAACCCCAGAGTCGGTCATGACTGGACCTAATGGTCAGGGGTCCCTTTACCTTTACCTTTTATCACACATCAGTTTTGTTTAAGGTTTTCGGCATGATTTTGGCCACAACTTTATTTAAATACACACATGTGAGTGGTTGCTTAGGCACTAGTTATGACTATCTGTCCTTGCCCCAGGGACAGAACTGACTTCCGGATTCCAGCGGAAGCCAGTCAGGGAAAACAATATTGGGGAGAAATGAAGCTGGGCATCAGACCCTCACTTCTCACCCACATGCTCCCGGGGGCTTGCACGGCCCAAGCCTGATGCCAGGGACTTGGGCAAAAGAATGGCAAGCCCCTGGATTCCTTTAAAAGAATTCCCTTGCAGCACCACCTTTGGAGGGGTAGGCACTTACCCCTCCACCAACCAATTTTAACCAATGCCTAACCGCCAACCTTACAAGTTGTGACGATTTGCTACGCAGTAGGCAAAAAACCAAATGGCACCAGCCAATCAGCCAAATGGACAAAATTCCTACCAGGCCCCTGCCCCGAAAGCAGACGACCCCATGACAGGCATAGCAAGGAGGAGGGAGGGTGGGTGGGCAATCCGGTGCACGCAGCCCAAGAGGACGCCCAAGGCTGCATGTCCAGTATTTAAAACCTTTGACCCCTCCTCCAAATTGGCAACATCAAAATCTCCCCAGAGACTCGAATTATCCAATCACTGCCTGTGGCCATCCAAATGTACCCACCCAGCTTTGTAGAAAGGGACATTGCCGACGAAGCTGCCTTATACTGAGTCCATCTAGTGGACTCTAGTGGCCTGCACTGTCTGGCAGCAGCTCGCCATGGTTTCAGAGAAAGGTCACTCCCAACACTATCTGGAGATGCTGAGGATTGGGACCTTCTGCACATAAAACAGATGCTGTTCTACTGAGCTATGGCCCAGTGGGACAATGAGAACAGGAGTAAAGGATGGGGCCAACTTTTCTTTTTTCTTTCTTTCTTTCTTTCTTTCTTTCTTTTTTAAAAAAATCTTTATTAATTTAAATTACACACATATACAAAGAATTTACAAAGAATTTGCAATCTCATACTACAAAAAGAAAATTAAAGAAAAAACAATTAAGAAAAAAGAAAAGAAGAAAATACAGAAAGAAGAAAGAAGAAAAAAGCAGATTTACGTGCATAAAAAACCTTAATCTTCCTAATTAATACTTAAATAAACACTTGAATAAAAAAGACTTCTGACAAAACGAGTCTTTCAATCATTCTCACTGTACTGTTTATACTGTTGTTTTTTTCGCACAGTTTTATATTCTTTAATATTGTTCCCATCTACTCCACAAACGGTATTTGTTGTGTTTACAAGTATCACTCGAGTTCTGCTAAAATGGTGTGGTTGGTACAATATGATCTTATATAATCCTTAAATATTCTCCATTCTCCAAATATTTTCTGGTTCAATACTCCTCTAACTCTTCCCGTCAGTTTTGCTAGTTGTAAATATTCTAACATGAGTATCTGCCAATCTGTGTATCTGTGTTTTGTTTCGTTTTTTCCACTTCCTCACCACAAGAATTCCTGCTGCTGTGGTGGTATACATGAACAGTGTTCTTATGTCTATTTTAATTTCTAATGGTAAAATGCCTAAAAGAAAGATCTCTGGGTTGTTGTTTTTTTAAGTGAGTCTGAATAATTTCTTGAATTCATTATAGATACTATCCCAGAATTCCCTAATGATTGCACAAGTCCACCACATGTGGTAGTATGACCCCACATCTATTTTACATCTCCAGCCAGTCGGTGACCCTCCCTTATATATTTTCGCTAGTTTCAAGGGGCTATGATGCCATCTATATAACATCTTCATAACGTTCTCCCTAAGGGGGATGGGGCCAACTTTTTGGCTGTTACTTGTGTCATCCTTGACTGCTGCTGCTGGCTGCCATTTCTCGCTTTCTTGTGAACAGCAATGGAATGTGTATTGGAAAGACATAAAAGAATATTGTGATCATTTGGAGATAAAGGGCATCCAAAAATCTCTCTCCATGATGCCTTTTTTCCCCTATGTGGAGGGAATTTGGATCTAACCAGATAATGCATCAGTTCCATATTTAAAATTAAGCATTTTTTTTAAAAAAATGTCATTTGCCAGTGGTGTATGTGTGCATGGTGAGTGTGATCTGGATCAGGACCCTTTGTTCCCAATCTAGCTAAGGCCCCTGCCCCACCAAATTGCTTGGGGAAGGAGTTCCCATTGAATTGGATCGGAGTCCCTCCCCCAAAAAACAAACAAAGGGTTAAAGATCCCTAATCCACACCCCAAGAAGCCTGTCTGGATCTCTCCACGTGGCAATTTCTGTTCCTTCTTTTAAAAAAACAACAACTCTGCAATTAAAGAGACATAGATGGAGTTCACTTCTTGTCTAATTTGAGCCCTCTGTTTTGTGAGAAGTCGGTCCTGTTATTCACCTGTTCTGATTCACAGCCTTCTGTGGCTGCTTTTCATTAAAATGATACCAGCGGGAGATTGTTACAGTCGCCCAACGTCAGCTTTGGCCCTTAGTGAAACCCTGTGCAAAATCTCAAATTGAGTCTGGTATCTCAGTTTGACAGACAGCAAATTGGAAGAGGAACGTCACAGGACGGAAATGGGGGAAACCGGCTAGGAGGAGGAAATGCTGTCCTTAGCTGACCAAGCTTTCACCGCAGTGTGAAAGAGGATCTTTTCAAAGGAGAGTCTGGATGTTGGGAACAGCTGCCCGAGCTTGAGTGGAAAGATGAAGTCCTTGGGCACTGCAGCTTGTACACCTCTCTCAGTTGATCCGTACCAAAATCCCCAGCTGTTGTGGCCTAGGAGGTTGACTTAATACCTGAATTGGAAGGGCTATAACCACTTATCATAACTGGTTCCTAAGGCACAAGGCCAAGTCAATATCCCCAACATGCGCTTTGAGCAGCAAACAGGAAATCAAGAATGTGTTGGCAGGACAATCCCAGCTTCACCCTTGCCAAACCTCAGGGAATTCTCCATTCATTTTCTCCAAGCAGACTAGAATGTAAATGTCCACAGAGGCTAAAAAATAAAATAAAAGACAGGAGGAGGATTCTGCATAGGGCTGCCAATAATTGCATTTCTCTTCCTTTTTCATAGTGTATCTTTCTTCTTTACTGAAATCTTTACCAAATATGCTTCAACTACATAGATAAGGTAAAAGGTAAAGGACCCCTGGATGGTTAAGTCCAGTCAAAGATTGCTATGGGCTTGCGGCACTCATCCCACTTTCATGCTGAAGGAGCCAACGTTTGTCCACAGACAGCCTTCCGGGTCATGTGGCCAGCATGACTAAACTGCTTCTGGCACAACAAAAACACTGTGATGGAAACCAGAGTGCACAGAAATGCTGTTTACCTTCCTGCCACAGTGGTATCTATTTATCTACTTGCTCTAATGTGCTTTCAAACTGTTAGGTTGGCAGGAGATGGAACAGAGCAACGGGAGCTCACCCCGTTTCAGGGATTCAAACCGCCAGCCTTCTGATCAGCAAGCCCAAGAGGCTCAGTGGGTCAACACTTGATTGACTGGGGCTGCGCAGATTAAGGAGGGCAGTAACTAACCAGTAAGACACAATGATCTCTCCCACTGACGAATGCAACCCATAGTGCTCATGCCTTATGTCTATCAGCTTGAGCTTATAACTCGTAACTGTTGTCCCCCATATTGTTTTCCTGCACCAAAGTGACCTCTTCGGGGCACAGGCCTGGGCAGTGTGTATAGAGGTCCTTGCCTGCCCAGAGCCCAAACAGATTTCTCTGATACAGTGCATGTTAATTTCACCAATAAATACATTTTAATGCAACTTCCACCCCAGTATAAGTGTCATTTTGGACACTTGACTTGGCTGCGGAACTGTGCCACAAAATTCAGAGAAGGGTGAGTTTCAAAGGATGGAGGAAATGGGGGGAGCTAAGGGGGCAACTGCTTTCCACCTGCACAACCGAATGAGCACGCTCAGCATTCTTGAAGCCCATAAAGGCCCATCCAAACATGGGGGGGGGAGCCTCAATTCACTGATAAAAAAAACATACTTTGCACACAGAAGGTCTGAAACCCTGGAGAGGTCTGACAGTCAGTGTTCTTCTTCTTCTTCATAGAATCATAGAATCATAGAGTTGGAATAGACCACAAGGGCCATCGAGTCCAACCCCCTACCAAGCAGGAAACACTATCAGAGCACTCCTGACATATGGTTGTCAAGCCTCTGGTTAAAGACCTCCAAAGAAGGAGAATTCTTCTTCTCTGGTGATCACCGGTAGCCAAATAAGATTGTCTTCCATGAACATGGTTTTAACAATGAGTCTGTAAGTGACTGTGGAGGCCAATTCTGGATCCACATGTCCTTCCACAGTGGGGACATTGGTTTCCAGGCAGGAGTTGATCATGGTGTGGCTTTGCCAAGCATGCCTTCATCTTAGCATGTTTCTCCCTTGTGTCCTGAATTTGAGTGTCTTCAAAGCCCATGACACCTTTGGTAAAGGTTATTCTCCAACTGGAGCGCTCACAGGCCAGTGTTTCCCAGTTGCTGGTGGTTATACTACTGTACATTTTTTTAGAATTGCCTTGAGACAGCCTTTAAACCTTTCTTGTTGACCACCAGCTTTCCATTTTTAAGTTCGGAATAGAGTAGTTGCTTTGGAAGACGATCAATCCTGAGCTACATGGATCAATTGCTTGATGCAGAATATGGCAGCCTCTTCTGCCCAGGACTCTAGTTATTCCATCACAGGAACAAATTCCAGGGGAATAACCACATCAGCCTCTTGCAGCAAAAAGAACAAGATGTCTTGTGGAAACTTAAAAACAAACATATATATATATATATATATATATATATATATATATGCAGGTTTTGGTGTCTTCGGGTGTCTTCCCGTGTAAGAGTCGGGGTGTCTGTGCGACGTTTCGACGAGGTCTCACTCGTCATCTTCAGGCTGGTGCTTTCGGCTTCTTGTTACTGGAACAGAGCAGAGTCTGGTGTTTGAGTTCCTATAAATACTGTTGAGGGGTGTGGTGTATAGCCTCCAACGTTCTGGGCAGAGAGGAAGTTCCTAGATTAGTGTGCCTTTTCTTCTTTTGTTCCTTAATTACTTGAGGGATATCTTGGGTGATTTCATGAGTGATATTCTGAATATCACTGGGTGGGTCATTAAGTGTAGATTAGTTGCTAAAGCTTTCGTGTCTTGACCTCTTGAGCTTGTGAAGAGTTTTTCTGAGAAGATGGCTGTGCTGCATTTAGTTGTGCTCTGGCTTGGCTTCGTGTATAGGGGCGAGCTATGGTTTTGTGCCTTGTGCCAGCCAGATCTGTGTAGGGATTGCAGGGGGGTGCAGCATCCGGAGGTGCCACTATAGTTTGGCTACTGGATGGAGTCTGTAATATGTCTGTGGAGAGGGTCTGGGTTTGGGTCTGGTGTGGTTGATTGGTGACGGCGTTCTGTGTGCCTCTGGTTCTGGTGTCGGTTTTTGTGGGGAGGGCTAATTTCCAGATGTCTGGCAGGCGGGACGTGTCGTCACGCTTGTTCATGTTGTGAGGGTGTTTCTCTATCTCGATGGCTTCCATGATTATTCTCTTGTGGTGATGTTCCATGTTAAAGAGCAATTTGGAATCTGCAAAATTAATTTCATGTCCTGTTTCTTTCATGTGTTGGAAAAGAGAGGAAGTTTTTTCTTCTTTTTTGACGGCATTCTTGTGTTCTGTATAGCTCGCCCCTATACACGAAGCCAAGCCAGAGCACAACTAAATGCAGCACAGCCATCTTCTCAGAAAAACTCTTCACAAGCTCAAGAGGTCAAGACACGAAAGCTTTAGCAACTAATCTACACTTAATGACCCACCCAGTGATATTCAGAATATCACTCATGAAATCACCCAAGATATCCCTCAAGTAATTAAGGAACAAAAGAAGAAAAGGCACACTAATCTAGGAACTTCCTCTCTGCCCAGAACGTTGGAGGCTATACACCACACCCCTCAACAGTATTTATAGGAACTCAAACACCAGACTCTGCTCTGTTCCAGTAACAAGAAGCCGAAAGCACCAGCCTGAAGATGACGAGTGAGACCTCGTCGAAACGTCGCACAGACACCCCGACTCTTACACGGGAAGACACCCGAAGACACCAAAACCTGCATTCCTGTACCCGTGAAAATCTACGAAAGCATATATATATATATATATATACACACACACACACACACACACACACACGCGTATTATTCGCACCATAGGGCACACCTGACCATAGGGCGCACCTAGTTTTCAGAGGGGGAAATCAAGGGGAAAAATATGATTCCCCCCCCCCCAGCTCTGGGAGCAGCGGACAGGCTGCAGGCAGCCTGTGCACTTCTCCCAGACCTTCTTCCTGCTTTTGCAGGAGGTGGGGGGATTCCCTCATCTCTCACAAAAGCCTGCAGAAGCCGCGTGCTCTTTAAAGCGGTTGTGCGGCTTCTCCTGGCTTTTCTGGGAGGTGGGGGGATTCCCTCACCTCCTGCAGAAGCCCGCAGAAGCTGCACGCTCTTTAAAGGGTGCATGGCTTCTGTGGGCTTTTCTACGAGGTGGGAGAAGGGACTGATGTGGCCAGTCAGTCCCTTCTCCCTCCTGGGGAAAAGCCCACAAGAGCGCACGGAGCTTGTGTGCTGCTCTTGGGGGCTTTTCCCGCCTGCCTCCCCCCTGCACTCGCTCCATAGGACGCACACACATTTCCCCTTGCTTTTTAGGAGGGAAAAAGTGTGTCTTATAGAGTGAAAAATACGGTATATATAGTGGCATAAACCTGTGCAACAATAAATTTGTTAGTCTTTAAGGTGGCATGAGAGTCTTCTGTTGCTTTTTATTACTCCACGGTGGCTCTCCGCATAGTGCACTCAGGGCAAAGCTCAAGTTTTTGGTTTGCTTGCTTCCTGGAATACCAAATTATTCAGCCTGAGTGTGAAGCAGCTTTTAATATAGCTGCTGGGGGAAATCATCTCATTTCAGGAAGGTGCAGAAACAACCTCTCTTCCTGCTCTGGATATTTTGTTTTGTTTATTCCATCTATAATGAGAACTGTGCCGGGTTCTGTAGCCCTTTTTAATGAAACTCTGAGCACGGCGTCTCCCCATTTGTGTTTGCATCCTCCATCCTCCAAAGAGCATGACATTTGCACAGGGAATGCAGCAAAGGGGAAATGAAAGATATAGATATATATTTGCCTAATGAGTACCTTGACTAAGGGAGGCAGCGAGGGGAGAGAGGATGACTCTATTACAGCATCCCCACCCACCCCATACACACCTCCTGCCAAATAGATATGGTTGCGGTAAACTAGGCGTTACTCAGAGTAGACCCACTGAAATTAAATTCACATGACTAAGGAAGACACCACTGCAAGAAGATCAAACGTATCCACTCTTAAGGAAATCAGCCCTGAGTGCTCACTGGAAGGACAGATCCTGAAGCTGAGACTCCAATACTTTGGCCACCTCATGAGAAGAGAAGACTCCCTGGGAAAGACCCTGATGTTGGGAAAGATGGAGGGCACAAGGAGAAGGGGACGACAGAGGACGAGATGGTTGGACAGTGTTCTCAAAGCTACCAGCATGAGTTTGACCAAACTGCGGGAGGCAGTGGAAGACAGGAGTGACTGGCGCGCTCTGGTCCATGGGGTCACGAAGAGTCGGACACGACTAAACGACTAAACAACAACAACAACAAAGGAAGACAGCATAATTGATGATGGCTTAAGTTGAGACAGATCCTTATTATTCATTTATTGCATTTATATCCCATCTTTTTCTCCTAGGAGCTTGATGTGGTATGCATGGCTGTTGTCCTCACAACAACCCTGTGAGGTAGGTTAGTCTGAGAGGCAATGACTGGCCCAGAATCACCCAGTGAGCTTCATGGCTGAGCAGGAATTTGAACCCTGGTCTCCCAAGTCCTAGTTGGGCATTCTAACCACTACACCCCACTGGCTCAATTGGCTTAGCTAGTAATGGGCGAGTTTTCCAACAAGAATGTAAGACAGTGGAGGAATGGCAGATGGAGATGATGGACTTTTTGGAGCTAGCTGACCTGACCAGAGGAATCCGAGACCAGAAGGAGGAGGAGTATCAAGAGGAGTGGAAGAAATTCAAGACTATTTAGTTAAATATGTTAAGACAACTTAAATAGAAAGACTTGAGAGTATCAGATTGGTTTAGGATTTAATTATGTGAAATTATATAATACAGTGGTACCTCGGGTTAAGTACTTAATTCGTTCCGGAGGTCTGTACTTAACCTGAAACTGTTCTTAACCTGAAGCACCACTTTAGCTAATGGGGCCTCCTGCTGCTGCCGCACCGCCGAAGCACGATTTCTGTTTTCACCCTGAAGCAAAGTTCTTAACCTGAAGCACTATTTCTGGGTGAGCGGAGTCTGTAACCTTAAGCGTATGTAACCTGAAGCGTATGTAACCCGAGGTACCACTGTATCATGGATAGAAGTCAAAATGAAAAGAAAGAAAGAAAGATGTTAATTCAACAAGTAAATTTTATATGAAACTCGTGTTGGAAAACTGCTACAATGAGCTATATAGAAACTCAGCCAGAGGGATTTGAGGAAGTCATTTAACAGTGATAACAAAAGTGGATTATAACAGTTAAGATCAATGTTTTTCTGTTTGTTTGCTTTTTCTTGGTATTGTAATTTTGTTGTTGTTGTTGTTATGTTTGTTATAATATTGGAAAATTAATACAAATTTTGGGGGGGAAACAACAACAAAAACCAAGAATGTAAGACAAGCATGCTGGATCAGGCCAGAAGCCCATCTAAGTCCAGCATCCTATTCTCGAAGTGGCCAACTAGATGCCTGGGGAAAGTCCGCAAGCAGGACTTGAGTGAAACAGCAGTCTGCTCTCCTGCAACGCAAAGCAACTGAGCATGATGAATCTGATAGGGGAGGCAGAGCATAGCCATCACGGCTGGAAGCCATGGATTTCCTTCCAAGAACTAACTTAGTTGGTCTTTAAGGTGCTACTGGAAGGAATTTTTTTATTTTGACTATGGCAGACCAACACGGCTACCTATCTGTAAATGGATTTCCTTGTCCTCCATGACCATTTCTGGTCTTCTCTTAAAGTCATCAAAGTTGATGGGACCAGCTGCTTTCTCTGGGAGAGAGTTCCATTGTTTAACTGTGCAGTACATGAAGAAATATTGGCTTAATCAAAATCAACCTGAATCAACCTTTTTGAATTCATCACGCCCCCAATTGGTGATGCAATGTCTTATCTGTACCCCTTCATTTCTACCATAAGCGTCTAAACACCCATTCCCCAATGACAGTGAGTCCTAACTCATTGAGGGTTTGCAACCTATTGGCTACCCTCCCTGTTTTAGCCGGCCCATAGAAGCTGTTCCTGGGGTGTGACCCTTATCACATGCTGATAGCTCCTAGGAGCCACTGGTGAGAGCTGAGTGCAGGGCCTCCTAATAAACACACATTTGTATGCAATTCTGCCCAACACACACATTTCTGCAGTGCAATTTTGCCTAATACAATTTATTTTTTGTATCTTCTTTTCGCTAATATGCAATTTATGCATGTTTTCCTCAGTATATAGAATCATAGAATCATAGAATCATAGAGTTGGAAGAGACCACAAGGGCCATCGAGTCCAACCCCCTGCCAAGCAGGAAACACCATCAGAGCACTCCTGACATATGGTTGTCAAGCCTCTGCTTAAAGACCTCCAAAGTAGGAGACTCCACCACACTCCTTGGCAGCAAATTCCACTGTCAAACAGCTCTCACTGTCAGGAAGTTCTTCCTAATGTTTAGGTGGAATCTTCTTTCTTGTAGTTTGGATCCATTGCTCCGTGTCCGCTTCTCTGGAGCAGCAGAAAACAACCTTTCTCCCTCCTCTATGTGACATCCTTTTATATATTTGAACATGGCTATCATATCACCCCTTAACCTCCTCTTCTCCAGGCTAAACATGCCCAGCTCCCTTAGCCGTTCCTCATAAGGCATCAGTTCCAGGCCTTTGACCATTTTGGTTGCCCTCCTCTGGACACGTTCCAGTTTGTCAGTGTCCTTCTTGAACTGTGGTGCCCAGAACTGGACACAGTACTCCAGGTGCGGTCTGACCAGAGCAGAATACAGTGGCACTATTACTTCCCTTGATCTAGATGCTATACTCCTATTGATGCAGCCCAGAATTGCATTGGCTTTTTTAGCTGCCGCGTCACACACACTGCAGAAATGTGTGTGTTGGGCAGAATTGCATACAAATGTGTGTTTATTAGGAGGCCCTGCGCTCAGCTCTCACCAGTGGCTCCTAGGAGCTATGGGTCATATTCCATGCTGGTCTTACTCAGAGCAGACCCATTCAAAATTAATATACATGACTCAGTTCCATTAATTTCAATTAGTCTACTCTGAGTAAAATGTGGGTGGCTACAACCCTATGTATTTTTGTACATCTTATTCGGTTGGAGAGCTCCATTGCAAATTCCAGAGAAGAATGAAATTTGAAGGACAGCTGTGTTTAAATTCCTGTACTATTTTTGAAAATGCGAATTAGGCATGTTCACTTTTAAAGGGGACCTGAATTGAATTTCTCTCCAGTTCCTGTGGACAGAGATGGTGAGAGTGGTTCTATAGCAACATATAGAGAGCCACAGTCTTCCACCCCTGGCTTAAGCATTACACAGCCTGTTAAGTGTCAGAGGGGTGAGGGAAGGGGCAAATTAATCCCTTCTCTTTGCCACCACTAGAACAGGAGCTAGGTAGCTAAGCCTGTGGAAAGCAGGCAGGTACATTGGTGGTTGAGTGGGTGAGAGAGGAATAGGAGTTTAATTCCTTTCTAGCTTGGATTAAAACCTGAGCCAGCAAGGGATTTGCAGCTTGCAATGTATGCCTTGCATTTGTGCTGAGTTTTTCAAAACTCCTGTGACTCCTCAGCCAGGAAATATGAATCTCATATTTGGAATGTGCAACCTCTCCGCTTTTAATTCTAAGTACTCTGCACATGATCTCAGTCAAAAGGTTGAGAAGTAGTTAGTTCCGGCTGACAATGCTGCTGAGGTCCAAAGTTACCTGCTTCAGATGGAGCACTCACACTTTACATTGTGGGTGCCCTTTGCAGGATCATGCGTGGTGCTACAGTTCCCAGGGAGCTTACTGGCAAACAGGGTCTGGCATGCCTCTCAGTGTTCATTTTTGGAGGTGCACGCCCAGCCTCAGTAATCAGGTTTCTTGCTGGGAGGTGGGGCCAGCCCCACTTACAAATAGGGGGTGGAGCCAACAATAGCCAGGCAGTCGGCTCTGGAGATTCACCCTCCCTACCCTCCCTTTGTTTAATGTTTCTTGTTTGCAGGTTAACTTTTTCTTCCTGTTTTGCAGGAGCTGCTACGGTCTTTGACTGGTTGCTATTGAAGGACCGGGAAATTTTTTTCCTGCATTGGCAGGTTTTGTCTTCTGTGTAGCAATTTGTCACAACTTTGGCGGTTATGGCCTCGGGTGGAACCCTTTAGCCTTTTCTTCCCTATATGTGTGTGTGTGTGTGTGTGTGTGTGTGTGTGTGTGTGTGAAGTGGTAACTCACCCCCCTGCAGTGGCAATTCCAGGGTCCCCCTCTTATATATATATATGGATTATATATATGGATGTCACTGGCCATACACTGAAAGGTCGTCAGTGAACTACCCTGCATGCAGGGATACGGGCTTGACTGCCTGCTACACTTACGTCTCACAGAGTACCCTCTGTCAGGGAACTGCCATCGGAGGGACAGGTGGTGAAAGGGCTCACGGAGGTTGGGAGAGACCCTGCAGCTGAAGCAGGAACCAGCAGGGGGAGAGGTGGGTCTCTGAGGGAAAGCGAGCAGGAGGGATGGCTCAGGGACTCTTCCAGCGAGAACAGTGGGGAGGTTTCTGGACCTCCCATAGGGAGACCCACTCCTCGCCGGAAACTGTCACGCCGTGAGTCAAGAAGACGTGTGTCAGGGAACTGACATCAGAGGAAAGGGAGGTGGTAGGGCTCCCAGAGACTGGGAGAGAGTCAGCAGCTAAAGCAGGGACAAGGAGGGGGAGCGAGGGGTCTCTGGAGGAGGAGCTCAGTAATGCTGAGAGAGACGCAGCAGCCCAGGCAGGAAACAGCAGGGGAGAGAAAGGGGTGAGAGACACTTCCAGCGAAAATAGCGGGGAGGTGTCAGAAGCAACTGCAGGGAGACCCATGCTTCGCCGGAAGCTGCCACGTCGTGAGTCCAGGAGACGCGTTTCCGTTAAGGAACTTCTTTGCTGGAAGCGCTTCCGCAGGCAGCCACTGTCAGACACTACTAGTGACTAGAGCAGACATGTCTGAGGAGCTCTGTCACACACAGAGGTTTGTGGGGCCGCACAAACTCTGAAGGGGCACAATTTTAAGCACAAGCAGCTAATCATCCCCTGACAGCAGTCTGACAGTCTCTGTACGCTGCCTGTGCAGGAGAAAGCATCATGAGCAACCCAGCCGGAGCCGGAGAGGCAGGGGTTGGAGCTGGTCCAAGCTTGGAGGAAAGGTATCAAGCTCTGGAGGTTCAACTTGCGCTGCAGACGGCGAGGCTCGAGGAGAGAAGGGCTCAGGATGCTGACAAAAAGGGGAGAACCACTCAGTTCCCCAGAAAGGTACCAGGATTGGTGCAGAAGTTTGGGGGGGACCCCAAGGATTACCATGCCTTTAGGACTGAGATGCAATATGCCCTGAATGTGCAGTTGGACGAGTTCCCTGATGAGGAATCGCGAGTTGCTTTCGTAATTGGGCATCTTGAGAAGGGGGCGCGGGACTGGGTTCGACCCCTGATGGCAACGCACAACGATATCCTAAAGGACACTATGAAATTCTTTCGTGCAATGGATATCATGTTTTCCAGCGATATTGAGGAAGGGGTGGTGCGCAGACAGCTAATGGCTTGCAAGCAGGGAAGCAGATCTGTCCGTGAGTACTGGACTGAATTTACCATGCTGATTCACCGATTGGGGTGGGATTTATCGGCAGCACCCATTCAGATGCTATTTGAAGAAGGTCTTTCTTCAGCTGTGAAAGACGAGCTGGCCAGGAGCCCCAGGGCGGTGTCTATGGATCAGCTGACCAAATCTGCGCTGACCATTGGAGCGCGCCAGGAGGCAAGAGCCTTGGAGAGGCGGGAAGGGAGAGGGGAACGTTGGAAGGAGTTACGCATTCCAGACATTCCTGAGCCAGCTTTCCCGCCGGCAGAGCCGATGGAAATCGGAACAGCCCGCGCGCGCGCAGTTTCAAAGCCCAGTGAGGGGGCGAAGAAGGAGGGAAAGGGAGCCCGGAAATGCTATCTCTGCCAACAGCCAGGCCACTTTGCCAGAGTCTGCCCCCAGAGGAAGGAATGGCAAGGGATGGTGGGAGCAGTTGAGGGGGGAGAGCAGGGAGAAACGGAGCAGGTAAAAGCCAACGCCTGGTTGCCAACGTCAGGGCACTGCAGCCAGGCCAAAGAGCAGTGAAAGTGCCCGTGCCAGAAGCTCCTCGACCTGCTCTAGTGATTGAAGTGTCGCTAGAGCTGCAAAATGGACACCCCCTAAAAATAAAGGCGCTGTTGGACTCAGGCAGCTCCTGCAATTTTATGAGCAAGGAGTTTGCTGCTGAACATCAGATACAGACTATCCCTTTAAGCAACCCCCTGCAGGTGACCACGATCGATGGCAGGGAACTGTTGGGAGGAGGAGTTAGCTTGCAGACCGTCCCAATGATAATGAGGGTGGCAAGGCACACAGAACTGATAGCGTTTAATGTGGCCACCTTGGGAGGCGCTCCCATTATTTTGGGAATGAGCTGGCTAGCCTTACATGATCCGCTGGTGGGCTGGCATCAAAGAGTGGTTTCCTTCGGTTCAGCACATTGCTTAGAACACTGCAGGGGGGAAAAGGGGTCAGCAGGGGCCCAAGCCACCCTAGCAGGGACTGAAGTAATGGGGAAGGGGAAGGTGCCACCACAGTATGCTGATCTCAGCGACGTGTTCAGCGAGAAGGAAGCTGACCAACTACCCCCGCATAGGCCCTTTGATTGCCAGATCAATTTACTCCCTGGAGCACAGCTTCCTGTAGGCAAGTTGTATGCCATGTCAGACAGGGAAATGCAGGAGTTGCGAGCGTTCATTGACAAGAACCTGAAGAGAGGCTTCATCAGAGAGTCCAAGGCAGCGGGGGGTAGCCCAGTGTTTTTTGTGGATAAAAAAAACACGGACAAGCCGAGGCTGGTATGTGACTTTCGGCGCCTAAATGCAGTGACAGAGCCGGCGGCTTTTCCTATGCCCAGGATTGATGATATTTTGACCAGGGTGCGAAAAGGAAAGATTTTTACAAAGCTGGACCTAAGGGGGGCGTACAACCTGATACGTATAAGGAAAGGGGATGAATGGAAGACCACCATGTTCACCCCTTTGGGGGCATTTGAATACCTCGTTATGCCTTTTGGATTACAAACAGGCTCCGCGTGTTTTCAAGCCTTCATGAACCACGTACTGGGGCCTTTGCTCTACAAGAATTGTGTGGCCTTCTTAGATGACGTGTTGGTGTATTCGGAGAATGAGGAGCAACATGTGAGAGACGTCAGAGAAGTGTTGAGCAGGCTGCAAGCCAACAGACTGTGGGTGAAACTGGAGAAGTGTCAGTTTCATACCAAGGAGGTGGAATTCCTGGGGTACCGCTTGTCAGACAAGGGGTTGGCCATGGACCCCGGCAAGGTTCAAGCGGTGCTGGAATGGAAAACACCTAAGACCAAGAAGGATGTGCAGAGGTTTCTAGGGTTTGGAAACTTTTATCGTAAGTTCATCCGAAACTTCGCCCACCTGACGGCGCCCATCACGGACTGTCTCAGCAGTAAAAAGAAGTTTGTTTGGACGGGGGAGGCGGAGCGAGCGTTTGAGGAACTGAAAAGGGCCTTCGCCTCTGATGAACAACTTCTACATGTGGATTTACAAAAAAAGCTGAGGGTCGAAACAGACGCTTCTGACAGAGCCATAGGGGCGGTGCTTCTTCTGCAGCCGGGGAAGGAGGGGTCAGAGTGGCGACCGTGTGCCTTCTTTTCGCGAAAGCTGAACAAATCTGAGAGGAACTACACGGTGTACGACCGGGAACTTCTTGCGATTCATGAGGCCTTCCGGAGATGGAGGCACCTGCTAATTGGTGCACAACAGAAGGTGCAAGTGTGCACGGACCATAAGAATCTAGAGTATTGGAGAACTGCGCGAGTGCTCAACCAACGGCAGTTGAGATGGGCCCAGGAGTTCTCCAAATTTAACTTTGAGATTTGTTACGTACCAGGCCCGGAGAACGTTAGGGCGGACGCTCTCTCACGCAAACCTGAATATTTGGAGGGAGAGGGTGCACCCGAAGAGACCCATGTCATTCCCGAGGACCGCTGGGTGTGTGGGGCGGCCTTGGTGGGGCAAAGGGAACTGGTAAAGGGAACGGTGCAGGATGAATACGCCCAGGACAAACTCAGGGGTCTCAGGAGGGAGGGAGACAAACTCGGGGGTTTTGAGGAGAGAAATGGGGCGTTGTACTATAAGGGAGCGTTATACATACCTGAAGGGGAATTGAGGGAAAAGGTACTCAAGCAACTGCACAATAGCCCCACAGCAGGGCATTTTGGGCAACACAAAACCATGTGGCTGGTTACCAGGGAATTCTGGTGGCCCAAGGTCAGGGAAGATGTGCGGGAATATGTGAGAGGGTGTGACCGATGCCAACGAGCCAAGGGGGAGAGGCGGGCACCGGCAGGTTTATTAGAACCACTACCCACGCCGGAAAGGCCATGGGAGGCAGTGGCCATAGATTTCATGACTGATCTGCCCAGGTCCAAAGGGAAAACAGCCATTATGGTTGTGGTAGACCTGTTAACCAAGATGGCCCACTTTATAGCCTGCTCACATGCGGTCACAGCGGAAGAAACCGCTAAATTGTTTGTGGAAAATGTGTTTAGGCTGCATGGCGCCCCCTTGAGGGTGGTTTCTGACCGAGGGAAACAATTTACTTCCAGGTTCTGGAGGAAGCTCATGAGCTTATTGCATGTAGAGGTGAATTTCTCTACGGCCCGTCATCCAGAAACCAACGGGCAGGCGGAAAGAGCTAATGGTGTCCTCCAGCAATATTTGAGGTGTTATGTGAATGACAGAGAGAATGATTGGGTGGAGAAGCTGGCGTTGGCAGAATTTGCCTACAACAATGCAGAGAACGTGTCCACGGGGATGAGCCCTTTTTTGGCTAATCACGGGTGTCATCCCCGAGCCTTCCCAGGGGGGGAAGGGGAGAACTGGAGCGTTCCAGCAGCAGAACAGTTCGTTGAAGAAATGGAAGCGATCCATCGCCAGCTCCAACTTAATTTAAACAGGGCGAAGGAGGAATATAAGAGGCAGGCAGACAAAACCAGAAGGGAAGGGGAAAGCATTAGGGTGGGGGACCAGGTGTGGCTGTCCACCCAAGGGTTACCATTTAAAGGAGGTTGTAAGAAGTTAAGACCCAAAAGACTGGGCCCATTTGAAGTCACGCAACAGGTCAACCCAGTGGCTTTCAGACTCCGGTTACCGAACCACATGAAGTTGCACCCAGTGTTCCACAGGTCGTTGCTGTCACCGTATATAGGGGACAGAGAGGGGAGGGTCAATAGGGGACCAGCTATGGAGGAAAAAGAACACAGCTACCATGTAGCGGAGATTCTCGATTCCAGGTGGAAGGGAGAGCAAGTAGAGTATTTGGTAATGTGGGAAGGGGAGCCGGAGTCGGAAAACACCTGGGTCAGGGCAGAGGATGTAGATGACGAGGTTTTGATTGAAACTTTTCATCAGAGATTCCCTCGAAAACCCCAGCCAGTGGCGAGGTTCCGGAGGGAATACTTTGCCACCACCGACGAAGAAGAAGAGTTGGAGGGGTTCTCTGATTCCGAGGTGGAGGAGGATTCAGCGAGTCGGAACGAAGACCGGTGGAGGGAAATGTTCGAGACGTCTGAAGATGAAGAGGATTCTTTTCGGGGTTTCAGCTCCTCACCGCCCAGAGGAGAGAGTAGGGGCGGGGGAGAAGGGGGCCCTGGAGGGGAGGTGGATGTCAGGGAACTGACATCAGAGGAAAGGGAGGTGGTAGGGCTCCCAGAGACTGGGAGAGAGTCAGCAGCTAAAGCAGGGACAAGGAGGGGGAGCGAGGGGTCTCTGGAGGAGGAGCTCAGTAATGCTGAGAGAGACGCAGCAGCCCAGGCAGGAAACAGCAGGGGAGAGAAAGGGGTGAGAGACACTTCCAGCGAAAATAGCGGGGAGGTGTCAGAAGCAACTGCAGGGAGACCCATGCTTCGCCGGAAGCTGCCACGTCGTGAGTCCAGGAGACGCGTTTCCGTTAAGGAACTTCTTTGCTGGAAGCGCTTCCGCAGGCAGCCACTGTCAGACACTACTAGTGACTAGAGCAGACATGTCTGAGGAGCTCTGTCACACACAGAGGTTTGTGGGGCCGCACAAACTCTGAAGGGGCACAATTTTAAGCACAAGCAGCTAATCATCCCCTGACAACGTGTTTCCGTTAAGGAGCTTTTATGTTGGAAGCGATTCCGAAAGCAGCCACTGTCGGAATCTGCCAGTGACTAGAGGAGCCATGTCTGAGGGGCTCCGTCAGAGACAGAGGTTTGTGGACTTGAGCAAACTCTGAGGGACTATGATTTTACGCACAAGCAGCTCATCATCCCATCACACCCTCATATCCCATTTACCCTGATGTGCCCCAGTTTCCCCTGCTGGGGGGCTAGGAGGGATACACGCCCAAGGCCTAAGCCAAGGTCTTCCTACATTCAGAAGTTTAATAAAGTTGTGGCCTAATTTTAATTCCATATAACATTGTCAGAGTCTTTACTCCTTCCTTATGATCCCTGGGGGCTGGGGCTGTCGCAATATGGATTTCTCTAGCTTGTAATGCTAGCCTGCAGTTCCAGACCAGCCACATTTCCCCATAAGAAGTTCTTCCCTGGCTCAGAATGATAGCATCCTCAGGTCAGCAAGGCACTCAGGGTCACTATACAGCTTCCCAGAACACCTGAATTCTCAGTTGGGAGAGCAGGAGCAAGAGCCCTGGAAACATTAAAAACCATTAAAAACATTCCAATACAGGGCTGCCTTCAAATGTCTTCTAAAGGTTGCATAGTTACTTATCTCCTTGACATCTGATAGAACAGCGTTCTACAGGGTGGGCACATAACTAAAAACAGAATAGAAACATCAAGCATTAAAAACCTCCCAATACAGGGCTGCCTTCAGATGTCTTCTCAAAGTTGTGTAATTTTTTATTTCCTTGACATCTGAAGGGAGGGCATTCCACAGAGAGGGTACCACTACCAAGATGGCCCTCTGGCCCCCTCACACTCCCATCGAAGTTGTTGCAAGCTCAACATAGTTTCCAAAGTTTGGAGAAGGCTGAGAGAGAACACAACAAAGTTTTTCTCAATTCTTTTGGACAACCGCTCATACAGTGGTACCTCGGGTTAACTTAATTCATTCTGGAGGTCCGTTCTTAACGTGAAACTGTTCTTAACCTGAGGTACCACTTTAGCTAATGGGGTCTCCTGCTGCTGCCACACTGCCACCGCACAATTTCTGTTCTCATCCTGAAGTAAAGTTCTTAACCCGAGGTACTGTTTCTGGGTTAGCGGTGTCTGTAACCTGAAGCGCCTGTAACCTGAGGTACCACAGTATTAACGGAACCTATTCTGAGCTGAAGCAATCAGTTAATTTTAGACTGTGGCCTGAATGGTCTTAGGCCCCACATCTGGACTTAATAGTTTTACCAAGGGGGGCAGATGGATTCTTTTTGAATAGTAATATGGATTAGTTGAGCAGGTCTTATGGAGATAGGGGTTCCTTGCATGGTTATGTGTATCCTTCAGAATGTGACAAGCCAAACCTGCTGCGTATGGGTCCTCTTGCTTACTTGGGTCTCACTCACATGTCCAAAAGTCCTGCCCCAAAGGCTTCACAGGGGCTTCACACCTCAGGTAACTTTTCCTAGCAAGTCTGGATTGTGTTGCTTGTCTAGATATGGCTGCCTGGGGAAAACTTTGGAAGATAGATATGAAATTTACAGCATGTCATGGCTTGAAAGAAAATTATAACAGGATGATGTACAGATGGTATCTAACTCCAAAGAAGCTAGCTCAAATGTATCAAACAAATGTTGGAAATGCAAGAACTGTGAGGGGTCATTTTATTATATGTGGTGGACTTGCAGGAAGGTCAAGGCTTTTGGGGACATGATACATATTAATTTTATTTTCTAACAGACATTTCCCAAGAGGCCAGAATCCTTCTTGATTGCGATATTAGACAGTTAAATTCCAAAGGAAGCCTCAACTGTATTTATGTATGTAACTACAGCAGCAAGGATTTTCTATGCACAGTGATGGAAGGATGAGAGAACACCCTCAAAGGAAGAATGGTTGATGAAAAACGTGGAATACACAGAGATGGCAAAACTGACGGAACTGATTAGAGACGCAAATGTGGAATCTTTTAAGGAGGACTGGAAAACTTTTATAGTCTGTTTAAAAAGACATTTTCCATATGGGGTTTGAAGTGTAAGAAAATAGCAGAATATATTAAGAAACATGTTAAAGAGGATGAAATGTTATAAACATGTTAAAGAGAATAAAACAGAACTTTAAAATGCAATCGTATGTAATTTGGGTTACAAACATCGATGCTGGGTGAGCGGAAAGTCCCTAGTTTTGTTGAATTGGAATATAATTGTTGAGTAACAAAATGGAACTTTTAATCTGGAAAAAGAATAAATGAGGTATGAAGTTTACGGCATGTAATGCATTAAGAGAGAATATTATGAAAATGGTATACAGGTGGTACATGACCCCAGTCAAGCTTGCAAAAATCTATCATCTGCCCGATAATAAATGTTGGAAATGTAAAGAAACTGAAGGTACATTCTTTCACCTTTGGTGGACGTGCCCAAGGATTAAGGCTTTCTGGGAGACGATATATAATGAATTGAAAAAGGTATTTAAATATACCTTCTTGAAGAAACCAGAGGCCTTTCTCCTGGGCATAGTCGGCAATTGGTGCTAAAGAAGGACAGAACTTTTTTTATGTATGCCACAACAGCAGCAAGAATACTCATTGCAAAGTATTGGAAGACACAAGATCTACCCACCCTGGAAGAATGGCAGATGAAGGTGATGGACTACATGGAACTGGCGGAAATGACTGGCAGAATCCAAGACCAAGGAGAAGAGTCGGTGGAAGAAGATTGGAAGAAATTTAAAGACTATTTACAGAAATATTGTAAAATTAATGAATGTTAGAATGATGTTGGATAGAAATTAAGGGGTTTTCAGCTGTAATACTATAAAGGAATATGAAAAATGGATTATTAATAGGTAAAAATTTAATGTTACAATAGCTTAAGATTAAAGACTAGGATAAACAAAGAGGGTAAGGATTTGCTGAACCAACAAACTGAACTGGAATACAAAAAAGGGAAGCGTGAGGAGGTCCGGGAAATAAGCTAATGAAAAATAAGTAATGGAAAGAATGAGTTGTTTTTAACTATTTTTATTTTGTATTTTCTTACTTTTTATTTTTATTTTGCAATACTTTGAAAATCTTAATAAATATCTTATAAAATTTTTTTTTGATATATTTTCCATATATGACCCATACACACACACACACACACACACGGCTTGTCTTGCTTGTCCAAGGAATTACTTGAGGAGGTGTATCCCAGTATTAGCAAAGCTTTTGTTTAAGCAAAGCTGCTTGTGCAATAATATTTACCCAGCTAACACTGCGTCAAGCAGCTGCTGATGTCGCCAAGATGCACAAATTGTTCCTCTTGCTTGCTTTCCTGTGCCTGTGGTTTCTTTCTCTCTCTTTGTCACTAAGCCTTGCGCTTAAGAGAGGTACATAATTCATCCAAAAAATAGCTCCCATTTCGGGGAAGAATACCGTCTTCTGAAGATTACAACATCGGGTTGGTAATCCATTGTATTTTATGTTATATTTAACTGCCATTTCTTTACTGGAGCAAAGCTATCATCAGCCCTCCCTGGACGCTCATCGCGAAACACTTCACTGCTCATTATCTGCAACTGCAAATTACTACCGGAGAGAAGGCATTATCTTGTATATCATTATGGAGCTGGAGCTGATGGAGAGGGGCAATGAAGTCAACAAAGAGGGTTTGTTGGGATAAATGTGATGGAAAGGATCATTTTAAGGTTGATCACTAGGCTGACGCTGGACTCGGTTCTACCGATGGAGCTAGAGAAAACAAAGTGCACCCGTCCACACACTAGCGCTTGGTCTTGCGGAAGAGTTATTCATTTCTGGGATAAGCTGAATTGCTGTCAGAAGACAAAGCTTCCTCAAGTTGCCACGCGCCGTAAAAATGAGGTTCCTCTGCTTTCTGTATTCTCCTCCATCAAACTTCTCCCACAAATTTCTCCTTCCAAATTAACTCCTCTTATTTCTGAAGTGGAAGCCAGGCATTCGGAACAGGGCTGTCTTAAGCATATGCGGTGCCGGGGTGCAAAGATCCACCCAGCGCCCACCCAGTTGCCCAGTCCCAGGCGTGCAGGAGGGCGGAGCTGGCCAGCCACCTCAGTATCTCGCTGGCTCGGTCGCCCCCCAACTCGCAGCACAGAGCTGCCGCAGCAGAAGAGCCCACTTTGGCGCTCCAACTGATGGGCGGGCTCTTCCCCAGACTCAATTCTCGGGTCCTGGACTCTCAGCCAGGTGCCCCTGAGAGGCCGGCACCTGGGTGCCCTGCACCCCTAGCGCCTGATTCAGAACCATCCGCCATTACGATTCTTTTAAAATGTCTGGGTTTTGCACACGCACTGTTTGTGGCATTCTTCCTCCCAAGCAGTTCTATATGTGGGAATGCCTTCAGCTCCATAAGAAGCGAGGAAGAGATGGCTGGATCAGGCAAATATCCCATCTGGTCCAGCATCCTGTTCTCACAGAGACCAACCAGATGCCCAAAAGCAGGATCCAGACATAGGAGCACTCCCTCCTGTGATTTCCAGCAATGGGTATTCATTGAGAACATAGCCATCATGGCTCATAGCTGTTGATTGCCTTACAGTTTGTCCAGTCCTCTTTTAAAACCACCCAAGCTGGAGGCCATCACTGCCTCCTGCAGGAACGAGTACCATAGTTTAACTATGTGCTGTCAAGAAGTACAGTGGTACCTCGGGTTAAGAACTTAATTCATTCTGGAGGTCTGTTCTTAACCTGAAACTGTTCTTAATCTGAAGCACCACTTTAGCTAATAGGGCCTCCCGCTGCCACCGCAACGCCGGAGCACAATTTCTGTTCTCATCCTGAAGCAAAGTTCTTGACCCGAGGGAATATTTCTGGGTTAGCAGAGTCTGTAACCTGAAGCATATGTAACCCAAGGTACCACTGTGCTCTTTTATCTATCCTGAGTCTTCCAAAAAAAACCCTGAAGAGTAACAATTTGTGCACTGAGGGCATCTACAAACAACGCACAGAGGAAGCAAGAAAGGGGCAGTGGTTGATAGGCACAAGAAAACAAGTACCGATCAGCCCTGGCAAATAAGTGTGCCAGCAGGACCTCACCACAACAGTATTCTTTTCATTGGTGATTCCTAGCAACTGGTATTCAGAGGCTTACTGTCTTTGACGGTAAATGGAGAACATAGCCTTTGTGGCAATTTTTCAGGTCCTTTTTTAAAGTCATCCAAGTGGCCATCACTACTTATTTTGGGAGCAAATTCCATAGTTCAACTCTGTGTTGTGTCTAGAAGTACTTTGATTTGTCCACCCTCAACTTTCCAACATTCAGCTTCATTGAATGGCCCTTCTAATCTTCTGAAAATGCAAGTGTTACCTCTATCTTATTAGAAGGTTCCTTTCCAGCCTCCCAAAACCCTCAGTTTGGGGGAGATTAGGGGTGCTAGGACATTCGATCCTCCTTTTTATTTTACTTAACAAAATTTATGGCTGTCTTAATAAAGCAGCAACTTCTAAGCGGTTTACATACAATGCTATAAAATATTTAAAAGACAACGCCAATAAAATCAACAGACTCATAAAACAACTAGACATGATAAAGTGATCAAGATGTAGATAAAATCAATAGAGATTAAGAACAAGTAAGCATAATAAAAGTATAGGGTTGAGTTGGCTCGTCGAGACAAAGAGGGTTTTAGTTGGTATTGGAAATGAAGGTGCTTGCCTGATATTAATAGGCAAGGCGTTACAGAGCATAGGTGCTTCCACCTTGAGAGTCTGGTTTCCTGAAAGTGAGGAATGAACATTACGTGACTCTTGCAAAAGCAAATGTTCTGCAGATTGAAGGGGCTCAGATGGGCACTTACGGGACAAGGAAGGGGTGAGGAGCGCCCAGGTCCAACAAGGCCTATGGGGGATCCTAATGCATGACATTACACACCCTGCAAGTGTCTTGTTTCAAGTAGGACATCCCGGATCACAGAAGCCAATCCCAGGTTCTGTTTGGATCCCAGAACCTCCCATTTTTTGGTCCGGTGCTCTTGTGCGAGTCCTCGTGCCAGAGGACCTGGACCAGAAGGCACTTTGGCATGAGCTTATGGCCTGGCACTCTGGTGCTTGTTAGCAGGATCATACCAGAACAGCTTCTGGTTTAGTGCTCCAGGAGAACCTTGCAGACGATTGCTAGAGTACCAGACCGGAAGGTGCACCTCTCCTGACACCTCAATTTTGGGGGTGAAAATGTTGGGAGGTATGCCAATATATGAGCAGTGGAGGACTTGGGGGTCTCAACTTTCAGTGGCACCCTGTGTGATACTAAAATTCGGCACCCCCGTCTCTCTCACTTTGTTCTAAATCATAGTTGTGGCACCCACTGCAGCACCCCCAAAGCTTGCTGCCCAGTGCGACTGAACCGGTTGTGTTCTCCTAAATCCATCTGTGAGGCAATGTGGGTAGTCCCTGGGTTGGCCCAGGGTGAATGAGGCTGACTGTCCCTTCCAGATTGGAGTCATGGAGCAGACTGGGCAGGGGAGCTGTGTACAGCCCTAAAAGTTATAACCTGAATATCAGATCCTGCACTGATCAGGGAGTGCAGGCCCACCTCTCAGAGACGGCGGTGATCTCTTTAAAAGCACTGAAGCACTGAGAAGCAATGCAGCCACTTCGGCCCAGATAAATCACTCAATGGAGGGAGAAGTAGGGGATTTGTTTCAGTTCAATTCCTTGCAGTTAGCTCTGCCACTCTCCCTGATTTGACCGTCACGTTTTAATCTCTCATTGCCCTTGCAGAGTCAGAAGTTGCATCCAGGACTGTATGAGGCCAGTGAGTCAGATAGGACACAGACCCTCATTGCTCTGATTTGGTTGGCAACAGCTCCTTGTTTGCATCGGAGTATGATTCAAAGGGTAGGATGTCATCCTCTAAAGCAAGGGAGGGGCACCATTCTGATTCTGAGGGCCACATTCCCCCCATGGGTAACTTTCTGGGGGCCACAAACCAGAGGTGTGCAGGACCAGATGCAAAAGTGGGCATGGCAGGACATGTGACTCCAACCTTTGCTCAGCAAGCTGTGCAAAAAGCGGAAGTTCTATACATACACATTTCTCCACCCAGACAAACAACAGGCTTTATCAAAGCAACAGGGAGACAAAAAGAGCGATCTTGAGAGCCAAATTTGGCCCTTGGACCTGAGGTTCCCCATATTTTTTCCAAAGACTCTATTTGGTACTGTATTGAAGGTAAAGGGACCCCTGACCGTTAGGTCCAGTCACGGACGACTCTGGGGTTACGGCACTCTTCTCGCTTTATTGGCCAAGGGAGCTGGCGTACAGCATGACTAAGCCGCTTCTGACGAACCAGAGCAGCACACAGAAACGCTGTTTACCTTCCCGCCAGACTGGTACCTGTTTATTTACATGCACTTTGACGTGCTTTCAAACTGCTAGGCTAGCAGGAGCAGGGACTGAGCAACGGGAGCTCACCCCATCACAGGGATTCGAACCACCAACCTTCTGATCGGCAAGTCCTAGGCTCTGTGGTTTAGACCACAGCGCCACCCGCGTCCCTTAGAAAACAAATATTGCAGGAAATTTTCAGCAAAACCCAGATAACTGTACTGGGCCAAAGAAAGAGGGTGAACTTCCAGTACAAATTTTGGGGAGCCCCCTGCCCAACATGTTTGCCACTGCAGCCCTAGATCAGGGATGGAGAACCTGTGGCCCTTCAAAAGTTGTTGGATTCCAACTTCCATCTTTGGCCAACCGTTAGGGGTTATGGGAGTTGGGAGTGTAAGAAAATCCATCCACTCATAAGCTCCCCAGCTCAGCCTTTGTGGGTTGAATGGCGCAGTTAGGTTTGAGAGAATACAGTGGGCATTTTAAAGTGCTGGAGCTGGGATTACATCCGTGCAGGCTTCAATTTGGCTTTCCCTTAATTGGTTTGACATTCTTTAAAGGGGGAGTTCAGAATAAAAGCCCATGGTAGTGAAGTTACTGGTCTTTCAAGCGCTCGCTACATCCTTGAGGGACGGCGCCTTATCACACAGATGGTTATATTCCTAAAATTGCCCTGAGGAGATTGGGGCTTGTTTTGAATTTGCCTTTGAGTGGGGTTGACATTCCTGAAGGCAGGGGTGAGGGAAATTGCCTTGTACAGCACATTCTTTGCCCCACTTTCTACTTCCTTATTTACTTTATAATATGTCCCTCTTGGTGGAACATAGGCAGCTGCCTTATACTGTGTCAGATCATTGGTTTGGGCAAGTTCCCTGTTTCAGGGGCTCAGTAGGATTTGGGGGAAAAGATTCCTTGACTGGTTTTTTGGACCCCTCTCTCTCACCTTCTCTACACTGCTGAGAAAGTAGGATTTGTTTCTTGGGAGTAGTGTGGCCTCTCTGCTTGTTTGCCATTGAGTCTGGACAGGCGAGAAAGTAAAGAACATAAATGTCTGAGACATTGAATTGTGAGGTTGAGGGCATTTGCCTCTGCCTTCTCTGTGGTGGATCCCTGGGGTGCCCTTCAGACCGGATGTGCGCATTTTTTCCAGTGCAAAAGTTTTTTTTAAAAGCATTTGTTGCTCCACCCACTTTTTTTCCTCTGGCCCTGCCCACCACTGGCATGTGGCCCTCAGAAGGTTCTGCTGATGGGAGTGTGGCCCTTGCTCTGTAAATGGCTCCCTGCCCCAATCTGCTTCAGGCAGCATTTGCTGGCATGCCTCTTCCTGCTTTAAAAGCCAAGCAAAGTGTTTGCTCCTTTGGCTAAAGATATACGAGATAAAACAGTATCGCACTACGACATGTTAGGAGCAGTTCAAAATAGACCTCAAGCAGATGCGCCGGGTGAAGTGGCAAGTTCTGCACTTTGTGGTGCCTTAGCGTTTGTACACATACTTTGTGTGCTGCCTGCTACTGCAGATGAGAAACATGGATTCCCCATAAAGACTGAACTCTTAAAGACCTTGGAGATAAAAAGGAAGGAGAATGTACATCAGTGTCAGCTGGCGGCCCTTGGCATTGGTAGGGCAGAAGGTAGTGAGTCCAGCAATAGGTGGAACTTGACATAGGCATGCACATTTCATTAGGGTATGCACTCAAGGTCACGGACTCGCTAAGGCACAGATGTTAGGGTGTGCCTGGGCACACCTGCCACAACCCACATGCATGGTTGTGTGGCGAGTTCCCGCCCCCCCCCCGGGAAATAAAGACACAAGACACCAGAGTTTAAGGTTAATGGGTCAAATTAGGCCACAACTTTATTGATTACAGGAATTGAGTGGTATTGGCTTAGGCATTGGTCCTATCAGCTAACCGGATTCAGCCCGCTTTCATGAAGACTGGCAAGGGTTAACCACCAGTAGGAGGAGTCCTGCTGAGGCAGGAGCTCCCCCCAGGGTCACCACTCGGGGGCGTGCAATTGGCCCACACCTCCATAGGCTTAGGATGAGGCCATGCCCCCAGAATCCTTTACTGGACTACCCTTCGATTTGGGGGGAAGGTGATGGCGCTTCCTCCCCCCCTTTATAATCTGCAAAGCAATACCCCTACCAATGCCTAACCGCCAATGCCCAGGAAGTTGTGACGATTGCTAGGAGGTAGGCGAAAAACCAGTTGGCTGGTGCCAAATGGAAAAATTCCTACCAGGCCCCTTGATGGCGACCAACTGAAGTCCATAGCAAGGTCGGAAACCTAGCCTAACGGGTGGGTGGGGTGGGAAAACCAGGTCATCTGTAGCGCGGCGATCCAAAGAGGGCGGTCCTCGGCCGCGCCGGCCCTAAATATGGTGGGCCAGGCCCCCCGGACCAGCTGATTGGCTGGCTGGGGGGATGACACGGCTGAAGATTCCCCTAGTATTGGGGGGAGGGGCTTGAAGCCCGCAACCCCACCTCCTCTCCAGTTCGGAAGTGGCTCTATGGAGCCAGAGCCAAAACGGGCAGCTGGTGCCCACTAAACTTGCTGGGGCTGTTAGGAGGTCAGACTCACAGGATCAACAAATGAATATTTCCCAGCATGCCTTTGAGTAAAGCCACTCCCCCTTCTCCATCAGCATAATTATCATATATTCTACCAGCTTTTTAATGAAGGTGAATTGCTGCAGGATTAGAAAACACATTTTTCAAAAGAAACAATTTTAAGGCCCCCTCCCCTTCACATCTAATAAACAAAAATGGTATTAGGTAGATGTTGCATGAAGAAGATACTCACCAGGGTCCAGTGGTGTTCGCTCACACAGATAGGCTGTTCAGTGAAATGAAAATGAAGCAAATGAACAGCTGATCAAGGAATGCTGATCAGGGAGGACAAGCACAAGACAGGGGCCTAGTTAAGGCTGTGTAGGTGTGACCTTCAAGAATGCAACTCTGAGCATGCTCAGTTCCTGGGTCTACCAAAGAATTAGACCAGTTAACCTGATACCTTGTCTGTATTGAGATGTTGATATAGGAGAGAAGGGGAAACTGCACCACCAGCACAAATGACTATTTTCTTTGGTAAGACAAAAGGAGAAGAAGGAGACAGATGGGTGGGACCTCCTGGCCACAGTGATACTTTTGGAATGAGATTTGCTTATTGACCAGAAAATAGGAGGTTGGCAGAAAGGTACTCAGGGACTCTCTCTACATTGAAATGGATTATGGAAGGATGTGTGGAACAGAAAAGAGTGTGGCTTTGAGATTTTTGAAATTTATAAATAAATTGCTGCGCATTTCACTTGGTAGGTTTAAGCCCCGGTTTCTCTAACAGACCAACCATCACTTAGAGCCAATGACAGGCAGAGCCAACTAATTCTATTTCTGTCCCTGATCTACCCACTGTTGAGTTCTACAAGGACAACACTGAGAATAAGGAATAAGGAGAATAAAGCTAAAGGGCAGTGCCAGCCCCAGGAATGAATGTACAGTGGTACCTTGGGTTACAGACACTTCAGGTTACAGACTCAACTAACCCAGAAATAGTACCTCAGGTTAAGAACTTTGCTTCAGGATGAGAACAGAAATGCGGCAGCAGTGGGAGGCCCCATTAGCTAAAGTGGTACCTCAGGTTAAGAATGGTTTCAGGTTAAGAACAGATCTCCGGAACCCAAGGTACCACTGTATAAAGATGAAGAAAAACGAGGAGAAACAAGGTGGCAGAAAAGAGGGTGTGCATGTGGCAAAGGGATGATGGAGAAAGAGAGGGGAAAGTGGATGTCCTGTCCATTTTTGCTTCTGGCCCTGTCCAATGACAGCTTGCGGCCCCTGACAGATTACTTCTGGAGGACCGTGTCTCTCCAAAGAAAAAGAGGTCCCTCGTTCAGATCCACCTTCCCTGCTTCATCCACCATGATGCTTGACTGTCAGCATGGACTCAGTTCCTGGAGTAGTTTAGCCCTTCAGTATCTTCCTTCCTTTCATGATATTTCCCCCTATGTTTGCTCCAGATTTGATTGCGGAGTTTAGTGGAGCACATTGGACTGGAAAGGCCGAAAATCAATTGAATGCTTCCTAATCCATTCTGCTAGAGCCTTCTCCCCACCCCCAGTCATCAACTGGATTGCTTTGGAAAGATTCCTGTAGGTTAAAAAAAGGTCACTTGCTTTTAGGACAACAAAGTAATTCCTTTTCATTTAATCCTGGTAGATTTCCTCCCCGCCCCCTGCTCCTCTCTCCACTTTCCAATTTGTAAGGTTTCAATTGGTTTTGTTTTGCTTTTTAAAATGCAATTTTATGTGCTCGATGGATGCAACCACATGCTCACAAATTAAGCACCAGGCTTCGTAGATCCTTGGACCACAGCTTTGAAATCTAATGTTTTCTAACATTTTAAGCTTCATAGCGGTATGCACCTGAACCCCATACTGTTGCCTGTGTCTGGTTTGAGGCAAATGCAGGAAAGAAATACAAGATAAATTTAACATTGTCAATGAGACTCACATTTTGGGCTCAGAGACATGTTCATCTCAAATATGAGGGAAGATTTAGAATCTCCCAAATTCTCCTCCAGCTCGGATTTTAACAATTCTGACTTTCTCCCCACCTAGTCTGAAAGTTTCCATTAGGAAATGTTGTTTACCCGTAGCCTACTGACTCTGACATTGCAGTAGCACTTGGGGAAACCCTGTTTTTGAGGGGCTTATTACTGCACGGAGCACGGCATGATGGAACAGGTGCTGGAAAGCTGCAGAATGAAGGTGCTAGGTACACCTTTGTGGGAAGAAAGTTGCACAATTTAGGAGTTGCCACAGTAAATGGCTTTGCCTAATGCAACCAGGGATGCGGGTGGCGCTGTGGGCAGTGGCGTAGCGTGGGTTGTCAGCACCCGGGGCAAGGCAAGTAATTTGCACCCCCTAACCCATGGATTTGCGCCCCCTAACCCGTGGATTTGCGCCCCCTAACCCGTGGATTTGCACCCCCTAACCCTAACTCCCAGATGTTGCGCCCGGTGCGGCCGGCCCCCCCTGACCCCCCACGCTACGCCACTGGCTGTGGGTAAAACCTCAGTGCCTAGGACTTGCTGATCATAAGGTCGGCGGGACAGGTGAACTTCCAAGAGGGCTGCCTCTGCTGAACTGCTCACCTGAGGGGGTCTGTAGGGAAGGAGGCTAGTTGTGTATACCCCTCCTCTGTGATTTCCTCTTTCTTTCATTTCTTATACTGTACATCCCATTCTTAAATCTCAGCTCACCTGTAAACTCCTTGTGCAGCCACACTGGTTTCTCTAAATGCCTCCCACTTTTTATTCTCATTGGAAATGTCTGCAAAAATGTACAAAACCGGGTCAAACATATGTTGGAAATGTAAAGACAAAGAAGGCACTTTTTATCATATGTGGTGGGAGTGTAGAGAAGTTAGAAAATTTTGGGAAATGATATATAATGAACTGGAGAAAATGTTTAGAATGACTTTTGTAAAAAAAACAACCAGAAGCATTTCTATTAGGGATTGTAGGACACAACCTGCCAAGAAAAATAAAGAACTTATTTATGTATGCTACAACAGTGACAAGAGCCTTGTTAGCACAAGGATGGAAGAATGAGGAAATCCCAATGAAAGAAGAATGGCAAGAAAAATTGATGAGCTATGCGGAATTGGCTGAATTGACGTAGAAACTGCATGATAAGGACAATTGTGACTACAAGGAAGAATGGGAATGTTTTACAAATTACCTAAAAAGACAACAAAATGATCTGGACTCCTTGGCAGGTTTTGAATAAACATCCACAAATTTATTAGTTGAACACATGATAGATAAGGCAAAGATTTGTACAATTTTATAACATGCAGAGAGCAATATGTGCAAAGAAACCAGAGAGGGGAGCTGAGGGAAGTCCTGGGGGAATGAGAGAGAGGGATGGGGGGGATGATGTAATTGATTATTTGGACTGATAATTTGCTATGTTGAAATTGTCTAATAAAAATATTATATTTTTTTAAAAAGGAAATGTCTGCATTTGTGCCTTCAGTATTTCACCTTTAAGAAACCACCCATCTTGAATTTCTTTCTCTTTGAGTATTTCTGACCATGAGATCTCATCCAGTAGTTCCTTAAGCTTTTTAAAATCAGCCTTCTTAAATTTCAAAGTGCATGTCCAACTGCACTCACTTTTCTTTTGCCTCTGTACCATGAAACCCAAGAGGACAGGATCGCTTCCTCCCAGGTTTCTCAGTACTTCCACTTTGTTGATCAGTTCTTCCCTCAGTAGCACCTTAAAGACCAACTAAGTTAGTTCTTGGTATGAGCTTTCGTGTGCATGCATACTTCTTCAGATACACGCATGCACACGAAAGCTCATACCAAGAACTAACTTAGTTGGTCTTTAAGGTGCTACTGGAAGGATTTTTTTTATTTTGACTATGGCAGACCAACACGGCTACCTATCTGTAACCAGTTCTTCCCTGTTGGTGAGGACCAGGTCCAAGAGAGACGTCCCCCTTGATGCTTCTTCCACCTTCTGGGAAATGAAATTCTCAGAGAGGTAATGGAGGAATTTGTTGGACCTTACGTTCTTGGCAGAGTTTGAGTTCCAACAGATACTGGGGTAGTTGAAGTCTCCTATGGCTATGATGTCTCCTTTTTGAGACCTAAGTGGAACCCCAGCCCGAAGTCTGCCCTCTGCACTTGAAGTTTCCAAGACCTTTTCAGGGCAATCCCATGTAGAGCGCATTGCCATAATCCAATCTGGAAGTTACCAGAGCATGGAGTACAGTGGCCAAGTCATCTCTGTCCATAAGGGCCATAGCTGGTGAACCAGCGGAGCTTCACATATTTTACTCTAGTTTGTGCATTATTATTTTTTACACCTTACATCCTTTGAGGACTGCACTGCAACGTTCTGAGAAGTGCGAATTCCAAAAGACAGCTGTGCTTTGCTTCACATCTTGTTTTAAAAAGTGCGAATATGATAAGTTTGCCTTTCAATGCCAACGGATGTTGGCAGCAATCCAATCGGGAGGTTACTGAAGCAAAAAAACCTTTCTGGCTAGTCCTCCTGGAAATATGTCGGCACAGTCTCATTTACCACTTCATAGAAGTCCTTCTTCCCCTCTCATCAAAACAAGAGCCCTGTTTGCACCCCCTCCCCTGAATTTAATGAAGATGATGCCAACAAGGAAGTGGGAACAAAGGTGTTTTGAATGTGTGGTGGCAGCGAAGATGACGCAAAAGCAGTTTTCAAAGACTGCCATCCAAGTGAGGCCCCTGTAATGACTCGACTGTTCTTCTCCTTAACTTTAAGGGTCAATTCCAACAGGCGCTCTGTTGGTGACCCCTCAGGAAGACTTCATTGCAATTTGCAATGATTAAACGAGTTAACCGGATGGTGAAAACATTCTTTTGTGGGGAGAGGGAAAGGTAAAGGTCAGATTCACCTTGGCAACAAAGCCTAGTGCCAGCATCATTATGCAAAGCATCCTCTCCTCAAATTGGGTGCAACCGTTTGGCTTTCAATTATTGATAGCCTTCAAGGCATCCCTCCTTCTCCCATCAACACCCAGCTGTTTCCTGCTTCTTGTCTGCGGCTCAGGTGCTGTATAATGAAAACTGCATGTCACAGTAGCAAAGTGTGGTTCATTAAAATGCAATCCCTCACCCCCCCCTTTTTTGAACTTTAAAGTATATTGGAACAAGGCCATTGAAAAGATTAGACTAACGGGAAGTTTGCTTGCATTCATTTATAGTTCCTGAGGACTGGGCTCTTCCCCCCTAGTATTACAGTATAATACAGTTTACAACTAGGAGAATAAGATGGTGTAAGCAATACAGTAAGCCATTGATGCCTGGATTCTTTAGGCTAATGCAGCTGTTTTTGATGCATGGCCCTCTGAAGTCGGATTCTAAGGGGAAATATGCAAGCCCAGGTTGTGCAATTTGCTTCTCAGGCAGGCTCAATGCTAAACAGTGCAAGCCATCTCTCTGAAAGAAGGAAGGCTTTTTGAAGTGAATCACCAGTGCCCTATGCAATAGGGAAGCTCCCGAACTTTGCAAAACCCAGTGTGGATTTTCATGAGGATGTTAAAAATGAATAAATAAATTGCAAACTCATGTGGAAATGTGGAGAGCTGAATTTAAGCCTGGAGAAATGAGAAACTGAAAGAGAATGAAACTGGCAAGCTCCTTCCATCCCTACTGACCATTAGCCATTCTGGCTGGGATTGATGCTGAGTTGTGGTCCACAATAACTGGATGTTGGGCATGAATGCAGTAGCAAATGGGGACTAGCGGGGCTTATGCTAAAATCGTCATGGAAGGAAGTGGGTTTATTTGACAATAGTTGGACTAGAATAAAGTCAGCCTCCTCCTTTCAGCAGCAAACACATGTGCCTAATTATGCGCTGTTTCAAATCTTCACTTTTTGAGGAACATCTGTCTCTCCAAAAGAGCCAGGTGCTCCCTTTGCTGAAGTCAATAGATATTGCCATCATAAACCACTAAGCAGAGGGAGGGAGGAATATTATCTTATTAACAGTTTAGAGAAATAGTAGGTCCCTTTCTGGGGATATTTAACTTATCTATCTATTTATCTCACATGATTTATATACCAGTGGATTGCATTCAGAGGCAAACTGCCTCCAGCAGTGGAGGGTAGGACACAGCCATCATGTTTAGTGACCATTGATAGCTTTATCCTCCATGAATTTGTCTGAGGAGAGTGAAGAAGAAAGAAACTCAAGGAATTGCCACCATCCAGCTATCCCCCCTCCCCAACTTCCACCACAGGGATATCTGAAGGACCATCTTGCCCTGAGGGGAGGAGAAGAAATATCAGGTTTTTCTAAACAAATAAGTTGTATTTTCCATTCCATTGTAACTTTAAAAAAATGTTCATAGTTGTAATAATCACCTTTAAGAAACCCTGGAGGGTGAATGAAGTACTATAGGGCCTCAGTTGGGATAACTCAGTCAGTACAGCAGGAGACTCTTAATCTCAGGGTCATGGTTTTGAGCCCCATTGTCAGGATTCCCAGTTCCCATCTTGATAACACAGCAAGCGTAGTTAATTAAAAAGGAAGATTTATTGCAAAAACAAGCAGAGCTCACAGGACGGCTCTAACAAGCCACCAACCTAAATCAGTCTTGATGACCCTTCTGAAGACTTCTTCCTGCGAGACCAGAAACAGCTGAACTTTCGCTTCTGACGTCTTTTATTTTGGTTCCTGTCTCTGAGACCTCCTATTCACCAAGACCTTGGACTGGGAGGGTCAGCTCCCTCCTCTTCCCCATTCTCTAAGAGACTGTCTCTGGGCTCTTTCCTGCCTGATGAGCTGCTTCCTTCTCTTTCCGCAGCATTATGCACTTCTTGATAGCATTAGCAGGGTTCCAACTCGCTCTCTGGCATTTTCTTATCAGTTGGGATTCCTAAGGGTGGGGGAGTTGGCACTAGGCTTTGCTCATCCTGCCTGGCAGTTAACTGTCTCTGTTCCTGGCTGGTTCCTTCAGCTGGCTGCAAACCTTCCCTGGGAGCTGGCTCATTCGTGATACCCATGTTGGGCAAAGGTTTTCTGCATTGCAGGGGGTTGGATTGTTGACCTTTGTGGACCCTTCCAACTCTATGAGTCTATGCATGGAAAAAGGAGATCCCATGCTACATATTTCTCACCCATATGGCTGCCCTCCAAAAATCCCGGGAACTGTAGTTTACCCTTCACAGAGCTACAAATTTCCGGCTTCTGGAGTTTGGTTGAAAGAAAAGAAATAAATCCATGGCTTATTACACCTGGAAAACAAAGCCATTCTGAGGACCAGGTTACAGGTGGCCATCACAGAGTCATGATGTTAACAAAGGAAAGGTCCAGCACTAACAATGAAGAAGAAGCAGGAAGGAAGTAAAGACTGAGAGAGAAAGAGCGATATACAAAGAAGGAGTCAGCCAGGGAAAAATAGGTTGTCTTTCTGTCTACCTTCCCCTCCACCCCAGTTCATGTAACATTACAAGGATTGTTGTTTTACTCCTAATACCAGCATACTTAACAAACTACAGTTCCCAGGATCCTTTGGGGGAACCCATGTGCTTTAAATGTATGGTGTGTAAGCATCCACAGTCTTTAAAAAAAACCACTATTTTTTAAAAAGTAGATCTGGGAAACTACAGCCCAATCAGCCTGACTTTGATACCAGGGAAGATACTGGAAAAGATTAGAAAGGAGTCAGTTTGTAAGCATCTTGATAACCATGTCATGATTAGTAGGTATTAGCATGGATTTGTCAAGAATAAATCCTGCTCGACTCATCTTATCTCTCTCTCTCTTTTAAATCGGGTTGCTAGCTTAATAGATTGTGGGAATGCTATGAAATAATTTATCTTGATTTCAGCAAAGCATTTGATAGTTTGGTGAGCAAAATGGTAAAATTTAGAATAGAATGGCAATATTGTCAGGTGGAAAACTGAACTCAGAGAATGCTCATTGGTTATTCCCATTAGTCTAGAGGGAGGTTTCAAATGGTATGCCGCAGGACTTTGTCCAGCCATGTCAGTACACTATATTTCATTCTCCCGTTGCTGGATGTGTGATGGTTACATCACATGTCGGTATTTACATTCCATGCTTGGAAACTGTGAGAACAGAAGTCAGTCCTATCTCTTCCGCTGTATTGTACTTTTGTACTTTTTTTCTCTATCTTGGAGAAGATGTGAGAGGACGCCATGATTGCTTTGTCCTGTATATATTGCTTAATAAATTACTTAGAATGCCACACCTCATCTCCACATCGTTTCTGCTATATTCTGCTGTGTGAGTGTGCACATACCTGAGAATATGTGTCGCCGGTGCGCACTGGGACTGAAGATATATGAACGTCCCGGGCTGCGCTTCACAAGGAAGACGCCTGGAGAGGTTTCTCTCATTCCAGGGGCTGTGGGTACCCACCCAGGAGTGTTCCAACAAGCCTTTCTCAAACCATACGTAGCTTCCACATTCAGTAGACTTGTTCCATCAGTGCAAGGACTTCTGGCTATGCAACTGAACTTCCTCTCCCTATCCTCGCCCTGTATGCCCCCAAAATCTGTATTGGGCTTATCTGCAAAGTTCTGGAAAAGATTTGGGGAGAGCATGGGGCATGCAGGGGGAGAGCAAAGGAAGGGGGAAATTCTGTTGCACAATGGAAATCCTTGAACTAGGGGAACAAGTGTATTGGATGCTGCGCAATGGGGGCAGTTACAGGAGTGTAGATATTGGTAAAACACTAGGAGAAATTTCCTGGTGGTAAGAATAGAGCCAAGGACTGAAAGGGGTGGTGGGCTGGCAGCCATCTCTGGGGGTATTCTAGCTCTGGAGCTGCAGCACCTTTCAGGAGGTTGGACTAGATGTCTTACCAGACCTGCTCCAACTCTTTGATTCTATGAGAGATGTCCTGCAGGATCAGAACAAGGGGCTCGCCCATCCCAGCATCCTGTTGTCCATTGTGGATGCCTATAACTCAGACGTAAGGTCAACCAACCAACTTGCATTCCATAGACCACTGTCTCTTAACTGTTTGCCTGCATGGTCAAAGACTTGAAAGGCTCCCTGTGGTGTCACAGCAGGTGAGCCAATGGCAGACAGAGGCTCTGCAACTTAGGCAACTAGCTCACTTGCAAGAGGAAGAAAGACCCACAGGGATTCCGGAAGGTCTGTTGTAGGTCTCAGGTGAAATAGCTGGGCAGGACTGATTGACTTCACAGCCATATCTTTACCTACGATATTTGGAAGGGCAAATATTGTAAGAGGTCCATCAACCTCCTGGTTGCCAAGCTGACAAGGTATTAAGTTGGCAAGGATATAATGAGTGTGTTAACAACAGCCTCTTGTAAAATTTTAATTTAGTAAATGCATGCACAGCATCCTTGAAGTTCCCCTGGATTTCTTTCTTTCTTTCATAAAGCTGCTAAATTATTTAGGGTTGAAATTTAAAATTAGAGCATGTGGCATATAGGCCTATAAATATTTGATAAAGGTTTCTGGGATTCCAGAGTCGCAAGATATACTTTACATGCTTTTAGTCTTGGTCATATGACTGGATGCCCGGGCTCCAGTGTGGCCCCCGTGGCTTCAGGGAGGGAAGCAAAAACAACCAACTAACTTGGGGCGGGGGGAGATCTTGCTCACAAGCTGCAGAAGAAATATCAAAGATGGAGTGATGCTCAGAGCAGGAGTTTAGGTCACCCACTGCCTGGCCTTAAAGTTTTTTAGAGCTGCAGTGTAATGGTGAAAAGGGTAGAAATTGGTGTGTGCATATTCCTCTCCAGCTCCCCACATAGCACAGGTCTGCAAATCAAACTTTTCCTGGTCAAGTGTCTCATCTCCATCGGTCCAGTATACCTGCTGTTAGCACTCAGTGCCACATTCTGTCACTTGCAAAGATCTTCCAGGATGAAGGTCTGTCCTTGATAGAGTGTGAGGGGCATGGCAAAGGGAAGGTGCTGAGGGCCAGATGATGCATCATCTGAAAGGCTCCATCCATCCATCCCTCTGACCCGAGGTTCCCTAGCCCTGCTCTTGACATAGCTTAGAGAGAGCAGTGGAATAGGTGGCGAAAGCAAGAGAAGACCACCAAGTGCCTCCAGAGACTGGCAGTCAACTCCCAACAGGGTTGTGGTGCCCTACAACACCTACCCATGACACAGGTCCTGATTCCACTCTTCCTCCAGCTCTGAATAGATGGTAGGACACCCAGGGGTGCCAGGGATTGTCCCATCCAGACAGTGACCAAACTCAGGATGCAAGGTTTCTGCATCATGAGTCTTCAGTAAATGCCCCAGCTGGGGCCATATTTTATGGTCAAATGCATTTTCAAAATTGTATATGGCTACAGGGTTAAATTGCCTTCATCGCATATGAAATAAACCTTCAGTAGATGGTGAAGGAGGAACACCTTCCTCGTCTTCTTCCCCTGGACAGCTTGCCAGTCAGATTGCTGACTTTGGACATTTGTGGTGGTAAATATTGCCTGAAGTTGCCTGCACCATCCCTGTCAAAAGGGGATGGATGTTTCAGTTGCTAGTCAGCCAATTTCACGCTGAAATTAAAGTTGTCAGTCATCAGGTGGCCTGCTCAGTAGATAAGTGATATTATGAGGTTTTCATAACCCAACATTTTCCCACTGGTCAGGCTCTGGTGGGGGTGGAGGATTCCTTATGGGTGTATTATCAGGGCATAGAAATGTAGCTATTGGCGCAGGCACTCTTACAATCAAGCTTTCAAAAAATGCTTTCAAAGGTATACTAAATGTGGTTTCCCATTTGCTCGGTGAAATGGCTGTAAACAGTCTTTCATCAGACACACTTCAAGGGATTATCAGTACTTGGACCTCCTATAATCAAATACTGCTGAATGATCTTTAACCACCATTCCTTTCATCTCCTGCAAGTTGGATTTCTTTTTTGATTTCTTTCCCCCACCCCCCACCCAATAAGAATGGCGCCATGTATCTCTCCTCTATCTTAATTCTGGAGATCGTGATGTTTTGTATCTTCAAGTCATTTCTCCAGATTGCTTTAATGCCTCCAGATTCGGCATGCTCTTTGGAAAACAATTTCTTCCTTGCCAAAATGACACTCCTGACTTATGAGTGAAGCTCATGAGATAGATTCCATTGTACAGTTCTTTTTGGGAAACTCAAGCAGTTTGTCTTCACAGGGATGAGGATTGCTTCCCAGTCAGTGTGTCCAAATTGCAGCATTAGTGCTTTGTGGAATGTGCTTTGAGATCTTATGTGTCTTCACAATAATCCCGTGAGGTAGACTGCTGGTAAACTTGAGAGAGCGCCTTTCCTCTATATACTATACTTCATTTTTAAGGTTTGCTGAAAACGACTTACCAGTCCTTCCATATGTGTTAGACGGCAGCCACAACTAAAATAAAATTAAAAGCTTTTTCAAAGGTGCCCCCCAAGCTTTGGAATCAGTGTCCCTGTACAGCAGTTATGAAGAACCTCTTGCCTTCACTGCCTGCCAGTGTTTCTCTACTATTTCAGAAAGGGGTCTCTCCTAGCTGGAGACACGAGAGATTGAGCATGGGGTTTTCTGCAAGCAGATGTTCCATCGCAGCCTTTTCTCATAATTTACAACATGTACTGCTTCTCTAAGGGACGCTGGTGGCGCTGTGGTCTAAACCACTGAGCCTAGGACTTGCCGATCAGAAGGTCGGCGGTTCGAATCCCCGCGACGGCGTGAGCTCCCGTTGCTCAGTCCCTGCTCCTGCCAACTTAGCAGTTCGAAAGCACGTCAACGTGCAAGTAGATAAATAGGTACTGCTACAGCGGGAAGGTAAACGGCGTTTCCGTGTGCTGCTCTGGTTCGCCAGAAGCGGCTTAGTCCTGCTGGCCACATGACCCGGAAGCTGTACACTGGCTCCCTCGGCCAATAAAGCGAGATGAGCGCCGCAACCCCAGAGTCAGTCACGACTGGATCTAATGGTCAGGGGTCCCTTTACTGCTTCTCTCACTTCAATGGGGATGGAGGAATTTCTCAACTTTGGTTCCTCTCTCTCTCTCTCTCTCTCTCTCTCTCTCTCTCTCTCTCTCAATCTCTCTCTCTCTCTCTCTCTCTCTCTCTCTCTGTCTTTCTTTCCAATCTTACCTTCAGTTCTCTATATTTTCCATCAGCTTGTGAATCCTGCTCCCCCCAGCAAGAAAAAAAAAGAATCCTCATGAAAATTAACCAGTATTTTTGTGAATTTATGCAGAAAATTGTATGCATTTTTGCCTAACAGCCATATTTTTGCAAAGCAGTGCTCCCTAATACAACACATTTTTTTTGTAATTTATTTTCTTTAGTATATGCATTTAACTATGAACTGAAGCAAATCCGCCCCCCTCCATTTCTGCACTTCAGCAGCACTCTGATGGCAGGGCAGGATGCGTATCCAACATTGAAAATGCCAGCCTGAATTCCCTGCACTGGGAATTGTTTGGGGATTTTCTCCCCTCCTCCCTAATTCTCACACTCTGTCTGAATGATCAAAAGCCTTTGCCACAGGCTCCCCAGTATCTTTTGCTCTACCTCCTTCAACATTTGAGGACATTATTCATCTGAGCCCTGGTGCTTTGTCAACTTTTAACAGTACTAATTGCCTAATTATCTGCTCCGCTGCAATAGTAGAGTTTGAACAATTTTGCAGTCCTTCTTTCCCTGAAGGAAGGTCTATCCCCATCTTTGGAATGATGCATTTGATTTCCCCCCCCTTTCACTACTTCTCCTCTCCTCCCTCTTCGCAGATGGCTTTTTGGAATAAAATAAAGAGGATGCAAAAATTCCAAGAGTGCAAATGCATGGTCTGGAGTTCATCAGCCTTCAGTGGAATCTTGCCCGACCTTTGGCACACAGTGCTCTGAGAGCTACATAGAGAACAGTGGATTGTCTTCTTAATCCCTCTGTTGAGTCATAGGGCAATAATCCCATTCCTCAGAGTTAACGTCCCATCTCAGACGGGAAGTGCTGTTTCCTCTCCACTGGAAGGGCCATTCTTGTACCATGAGATCATTACTTAGGCAAGTACCCCTGAAGAGGCAGTCTAAAGAAAATGGGATCGGCCATTATTAGTCTACTTTTTAAAAAATAATAATCAGTGACCTATTTCCTTTAATAAAATATGTTGGCTTTAAGCAAGACGAACAGCGCAGAAGACCTCCAACTAATCCCTTTGGCTCAGACCTTAGGACTACCACACTCCTCCAGTGGGAGTATGAAGCTCTTTTTCAGACCTCCAAATTCCATGTAGAATCAACACATGGACAGGGTTTCTCTTTCCTGTAGTTAGCCCCAGACAGACACCAAAGCCAGGAAGACCTCAACAAAAGAACGCAAGAGGTATATAATTAAGAGAAACGTAGCAAACAAAGCCCCCGGGAAGTCTTGCTCTGTGTAATTAGGAGACGTCAACGTTCTAAAACAGGAAAGAAAGCAAAGAGAGTGTCTGGTGGATTAGACAAGCTCAAATTCATCTCACCTTCTGTTCTGCTTGGAGCAAAATAGGCCAGAGGAGGTAATACAAACAGCCAGCATAACCTTGTGGAAACCGATCTCTTCAGTGGCCCTTATTGGTTCGAAAGATCAGCCGAGGGAGTTTCTCTAGCTCTCAGCTTCTGATGTCATCACACAGCAAATCTTGCTCTGGCTTCTTTTGGTTGAAAAGTTTGTCAGCGTCTCCTGACATTAGCAGAGGAACTTGTGAAATCATAGAATTGTAGCCCCAGACAGACACCAAAGCCAAAGAGACATCAACAAAAGAACACAGAAGTATATAATTAAGATGACCCCAAGTGTCATCTAGTCTAACTAGTCTAGTTCTTCTCTAGACTAGTTAGAAAAGGCTCCTAGTTCTTGTCTTTTCGCATTTCCTACAACAAACAATTTTATTATTTCTCTACCTACAAGCATCTCTCTGTTGATGATTGCAACAGGTAAAGTCTACTCTCGAACCTTAATTCAGGAGCCAGATGCTGTTCACACCTTAGCAAATAACTTTAATGGGCAGTTGGGCTCGATAATAGCACCCACTTTCAACAGTATGGAACAGAGCAAAGCAATCTTCAGCCTCATGGTGCCCTCAAGATGTTTTGGGCTTCCTATCAGCCTTGCAGGCAGGCAGGTGAAGGGAATTGTAGCCCAACACACCTGGAGGGCATCAGGTCATGGAAGGACAGAGCAGAGTTTCTTTTCATCCACAAGGAGAGGTAGAAAGGGAAAGAAAAGACAGGAGGACAAACAGGTCAAGTAGAAAGCAATCACCTATAGATTCTCTTCCGCGCCTAATAACAAGCTCATGAGAGCTTTGCTGCCATGGTTCCATCCCCATCACAGGTTGTCAGTCGGATCACCTTTCACTTCAGATTCATTACAGCCTTGGTGAAAACAGAGGAAAGCCATGAAGCAGAAAGGGACGCCACTCATCCTGCCACCTTTCATATTTTCAGCTCTGTAACCCACTTAGCAGGGAAGGATGGAGAGAGAATGAAGCTGATGGGCTGACCTCGTGCCCTGATTGGCCTGCATCAAAGCTTTTGCTGCTCAACTGCACCATGAAAGAAAGTTGTGTCCAGCATTGCATCGGATGGATGCTGACAGACCTGCTCAGATCAGATTTCCCTACCTTGAGTCCAAATCGAATCAAGCAGGGAGCCAAGGAATAAAATATGTTGCCCATACTTCTCAGATATAGTATCTGCATGACAGATGCTTTTGGCTTATTCTAATAAACAATTTCATGGTCACTTTTTAAAGGGACCCCATTAAATTATTTCTTTAGTGCTGTATGGATGAACTCACCCAGTTTGTAGGAACATATAGAGCTTATACTAAGGAAGATCATTGGTCCATCTATCTTAGTATGGACTAAACTGACTGGCAGTGGATTCAGACAGGACCCTCATTTGACCCTACCTGAAGACACTATAGCTTGCACCTGGGGGCTTCTGCATGGAACATAAATGTTCCACCACTGAGTTATGGCCCTTTCCTACACTTTCCAAATATTCAATCTCAAATGCAGCTATCCTCCTAAATTCACACTTTTCTGAATTTTGCAATGCATTTTCCCCAACCAAAAAATGCATACGGAGAAGTGCATATTGGAGAAACATGTGGCTGGGCAGAGTAAAGCCAGGGGAACCACTGATGGAGGTCAACAGCGGACATCCAAATCAGAGGTGCCCAGGAAAACAAAGGTCCCTGTCTGTTTCTCCATCTTCATCACATTTTCTATTTGCAGAAATCAACAGCTGAAACTTCCATGGTGCTGTAACTCACTAATAACTGCACATCAAGCTGCTGTTAAATGTCTAGGGACAGAGGCTGGTAAAATACCTTGGTAGCCTGCTCCCAATCTAACTGGACAATTGAAACCCAAGATCTACTAGGCTGAAGGAGTCTGGGTTGTGCTTTCTCAGATGAAGTAGGGCTCAGCTGGTGCCACTCCATTGTAAGTCCCCCACAAAAGAAGGGTTGCCAGAGAGTGGTGGGGCAGGACAGTGCAAGGAGATGTCTATTCAAAACCCCGTTCAGCTCAGTCATATGCCCAGGACCCAATCCTCAAAACCTGGGAGCCACACTCATCACAGCTCTCCCCGAGGCTCATGAATGGAATTTGGAATGGAGAAACAGGTGTCATTGTAAATCACACTGGTGCAAGTTACGCTGATCTTCCTATGGTGAGGATTGTGACCACAGTGACACACTAACCCAGGCTTTCTCAACCTCGACCCTCCAGATGTTTTTGGCCTACAACTCCCATGATCCCTAGCTAGCAGGACCAGTGGTCAGGGGTGCTGGGAACTGTAGTCTCAAAACATCTGGAGGGCTGAGGTTGAGGAAGCCTGCACTAACCATTTTGGTGCACAGGAAGCTTCACATATCATGACTGGCTGCCTGAGAATTTATCCCATCACATGTGCTGAGCTCAGGCATCAAAAGGATACAGCAGCTGCCTGAGGTACATCGTTGGGTGAAAGTGAAGTGAGTGGTCCTTCTTGGTCTTCTACCACTTGAGGTGGGTGCCTCACCTTGCCCCATCAGTGGGATGGGCCTGTATATTAGGGGTCCTCCATTGTTTCACATGCACAGTTTTGGAACAGAACCCTGTATACCTGAAGTTTGCCATGGCTTCCAGTTCCTCCAGCATTCCCTAGCCTGGTGCTTTCCAGATGCAATTGGACTTCAATTCCCATCAGCCTCAGTAAGCATCAGCGATGTTCAGGGATGATGGGAGCTGTAGTCAAATGACATCTGAGAGACACCAAGTTGCGAGGGAAGTAGCTTTAAAGCATTTCTTCAACCTTTGGGGCCTGACCAAAGACTAAACAATATGTGAAGTTCGTATCTAGGACAAAGAGGAAGACTCATTTTTAAAAGAAAAGATAAGAAGAGGAGGAAGAGAAATGTCCAGATGATTTTAAGCAGCATGGTTTAATAAGGAGGGGGAAGAGTAGGAGGGGAACCAAAGCAAATTTAATTATACATCTAACAAGAATAAACAGAATTCTGCTTTCAGCAAACATAACCCATTTCTTCAAAGAAACAAAAAAAAGCTGTAATTATTTAAGGCTTTTATCTCTTCAGGATACCAAGCATCAGATAAATCTCCCTTCTGAATGCTTAACATCTTTCTTTCCCCAAATGGAAACTCTTTGGCACTTTTGTGCTACATTTTAGGATGCATCTGGAGGGAAAAGAAAGAGAGAAATCTGATGGCTGTGGTTTAAGCTAGTCCAGCCATGACTGCTGTGTTAATTCTGTTTCATGCTTGTGAGCATGTTTGTTAAGGTCACATGCATACTGCTACACGCCGCCCTAATCTCCACGAGTGGCGTGAAATTCCAGGCAGTTCCAGGCACTTACCCAGAGCAGTGTTTCCTTTGGGAAGATCGGGGCTCAGCGGAAGCTAGTGTCTTTAAGAAATGTGATTTATTAACACATATATACACCTGGAAGTCTGCAATAATAATCATAATAATAATTTATTTGTACCCCGCCCATCTGGCTGGATTTCCCCAGCCACTCTGGGAGGCTTCCAACAAAGATGAAAAATACATTAAAATGCCACACATTAAAAACTTCCCTGAGCACCGCTGCCTTCAGATGTCTTCTAAATGTCAGGTAGTTGTTTATCTCTTTGACATCTGATGGGAGGGCGTTCCACAGGGAGGGCACCACTACCGAGAAGGCCCTCTGCTGGGTTCCCTGTAGCTTTCCTTCTCACACTGAGGGAACTGCCAGAAGGCCCTTGGCGTTGGACCTCAGCGTCCTGGCAGAACAATGGGAGTGGAGATGCTCCTTCAGGTATACTGGGCCGAGGACGTTTAGGAGGGGGTGCAAAAACCTATAATTCAAGGGTGTCTCTCAGTGCCCATCTCATACCTTCAGCAAGCTTGGATCCGGAGCAGCAGTCAGTCATGGATCCTGGTCTCTAGGTGCAGCCTTCTCCAGCTAGCGCCATGATGGTTTTGACCTCCAGTTGCCACATTGAGTTCTGGTCTGCCCAGCAGGTCATGAAGGACTGGCCTTCCCACACACCCCTTCTTCTTCGCAGCACACCTCTACAAAGAAGCCCAAGTCTTTTGTAAAATATGACATTCCCCCCCCTTTCACTTCACACCTCTCCCCATCACCTTGGCAACCTGTCTAGCCATGCATTAAACCAGTGTTTCCCAAACGTTTTTGGGCAACGGCACACCTGTTTACCGGGAAAAAATCTCGCGGCACACCACCATTAAAGCCCCGCCCCGTGACGTCAGCGCGCAGCGTCACGCCGGGAGGGACGCACAAAAGTGAACGTTTTTTCCCTTCCCCTTGCCGGGGTGGGAGGAGGCAGCAGAGCGAGGGACTGAGGGACGGCGGCAGCTGAGGCGGCGGCGGCTGTTGTGGTGGTGGCGGCGATAGCGGGCGGAGGAGGAGCCGTCGCCGGGAGTTGCTGCTGCTGCTGTTGCTGCTGCTGCCCGGACATGCCGGCCTCCTCCTCCTCCGCTGTCTCGCGCTCCTCCCTTTTGCGCGCGCTGCCCCGCCGCTCGGCACCACCACCGCGGAGCCGCCCCCGGCTCGACGCGGATCCTCGCCGCCGCCTCTCGCCGCCCGACTCGCCCGCCTCCCTCCCACGGCACACCAGCCGGTGTCTCACGGCACACTAGTGTGCCGCGGAACACCGGTTGGGAAACACTGCATTAGACCACTGAGACACCTGTTCACCTGAATGCCTTGTAACCTGACTCATGTGTCGAATTGACCAGTACATTAAAGCCTTTGTCAAAAAATGTGTTGGGAGACTGAGTACTGCATCCACCACTGAGGGCCAGGACAGATTGTTATGGTTGTAAACCATTTAGAAGCTTTGGGGGGGTGCACTTAGCAGTATATAGAAATCAATGAATTATGATAAGAATGCCAAATTTTTGTGTGTGTTCTAGTAGTAGCTGGGAGGTGGGGAAGCTGCTAGAGGCAGGAAAAGATGAAAGGGCCTTATGCCAAGTTACAGAATGTCAGGCTTGAGGGATTGTCCCCCTCCCCCCGATGGCACCAAGAGGCAGGGAGGAAACAAGAAAGTTCTTACATATGATTCATTCAGTCATCAAGGTAAATGAATTCTGGTCATTCCTCCATAATGGAGTTGGTCGCACTAGGCTCCTCCCCCTTCCCCCTCTAGCAACAAGACCTGCTTCTTCGGCATCTGTCTGTGGACAATTGTCTCTGGGCTCTTTGTTCTTGCACCCTTAACAAACGTCGTGTTTTGGGAGAAGGGGGGTTGGGTATGTTGTTCAGTGACATGTCAGCTAGCTGCTCTGCCTCCCCTTGCCCTGGTCCCGAGGGTCAACCGTGTGGTGAGGTCTGAGTCCAGTCTGAGGTCGAGGGTCCTGTATGGAGGCTGTCCGTCAAAGTTGAAACGGGGTCCAAGGCAGGGAGTCAGGTGAGGTCAGGAACTCTGGCAGAGGCGCAGGACAGGGTGCAGGCAGGAACAGGCTAGCAACAACGTTGCTCCCACAACTTGGGACTGGGGCTGGCTGGCTTTTATCTGCCCCAAGGCGTAGGGTGGCCCCGGTCCACAGGTGACTCGCCTCTCCTGACCTGGAGGCGAACACTCCTCCTGCAGGAATTTAGTTCCCTCCGCCTCTCTGCCCTGAGCCTCTGCAGCTCAGGACCCAGAGGCAAACTCCTCTTCCCCTGACGGAGCTGAGAGTGGAGCACCTGCCGGCAATGGGTCCTCCATCACCTCAGGGGCCAGAGCAGACTCAGCTGGTGCCTGCACCTGAGGATCCAGCACAGGTGAGGACCCTTCAGGCTCGGGCCCCAGCCCCCGCTCAGCTGGTTCTGGAGGCGGGGACTCCTGTGCAGGCTGGGATTTCTCAGGTTCAGCTTCTGAGTCCGAATCCCAGGCCATCACACCCCTCCTCCTCCTCCTAACACAGCATAACTCTGTTGTTCACCTGTCTCTGAGCTGCTGTCTTGCTCAAAGCCCTGCTGTAATTCGAGACTGCCTCCCTCCTCTCTGGAAGCTACAGGAGAAGGTGTGGGAGACCACCATTCCTCCTCCTCTTCAGTCCATTCCCTGACACAGAATCATAGACCTGTAAAGTCAGAAGGGACCTTGAGGACCATCTAATTCAGTGCAGGAATATGCAGGGGTTGAATCTGCAACCTTGGAGTTTTCAGCCCCATGCTCTAACCAACTGATCTATCCAGGCAGACCACTGCCTAATCTAGCATTGTCTTCTCTGTCCAGCAGGAGCTGTCCAGAATTTAAGGGATGGGGCATGTCTAGCCCTACCTGAAGATGCCAGGGATGAAACCTGGGACAATTTGTAGGCAGAGCACGCGCTCTACCACTGAGTCAAGGCACTTCTCAAATCTATGTCGTCTGTTGCTGTTTTCTGTTGGGGGATGATCATCTCCTATAAGTGCGTTTTATTTTGACACCTTTGTTGATGTTTTGTACTGTTAACCGGGCCTTTTAATGGTCCCGTGCTGACCTTTGGTTTTTAAGCAAATCAATGACAGGCTGTTAAATGGTGCAGAGTTATGCAAAAGAGCTGGGGAATTTCATATTCCTCTTCAGGCATGACAGATGGCGGTTTGGTGACAACACAACCGATGCAACAAATTACACAAAGAAGTGACATAACCCCCAATTTCAGGAATACCAAACAGTGAATGAGATGCACCGGCATGCCAAGTAGGAGATTACACATTCCACAACAATCAAAGAAGCAGCAGACGTCTCAGGAGACGGGAGAAGGCAAACACAACAAGTCAACGCCGGAGCAAATTTTGGATTTTCAGCCTATGCTCCAATCCTTCTTTCGCTTTCCAAGTTGGCCACCAATTTTGAGGGCATTAAATGAGGATTAGACAAATTCATGGCGGATAAGACCATCCGTGGCTATTTACCCTGATGGCTACATTGTGCCTCCACGGCTAGAGGTAGTAATGCTAGTTGCTGGAAACCACAGGAGGGCAGAGGGATTTTGCACTGAGAGCCTGCCAACAGGCTTCCCATAGGCATCTGGCTGGCCAAGGTGAGAAAAGGATGCTGGACTTGGTAGGTCACTGGCTGGATGCAGCAGTTCTCTTCTTGTTCTTATATCCCATTGAAATATACTTGGAGTCGAGAGTGGATTTCATGCTCTTTATTCAGCTCATAGTGGTGAGGAGGAATGGAAGTTCCACCTGAATGTCTGCTTTTATGTCTGCTCGCTGGGGCTGATGGGAGTTGTAGTCCAGCAACATCTGAAGGGCTGCAGATTCCCCATCTCTGCAAGGAACATCTTCCCACCCAGGAGAGCAATGTACAACCAGTATCCCAAACACAACATGTTCAGTAGTGATAAAGGTAAAGGGACCTGAAACATACTCAGAGTCGAGTGTGGATTTCATGCTCTTTATTCAGCTCATAGTAGTGAGGAATGGAAGTTCCCCCGAAATGTCTGCTTTATATACATTATTTACACAATGGGCCCCATGTGATTGGCTAATTCCGGGATTCTCCTGTAGGCCAATCAGGTCACGGATTCACTTCCACCTGGAGCTGGATTGGGTGGCTCCTGTGGACCAATCAGACTGCTGCATTATGGAGCCTATTGTCCTAGGACCAATCAGACTGCTGCATTTTGGATCCTATTCAGCTCAGTACATAACACCCATCCACCCCCCTTGTGTAGCTAGTGGCAGAATCTAGACTAACTTAGCCTCTGCAATTGGTCAGGGAACCAAGGGTCACTTGCTCTGCTCAGTGGTGGCCAGTGCCCATTGGGACTGGTAGGGTAGAAAACGGGGAGGCCAACACTAGATGGAGCCAGAGCAGGCAGAGACTAATAATTCTAATTCAATCCCATTATTCTTCCCTACAGAGTTCTCCAAGACCAACACTGGGACTGTGGGGAAGAAGCCAACAGTCCGGACTGGTTGTAACTAGGAAAGCAGGCAGATGGGGACAGCCGTGAAGCTCACTGGGTGGCCTTAGGCCAGGCACTGTCTCCCAGCCAGACCTCCCTCACAGGGTTATTGGGAGGACAAAATGCATGTACATCACCTTGAGCTCTTTGGGAGAAAAGGTGGTATTCAAATGCAATAAATAAGAATAACGGTTGGCAGACAATAATTATTTGAAAAGAAGGATAAATTATTATAGAAGTATAAAATAAATATATAAATATAGAGAGAGATGAGATGCAGACTATAATATAATACCAGGTGCAAATATCTAGTTAAAGCCCATGTCACGTCATTCATGGCCCCTTAATGACTGTACAAGACAACTAGGCAATGTGTCACTACTGGGATGTTTGATACTCGTGGCAATTCCTTCCTTCTGCATGGATGAGATGTGCATTTTGCAATGAGAGAGGGAGGGAGGGAGGGAGGGAGGGAGGGAGGGAGAGATTACCATACATTTTGCCTTGTACTGATCAAAGAGGAAGGATGTCTGCGCCTGTAATTTGGAGCTCAGAGAGGGTATTTCGCAAGGCAACATGCAACATGCACCCATCTGCTTGTTTATTCTTGTCTGGCGTAGGCATATTCCATAAGCCGTACATACATTCTATGAATTCTGTTTCAGCGCAGAGAGAAAAACTACCCAAGTGCACTAAATAAAAGGGGGGGGAGAGTGATGCTTCTGAAATTCTGATCATCTCAATTTCTCCCCAGATTTTGGAGTTTAGTCTGGACTGATGCTCAACAGTTTTCTCATCCTATATTCTAATTCATAGATTAGATTCCTATATTCTAATACATCTGCTCAGCAGAAGAGGCTCTCCTGAAGGCTCATGCATTAAATAGGTTAAAAATTGGAGCAGCCCCTGGAATAGCCTTTTGAGTGGTGGCTATGTGTTTGTGGAATGACTTCCCCATTGAGGTGTATCTCACTGTATTAAGGTAAAAACACACCTTTTTTTGGCCTGGGCTTTTATTGGCTGATAAGTCATTTTCATTGTGTTTTCAATTCTTTAAAGATGTTACATTCATGCGGAATGGTACTCTGCTCAGAAGTGTGGCTGATGCACTTTGCTTTTTAGGGTAGCCCCATACAGAGCAACTTAAAACATCTGGATGAGGGTCTTCCCCAATATCAACCACCTGAAACCCTATCATTGGCAGGGGAGGCTTTATTGACCCCTGGAGGCTGGGCAGTTGATGTTGGCCTAGAACAGGGCCTTTTCAGTGGCAGCTCCCTGTTTGTGTAATGTCCTCTTTTGTTACTGACTTTCAGAAGGAATTAAAAAAATTCATCCAGGGAACTCAGTAAATAGGAAAATGTGATTGTTTCTGTTTTTAGAATGCTGTCAATGAAAACGTTATTGATATGTTCACTGATCTGGGCTCCTTTGGAAGGAAAGATACGATTTAAATTGAATGAATGAATGAATGAATGAAGTATGTTGCAGTAATCCAACTGCAAGATTACCAATGAGGTTACACTGTGGCCTCTAGATCAGCATCTTGGTCACTCAAGGGTCATGATGACATCAAGTTAAGTATTTGCTTAATTCTCCCAATGAAGTCTATAAATGGATTAGAGCACATCAACATATTTTTGCATGGTATATCAGGGATTTTCTTCTGTAACATTAGCCAACGTAAATTATTTCCGGAAAAGAAGAAAGTGACGCTTTCGTGCTATGCTTAACAAAAAAGATTGTTTCTCTTATTCTCCCTCCCTGTCTTGCATTTTTGTTTCCTGATTTTCTTTTATGCATTCAGATGACATAAAGGTCTCACACAGAAATGGGGACTTGATTTACTAAAATCTTTTTTTCTTTTAGTTAAAAAAAAAGCAGCATTTGTGTACACAAAATAATTTATGACTGCAAGTGAGCTATTTCAGAGTAAAAAGCACTGAGGTGGGGAATATCAATTTGTTTTCTTAAAAACAAATTATGTGTGCACAAAACAGTAAATTCTGAAGGAGCCTATATGAAGCTCACATCTTAAAGAAGGATGTGTGTGTGCGCGTGCAGAGGGAGGAGGGAGATAACTTGAGACAGCTAGTCTGTCTGCATATTTAGGCATAGGGTTCCCACCCCCCGCCTCCCCATTTGTCATCAGTCACAGCCTATTTTGGTTCCTCTGAACCATAACAGAGCTTCAGCTGTCATATTGATTTGGATATGGGACAGATGGAAATTGCTATGCACCAAAAGTTATTGGAACTGACCTCCCTGACCTGTTATTTAGCAGGAAATGGTTCAAGGCTGCTTTCATGCGCCTCCATCCCAAGCCCCTTCTTAAAATTCCCCATGCATCCCTAATGGAGGTGTCTCCTACCCTGCTGATTCCAACTCCGAGTTGTTTGTTAGTCTGCCGCTCCTCCGAACGGCTGGGTGACATGTGCCTCGGACGGATTAATGCGTTACTGAAATGTAACAAATTGACACAGCAGTGCGGCCTATAGATTTGGAAGGATAGACTCCAGTTCCAGATTATGTGCTCATGAAAGGCTAAAGCAATCAAGCAGACAGTGGTTGCCAGAAAGAAAATGTGAGGGAGAGAGAGAGATGATGCGCTTCCATGACAAATAGCAGACAGTGATAAAGAGGATATCCATTTTGAGCTCTTCCTCCTGATCCAGATTGTGTGAGAGAAGGTGGATATGACTAGAAGTTGCATCCTAGAGGGTCTTCTTTGGCATGGTGGTAGGCACGATGGCCATCTTCAAATATCTACAGAGGATGGAACAAAGTTGTTTTCTGTGACTCCAGAGGTGAGGACCCAAACCAATGTATTCAAATTACAAGAAAGGAGATTCCAACTCAATACCTGGAGGAATTTTCTGATGATGGGAGCTGTTTGACAGTTGAATAGACTGCCTCAGAAGGTGGTTGGTTCTTCTTCTTTGAAATATTACTATTACAGTGGTACCTCGGGTTACGTATGCTTCAGGTTACAGACGCTTCAGGTTACAGACTCCGCTAACCCAGAAATAGTACTGTCAGGGAACTGACATCGGAGCGAGAGACGAAGGGGAGGCTCCCAGATGATGCTGGTGAAGGACCCAGCAGCAGGGGGAGAAACAGCTCAGTAGAGGGGGAAGCCAATCAGCGCAACACCAGATTTTGAATTGATTTTAGAATGAATTGATTTTAGAATGCTGTGTTACTTTTATTGTTGTTAGACGCTCTGAGCCCGGCTCCAGCTGGGGTGGGCAGGATATAAATAAAAATTGATGATGATGATGATTCTCAGGGTCCCGTCCAACTCTGTGATTCTAAGAGGCATTAAAACATAGTGCAAGTGAAGCAAAGCAAGTAAGGGGTGTGGCATAGAGAGTTCTGAGGTCCAGACAGATAGGCCTAGAGGGCTCAGGATTTCAGCCTGCCTCTCCAGCGGCTTTTATGGCTCACCTGTGTTGTTGGATTTCAAGTGTTAGTTGCATCATTGTGCAGTTTTTCTATGTCCTTATCTAAGAGTGCCGACTGGTTACATGGCTGACATGAGATTTGAGCTTCCTCCTCCATAGCTGATGTTCTTCACCACTCATGCCACAGTTTCGGTGGTCTTTATACCTCGCAAAGTGAATGAAAACAGCTCCGCACCAGGAGCAAAAGTTCCAAGCAGAGTTTTGCTTCGTTCTGTCTTCGAGGAAGACACTTGGAGGAAGCTCCACTTTTTTTGTGGCAGGCTCCTCAATCAAAGAAGCAGCAGCAATATTTCTAAACAAAAGTTATCGGCTACCGCTGATGGATCCATTGGTGCTCACAAACGTATCTGACCTTCATCCATTGCACCAGCAAGTTCATCATTCACCGAGATCAATGCTGTCTAAAAGGAGCCGCTAGTGTATACATTGCCATTTGTTCTTCTTCAGATTGTCCTTTACTTATTTCTGGAATGCTTGATTCCGTTTTCTGCTTTAAATTAGGGCTGTGCACCAGATTTGGCTGAAGCCCAAACCCATTTGGTGCAATTAGGAGATTTCCAGGCCTCGGCTGGGTTGGGTGCAGACAGCCCTGGGTTGCCCCAAGTTGTGCCAGGCCTCCTGGAATGATCTGGGGCTGTCTAGAGGCAGGGTGTCTTCTGTGGGGTGGGTAAAATGGAGCATTGACTGCATGTACAACCTAGGACCCTCGTACCTAAGGGACCGCCTCTCCTGGCATGTCGCACGGAGGACCTTACAGTCCTAGGTTTTCAAATAAAAGCATCTTGGAGATCCCGGGCCACAGGGAGGTTAGGCTGGCCTCAACCAGAGCCAGGGCTTTTTCGGCCGTGGCCCCGATCTGGAGGAATGCTCTGTCACAAGAGACTAGGGCCCTGTAGGACTTCCAGGGCCTGCAAGACGGAGCTGTTCCACCAGGCCTTTGGCCAAGGCAATCATTTGGTAATCCTCACAGAACTCTAGCCCAATGGTTGTCAATAATTTGATTCTGAATTGATTTTAGAATGTATTTCAATTAATTGACTGTGGTTTTATGTAAACTGTGCTATTTTTACTGTTGTTAGCCACTCTGAGCCCGGCTTTGGCTGGGGAGGGCAGGATATAAATAACATTTTATCATTATTATTATGTGCCTGTTCCCATCAGGGGAACTCATGCACATAGTCTATGGTTGCAATATGTCCACAATTTTCCACACATACCTAGAATACTGCAGTCAGAAGCAGTGTCCAGGTGGAAATCAGCAAAATCTCTGAGAAAATGCAAACCTATGTTTGGCGATTTCCCTTAAAAAAAAAAAGCTCAACAACTTTTGTTTCTGGATTCAGCAACCCTAATGAGCAGGAAGGTGCAATCCTGCTGTCTGCTGGGTTCTGCTTCATCAGAATCTTCCCCACACAGAATAGTGTTGACCTTTCTGCTCTCTGCAGTGTGTTCAGGAGAAGGTGGGTGACACCCTCCTGCCCCCTCCCCCTCTGATCCTATGTTTAATTAGTCAGCTATTGGCCAGACTTGCTAAGGCTGGTGGGACTGTATTTCAGCAATATATAGAAGGCTGATGGTTCCCCACCCCCGTATGAAATACAGGTGCCATTCCAGATCACGCTCCACAGCCTGAAATCAGGGGCAGAACTTAGGGCTTCATGGGCGGGCAGCACTAAGGAGACTTGAAAGCTTTTAATCCAGGGGTGGGTGAGGAACCTTTGTTCTGCTGAGGGCTGCATTCCCTTGAAGTCATCTGTCAGGGGACTTGACTACAAATCTTTAAGCAGGTTAGACTAAGGCAATTAATTTGTTTATGATCCTCCTGTCTCCTTTGCTGAGATGAGCAGTGGACATTCCAAGTTGCCTTGTTCTTCCCCCTCCATTGGAGACAGAGGGAGGCCTGCTACACACACACACACACACACACACACACACACCCCTGCAGAGGAACAGGAGCCAACTTCTTGGGGTGTGATCTCACAACTGGGAATTGCATGTGAATAAAGCAGCCATGTAGTTGGAACAATTATGTGAGCCTTTCGCATCCAGCCAGCAACCTGCTGGGAGGGAGGTTTGTGAATGGCTGGGAAAACCAATGCAGTTGGCTCCACTCACGTGATTGCTTTATCCATAGATATTCCCAGGCATACTAGAAATGCACCATGGAGAAGTGGCTCCTTCCCCAATATATGTGTTTAGGATGGGGGAGGGAGAGAGAGGGAGAAGAAGCAGCTATAGGAAAAATTCACAGTTCTCAAAGTTTGCCTTCCACAACACCTGGGGTTTGTCTGCCTGGTTATTAGCTCTGTTCACAAATATGGCTGTGATCAGTGTATGCACAATAGGATGAGAACATGAAAAGTGCCCTGCTGGATCAGGCCTATGTCCTTCTAGTCCAGTTGTCGAGGTTCAGGGAATCTTATCCTTCCCCCGGTAGCAGCCAAAAAAGCAGATAAACACGAAGAGTCCTTAACACGTAATTTATTCAGTATTCACAGAGAGAGACAAAGGAATGTAGTCCCTGTTCAATAATGGCTTTCTTCCTCTGAGCTTTCTGTTCTACCACTCTCAATGCATGCCTAGTCCTGGGGGAGGAGGGCTCAGGAATGCTTTCCAAAGACACTGAGTCGGTCAGCTGTCTCTCCCCCAGTGTTTCTTCTTCTTCCTGCTGTTCCTCTCCCAATATCTCCCAGCTTTCCCCCTCTGCAGTCTCTGAACTATGCCCTTCTGCAAACCACTGTTCTAAATCTATACTGTCCTCCTGTTTTAGGGAAGGTTCAGGAGCGGAGGCGGTCCCCACCATTCCTCCTCAGTCCAGCCCCTGACACCAGCATCTTGTACTCACAGCAGCCAACCAGATGTCTATGGGAAGCATGCAACTAAGACTCTGGCACAAGAACACTCTCCCATTGTAGCCAATGATAGCCTTATCCCCCAAGATCCTCTTTTAAAGCCATCCAAGCTGGTTGCAAGAGTTAGTTCAAGCACTGGGACCTGCCCTATATTTTCCTCTGTGAAGACAGATGCAAAGAGGGGCAATCAAGGAAGCAGGATCCCATTGTTTCAATTGCACATCAGAATGTAAAAAAGAGCCCTGCTCCCAGTTAAAGGAAAACTTCATTGGCACATTGCGTAACAACATGCAAACCGAAACACAACTATCTTTCTGAATTTGCATTTCCCTGAATATTGCAGTGCTCTTCTCCAACCAATCAATGCATGCAAGAATGCATTTGCCAGGATAAAATGGGCATAAACCTGATATACTGGTGAAAATAAAATGAAAAGTGTGTCGTATTAGGGAAGATTACTTTGCCAAAAAGTGTATAGTTGCGGGGGCGGGGATGGCTTCCAAAAAGGTGCAAATTAGGATAAATTCAAATGCTGATGAATTTTCTTGAGGGCTTTAAAATAAACAAAGAAATAAGGAAATCTCAAACTGATGTGGAATTGCAGAGAACTAAATTTAAGACTGGGAAAATGTAAAATTGAAAGAAACTGAAACAGACACATTCACCCATCCTTAGTTGGGAGCCACATGATGATTAGGGGTAGGGTCAAACCCCCAAAGGGTTGGGAATACCCCCTTTCCCTCTCTCTTTCTGTCACCCTCTTCTTCTTTTCAACCCATTTCTCCCCCCCCTCTCTTTCTCAAACCCCCTTTCTCTCCCCCTCTTCTTCCCTCCCAGAGAAGAGGCAACTCTCTTTTGCAAGGAGTATGAACTGATCACTTAAAGGGGTTTTGTGTGTGTGTGTTTTTAAGGTCAAGGGATGCCTACATTAGACTGGGAGTTTCAGTCTGACCACCTCTGGAGTAAAATAATAATTTGTGTGCAAATAGAACGGGATGGGATATTGCTTTAAAACCATATGCACATAAGTTCTGGACATCTTCTATTTTGCAATATTTCTGTTTGCACAGACAGATCTTGTGGGCACATCCAGCTTCCCTGAACATCAGCGCTGTTCAGACACCTTTAGCTAGATGCATGGGAGTCAGGAGGAGAGTAGTGCTCATTACCTAAGGCCACCCTCGTGAGCAAATGGGAGGTTTCAGTTGATTTTGGTTGAATGAAATTATGCTTGGTTCATCTGCAAAGAAACTGGGCGCAACCATGCTAAAACATTCCCCGTTCATGTAACAATATAGTTGATGCTTTCTTGCAGCTCAGTCATCCATGCAGCCAGCTGTCGATGGGTGAGCTCTTGGAAAGCCGGATTCCTTCTTTTTGTTGAAGGGTATAGCGCAAGGTCACCCAGCTTAAACATTAACTAGGGCTTTGGGATCCTCACAGCAGGATTTCTAAATATGATATTTAATTTCCCCTCCTCTCCTTGGTGTCATTTACTGTTCCATAGCTACAGCTGCTAACAGTATGTGTTTTATTCCTCAGGTGACTAGGGTTGGATTGAAAGTCAAAGACTACCCTGGGGCTCTGAGCAAATGCAATCTCTTGGCTTGATCTAGATGCTATTACCCATTCTTCCACACATGTGAAACGTTACCCTGAACTTTCGAACCCAGGAATCTATGACACAGGGCAAAAGTAGACCTGTTGTCGAGTTTTCTGGGGGAGGGAACCTCCCGCTTCCAGTATCCTCTGGTTTATGTTATTATTGGTTTTTTATTATTATTTATATCCCACAAAAGGACTTGAGGCGGCTTACAGATGAAAATGCAGAAGCACAGATAAAATAGAAAAAGTGAAAAACATAGGAAAGATTAAAAAGAGATTAAAAACCAATAGAATTAAAGCAATATGTCAAAAGGTCTATTAAAATTACAGCTAATGACAACAATAAAAACATCACAGCACCCACCCTTAACTTAAAAATGGCTTAAAGGGAACTTCCCCTGCTGGCAGAAGGACAGCAACAGTGGAGCAAATTAACTTCTCTAGAAAGAGAGTTCCAAAGTCTGGAAGCAGCCACTAAGAAGGTCCTCTTCTGCATCTGTGCCTGTGCCTGTGATTCCAAATGAACTAATTACGGGGATCATGACAGTGCCAGAGGATGGGGCAGTAGAGGCAAAAGTAGCCAAAGCAGTGGATGCAAATTTTACGTTCCTTTTTATTTATTTTAATTAAATTATTTCAACATATAGCAACATCACACAGATAAATAAATATCACACCCTAACCCAGAACATGGCATTTGGGCCATACGTACAAAATAACAACCAAATAGCATTAAGTTCTTATCTCAGACAACTGGTTGTACAGAAGGTGACAAACAGTTTCAGTTAACCAAAAAGTTCTAAAGAGTGGGAGGACTTCTCTATGTCCGCTTTGAGTGATGTATATAATAAAGCTGAGCCATTCAGCTACAAAGGAGTCCTCATGCTTCAGGCACAGTGCCAATTTCATTTTATTATTTAATGTTTCAACAAGTGCTGTTTGCCATACTTTGCGGTACCAGTTGATCAGAGAAGCACCCTCTAAGTTCTTCCAAGCATATCATTATTATGAGGACCAATTAATGCAAATTGATGCAAAGAAGGGCAGCAGGAGTGTAGGTGTGTGGCTTGTGGGAAGTCCTGAGGGCCAAATGGAGAGGTTTGGAAGGCCACATTTGACCTCCTCTCCAGACCTGAGATTACCTGCTCCTGCCGTAATTCCTCATTGAAGAGGAGATCCTTCAACTGTGTGATCATTCTGATGGCCTTCCCCTTCTTTTTCCACCTTAATGGTGCCCACACGCATTGAGAAGAAAGGGCTGGCACATTGTGCCCCAGGCTGTGTCCTACACTGGACACTTTCCACTGAGAACTTTACTTTTTGGGATGTGCCTTTCCTTCCCTTACTCTTCCATTTTATCACACTGCTGTGGCTCTTTCAGGTGGTCTGTTTGACTGGCCATGTGTTTCCTGCAATAGGATTGAAGTTATGGCCAGGTCAGCCACCCCGACGCCTCCTACCTCCATCTCCTGTAATAACGCCTACATTTCTCTCTCCCGCCCCCGCTGTTGATTTGAGTCTGTAGTGTCTTTGGGTCAGCCAATGTCTTGTTTCATGCCACTGAGTCCCAGTTCCAAAGGTCCCTGGGTGGCACTTTGAAATCCAAGGAAAGACAGCCATAAATTCTCAGCTTAGTACTTCAGAGCGGCCCATCCCCGCATCTTCCACTAATAGGCAGTAGCTCGCCAGCCTTACAGAGCTATAACTTCTTCTCCAGTGGAAAATTCTCCATGAGATGGAGTTGCACGCTTAACTGCCCAGCGTAATTCCCTTCTCTTCCCCCTCTCCCTCCCTCCTGCACTGGGCCCTCAGTCTGAGTTATGGTATAAATACAGTTTGTAAATTAAACCCAGGGCTGGATCAATACGACTCTCCTTGCTACAGGGGAGAACTTAATAATGGGAAGGTGTTCTCATAATTGTTATGGGTCCAAGGGGCTGTTTCGCCTCGTGTAGGTGAAATATGTCGTTAAGTCCTTTTAATGATACAAGTTGAACTCTTAAGGTTTCCATAATTGTGCCGAGATGACAACATTCTGAAAGTGTTTTATAGGGTGGGCTGCCATTTCCAAGCTGAGAAACACTTGCAAAATATTCCTCGCGCCACAGGCCAGCAACTCCAATCTGCTGTTTACTAATTTTAAGTGCCAACCGTTCCAAATCCGATTCCCGGCTGAAATAGATTTTGCCCCTGGAGCGGAAAAGTCACCTGAAGATCACTTGTTGCTGAGGAAACAGGGAGAGAGGCAAATCTCTCTGCTTATTGGCTTTGGGTGTGCTCAATATCACTTAACATGGAGAAGCTATCCCTTTACGTACACAAAAGAGATGCCCTCCGCTATGGATGCTGAAGAAATGTGATCTCTGCAAATGAAGACACAGAGATGTGGCGCAGGACCTAGAGAGCAATCCAAACCCAGTGAGTTCATCCTAGGTGAGTTTTGGGGCCCAGAGCTGAGATTCTTCTTCTTCTCCTCCTCCCTCCCCCTTCACCACAAGGCCTCCGTGTGGCTTACAACATTAAAACACAATATAAAAACAGTTTGAAACAACTTACAATCACAATAATAACATGGGTCTTACAAAGATACACCTCAAATGTCAAAATCCATGGTAAATGTCCTGAAAGACCTACATTGGTTCCCAGTATGTTTCCGAGCACAATTCAAGGTGTTGGTGCTGACCTTTAAAGCCCTAGTTACAGATAGGTAGCCGTGCTGGTCTGCCATAGTCAAAATAAAAAAATTCCTTCCAGTAGCACCTTAAAGACCAACTAAGTTAGTTCTTAGCCAGTGTGGTGTAGTGGTTAAGAGCAGTAGTCATGTAATCTGGGAAACCGGGTTCGCGTCTCCGCTCCTCCACATGCAGCTGCTGGGTGACCTTGGGCCAGTCACACTTCTGTGAAGTCTCTCAGCCCCACTCACCTCACAGAGTGTTTGTTGTGGGGGAGGAAGGGAAAGGAGAATGTTAGCCGCTTTGAGACTCCTGAAGAGGAGTGAAAGGCGGGATATCAAATCCAAACTCCTCCTCCTCCTCTTCTTCTTCTTCTTCTTCTTCTTCTTCTTCTTCTTCTTCTTCTTGGTATGAGCTTTCGTGTGCATGCACACTTCTTCAGATATCTGAAGAAGGTCTTTAAGGTCTTTAAGAAGTCTTTAAGGTGCTACTGGAAGGAATTTTTTTTTACTTTAAAGCCCTAGACAGCCTTGACTCAGTATACCGGAAGAAGTGTCTCCACCCCCATCATTCACTGAGGTACAGCACCAAGGGCCTTCTGGTGGTTCCCTCACTGTGAGAAGCGAATTTACAGGGAACCAAGCAGAGGGTTCTCTTGGTAGTGGCGCCCGCCCTGTGGAACACCCTCCCATCAGATGTCAAGGAAATAAACAACTATCTGACTTTTAGAAGACATCTGAAAGCAGCCCTGTTTAGGGAAGGTTTTAATGCTTGATGTCTTATCATGTTTTTATTGTTCTATTGGGAGCTGCCCAGAGTGGCTGGGGAAACCCAGCCAGATGGGCGGGTATTATTATTATTATTATTATTATTATTATTATTCAGTATTTGCTGGAAGCTGTACAATGAAGGTGACAGGCACACCTCAGTAAGAAGGAAGACCCCCCCCCATTCCCTTCATAGAACTAAAATAGAACTAAAATTCCCAGAGTGGTTTAACAAGCAATCCCAGGCACCTCTGAGAATTGTTCCTATTTTTTTTCACTTCTTCACACTGTACCTCATAAACTTCTTTTCACCCTAGATCCTGCAGACTATATCCCAAAGAAGAATGCAGCAAGTTGCTGAACACCAGCATGCCTACCAATCAATTCCTTACTTTGCCCAGGCAGTCTTATTGTCTTACTGCAGTCTTATTGCACAATTCTTGAGCCGGCACATTCTGGGGGTGCTTTTTTGGCAGCCTGATCTTTTCCAGCCATCTGACAGACATGTCGATTGGGTATGGAGAGGAAATGCTGAAATCCCTTTGGGGGCTAATTAATGGCTGCCCCTCAGAAAGCACTCTAGACCTAATAAATCACCTCTATTTATATTCAAGAAAAGCTTACTCTTTCTCTGGAAAGGCACAGCCTGTCCTCTTATCTCTGGGAACAAGTCATTAGGGATTTTTAAAAGCCGGGGGGGGGGGGCAGGCAAAAAAGAAAAGAAAGAGAGCCAAGAAAGAAAAAGGTGGGTGTCAATGGGTATACTGTAATTTGGCATGGTATGGCAGAAGCAGCAATGGAAAGTAAAGTGAGCAGCTTGGAAGTTACACAGCAGAAGTGAAAAGACAGCGGGCTGATTTTAGAATTACAGGCAATTACTAAGCCTCTCTGTCTGTACAATTCACTTTACATGAACAGCCTTTCTTTATTATCACAGGGGTAGCTACATTTTCACATATTTTCTTATTGAGGGACAGCTCACACAGCATAACATGGTCTCCACCAGCACTACAAATTTAAAGCGGTATCATATCACTTCAAAGAGGCATGGTTTACCCCCAAAGAATCCTGGGAACTGTAGTTTGTTGAGGGTACTGAGAGTTGTTCAGAGATACCCTAGTCCTCTCACAGAGCTACATTTCACAGAGTGGTTTAGCAGTTAATCCCTCTTCCCAGGGAATGCTGGGAATTGTAGTTCTGGGTTATCCATTAATAAAAATAACAGATTAGATTGCTGGGTAGGAAGGTAGGAAGGAAGGGTTTGATGTCTCTTCATTAGGTTTGCCATATGTCCGGAATAATTTCCTTAAAAATAGCTCAAAAAATGTCCATTTTCTTTGAGAATTTGCAAAAAAAAGTTCAACAACTTTGGGCAAAACTCATAAAAGCCCAACAACTTTTGTGTCCACATTTCCAATTTTTGAAATATGGCAACCTTGGCGATCAGAAGGTCAGCGGTTCGAATCCCCGCGATGGGGTGAGCTCCTGTTGCTCAGTCCCTGCTCCTGCCAACCTAGCAGTTTGAAAGCAGGAAGGTAAATGGCATTTCCATGCGCTGCTTTGGTTCGCCAGAAGTGGCTTAGTTATGCTGGCCACATGACCCGGAAGCTGTACGCCGGCTCCCTCGGCCAATAAAGCAAAATGAGCGCCGCAACCCCAGAGTCGGCCACGACTGGACCTAATGGTCAGGGGTCCCTTTACCTTTACCTTTACACGCCAGCACATCACGCTCCCCTCTCTTTTTTGTAGACCTGAACCCAAATCCTAGAGTTATGCAACCACTTCTAGCTACTTCGTAAACACACTCTGCATATCCTCTTATTCCAGGACTACATGTTGGCATTGACAAATAGGTCTGCACTGAGCTCCAGAGAACGCTGGATCTAATTAGGCTCCGGCAGTCAGGTTAGCTTCGATGTGGTAGTCTATTAAAGTGAAGGCTTCACAACAGAGGGTGTCCTCAGAATGTTAACAGCTATTCATGAGGCAGGTACGTGGCGTCATCCATATTCAAATGGAAAGTTAATAGCAATGCAAATTCATCAGAATGGGAAAGGAGCCATCAAACTTTCCTTATTTATTAATTTAACCTAATTTGTATGGACACCTCAGAATGTCGGTCCTTTGCGTGTCTCACAAAACAAAGAGCTGCTCCTTTAAGAAGTCACACCTGAGCTTGGTTCCCCCCCTTCTCCCTCCCTTTCCCTTTTTCCTTGGGTGTCATGTCTTTTTAGATTTTGAGCCTGAGGGCAGGAGCCATCTGAGGAACTGTTTTCGTAAGCTGCTCTGGGAGTCTTCTTTTCTTTCTTTCTTTCTCTAAAGGGGAGCAGGACTGAGAGACAGCATCAGACCCTCCAAGTATCCCTGTTTTCCAGGGACAGTCCTGGATTTACGGGATGTCCTGCTTTTCCTTAAGACATTCCTATTTCCATCCAATAAATATGGGGGGGGGCATGGTAGGATGTTCCTTTTTCATTGGAGAAATGTTGGAGGGCATGGAGTTATCCCCCCCCAAGCCATCTGAAGGCAGTCCTTTATTGGGAAGTTGTTTAAAAAAATGTTTAATATTTTATTATTATTTTTTATATATAGATGTTGGAAGCCACCCAGAGTGGCTGGGGCAAGCTAGTTAGATGAGTGGGGTATAAATAGTAAAAATATTATTATTATGGAATGGGATGTACCTATTTTCATCAGAGGAATGTTGGAGGGTATGGAATGCTGTTGAAATTCTTGCATTGCAGAGGTTTCCAACTCTACAATTCTATGATTCTATAGTCCTGGACATTAAAACTGTGTTTATGGAAGACAATCTTACTCGGCTACGAGTGATCGCCAAAGAAGAAAAAAGAAGTATTTGTTACATTACAAGTGAAGTTAAAATCCTGCTAATGTTCTCATTTGCTTGCAGTGGTCTCCTAGATAACTTATAAAATTTTCCCATTCTTTTTAAAAGTTTTTGTTCTCTTGGTTCCTGAGTTCTCCAGGCAGCTTTGCCATTTTGGCATAGTCCATCAGCTTAGCTTGCCATTCCTCTCTGGCAGAGATTGTCTTCTTTCCATCTCTGGGCTAGTAACAGTCGAGCGGCTGTTGTCCCATACATAAAAAGTCTTTTCTGCTCCTTTGGGATGTTGGTACCTATAACTGCTAATAAAAACAGCTTCTGGTTTTTTAACAAGTTTCTTTTTTCCATTTCATTATATATCAGTTCTTTAAACTGGGTCAGGAAACTTAACTAGAGTCTGATTTATCATGCAGTAGACTATTTAATTCCTACACACATTTCTCTCTGGTGTAATGCCAGCAAGAGGCATTGCCAGGCTTCAAGGATGCATTCCGTCCAGGAAACAAACACTCTCCTTGAGTGTGTAGCATGACCGGTGAGGGTTGTGGCCTGGAGAAAGTCCTGAAAGGGGCATTCAGAGAGGCCTGGAGGGATGCATCAGGAATCTGGGCTCTGTGTGTGTATATACATGGCTGTCATGAATACACCAGCTCCAAGCAAAGGGTTGCAGCCAGCTACAATAAGCAGTCAGGAGCAGAGAGGCTTAGATTTTACTCAGGCAGAGGAGAGCTGACAGCTGCAAGCTTTGCCTCCTTCCTCTCCCAACCTTGGATGGCAGGCTGATAAGGCCGTAGCTGAGAGCAGGCCGGAACACAGCCAAAGCTCTCAGGAAGCACAAACAGGCACAAAAAGCGAGAGAGACAGCCTATCGTCACAGAAAGGAACTGCAGATGACCCAAGGAGCCTGAGATGTAGACGTATAGGACGGCTGCTAGACAGGAAACATAACAAGAGACGTAAGGGTCACAGGTTCAATATCTTCTGTCGACGCAGGAAGGACTCCTCAGGATGGTCAATTTAGTGATGATGACGGATGCTTGGCTAGAACAGTCAGGAGCTAACTGCTTGTTTTTGCAATAAATCCTCCTTTTTAATTACGTACATTTACTGTGTTATCAAGCCGGAAACCTAGACTCCTAACAATGACAATTTAAATCCCTGCCATAGAGCAGGGATGGGGAACCTGTAACTGAATACCAATTCCCAGTGCCAAGGAGCCATGGCCAATGGTCAGGGATGACCGGACCATCCACCTAAGCGAGAAGAATTCTCAGAGTTCAAGGACACATTCCAGCCAGGCAAAACCACTAAAGGAAAGCATGAAGCAAGGGCTGAGGGGTGTGGTTTGCCAACAGAGAGCCAGATGGAGAGGCCTGGAAGACAACCTTCAACCCCTGGGTTTGATGTCCTCCACCTCTGCATGCAACTTATTTTTCCCAAGTGCTTTGCAGCCTCCCTGGCTGCCCACGCTTCTTGATTTGAAAAAGCTCCATAGGAAGAGTTACTTCATCACATCTACCTCTGAGCTTTAAGAGAAGTGTGGGAAGCTGAGGAGGCTGGTCACTGAGCTCCCTGATTTTGGTTTTTAAGGGGAGCTCTTTCTTTTACCTTTAAAAACAAAACAAACTTTCCCACACTGACTTCTTCTAAGGTAAAAGGACGTCACCTCAGTGGAGGAGGGGGGAAATAATGAGCAGCTGTTGAGAGCACAGTAGGCAGCCTCCTCATCTTCCCACACTTACAGGAAAGACCAGCCAAGGATTTTATGGGGTTTTCAGGTGGTGCAGGCATCTGGGAAGGCTGCAGAGTCCAAAAGCATGGAGAGATTATTTGCAGAATGAAAGAAAACAATACACAACGCCCCCCATATACTTCCAAATTTTCAAAATTCAACAATCTGCGCCCCACTTACTGAAATATAATATTCCCTGTGATATTTTTGAGTGCAATTCAGTGATGGAGAATGGTAAAAGACGAAGAGGAGGAAGAAACCAGCAGCACAGAGAGAAGACTCCCTTTTTTGCCATAGCGCTACAGAAGAGAACTAAGATGTTCTAGGGGAAAATTCTTTTTTTAAAGAAGACTATGGTATATTCTCTTTAAAAGAGGGACATCTGGTAACTGTAAATGTAGCCTCCTAAAGATGTCAGTCTGTCTCACTGAAGGCTGTGCAGCATCCTTCTCATTTGATATCGGCTCCATTTCACTGATGCAGAAAATTAATTAGTGCATTTTATTTTCGCACTTCATGGAGCTCAACACTGGGGGGGGGGGGTAAAAAGAAAACCCAACTTCACGAATGAACAAGCACCAAATTTGCCTCTCGCTGGATGGCTTTCGATGGCTTTTGAACAATAATGATGAAATTGGCATGTTAAGGGGAGAAGCTGCAATTGAATACTAGTTGGAAAGGCAGGAGATTAATTGATGCTGATGGGCATTATGATGCTGACCTTGATGAGGACATTTAGTGATGCGATTTAAGTCCAGGAGCTCCAAACTAGGGAAGTGGGAAATTCTTCTAGCCTTCTCAAAACCAACTTTTCCTTCAAGGTTCGTAAGCAACTTGATTGAGCAAGCTCTCTAAACTTGCCTTTAATTTTGCACCATTGGTTCCTGTGATTAGATTATTTCCCTTGGACTACAACCCCCATCAGCTTCAACATGGTCAAATGTAAGGAATTATGGGAGTTGCAGTCCAGAAGCAACTGAGGGCCCAAGGTTGAGAAAGGCTTCCATTTATTCTGTTTTCATTTTATATTTTTAAAAAACCCCAAATCCCATCCTGCTTATTCCAAGGGAAGTCAAGGTGGCTAATATCAACGATTACCTAAAACAGAGGAAGAATGATCCCCAAATTAAACCCCATCGCACCATTATAATATTAACATGAAAGCAGAAGAAATTAAACAATTCCAAAGCAGCCATCAAGTGAACTCAAAACTAAGCCAGTGAACACATTAGCCAGTCAAATGCATTTTTAAAAGAGAGACGTAGTTTAACTAAAGCCGTACACCCTCCCTAGCTGCCCACTAGTTGAACCTTATAACAGGGGTAAGGAACCTTAGGCTTGGGGTCAACTACAGCCCTCCAAGCTCTTCTGTCTGCTCCTCAGAACTTTCCTCAGTCATTTTCCACACCCTCCTTGAGTGTTTTTGTGTGGCTGGAATGTGCTCTTGAACTCTTATAATGTTTCGTTCTTTGTATTGGTAGAGCCAGAGAAGAGTGTGTGTGTGCATACCCTCCAACACCTTGAAGCCAAAATCTGGAACGCCATCTTCCCAATTTTTATTGCAAGAGCATGATGTCCATTTTGGTTGCCATGATCTCACACCGCGGTTTCCTCCCCACCAAAGTGATATTTCAGGCACAGTGCCCAAAATTGTGCATTGGATGGGGGGGGGCACTATACTAGATCAAGGCCCCAGAAAAGGCACCTTTGGGGGGGGGGATCACACTGCAAAATTGCATGAGATCATGACCACCAAATGCCCATAAAAACCAGGATGCCTGTTCAGGAATCGGTTCAGTATTTGCAAATTGGGTTGGTTTGTGTGAAAATGCAAACAGAAAAAATTCCTGCCGCTAAATCCACATTGCTCTTCTTCACTGAGGTCTTGACTTTCCTGGACCTCTCCCATGGCAAATAGAGTTCCACATCTATTTTATGCAAACACCTGCCTTGCCTTATGCAAGGTTTAGAAAGCAAAGCAACACTTCTGCATGGTTAGGGCAACCTGGGGATAGTTTTGCACGGCAATTATTGCTGGGAAATAGGCGGCTAAACAATGCCAACTCTGGCAGCGTGCAGAGCGTCTTGCTGTCAAAACATCCATCCTTTTCTCAGTGGCATGTTCGGTTAGAAGGGCTAATGGCTTGGCTTTCCAGTTCCCTGCGTGATTTCAGTGGGCCTGCAATTAGAGGCGAATGGAGTCATTGGCAGTGCAGTAGCCATGAAAGCCAAGGGTAGTCTCATCGTGCCGCTCTCATTTTGAAACCTGCTCTTTCAGCGCATGAGGCGGCGTGGTCAGTTTCCCAATTCAGAGATGGAATCGAGTGCAAGGTGGCCCAAGAGGGAAGGTTAGGAAGGGTTGGGTGTGAAATAAAAAGCAAGAGAGAATAATGGGTGCCATCTTTCAAGCAATTAAAGAGGGGGGAGATGAAAAGCAGTCTGATTTCACATCAAGGGTGCCTAAAAATAAGGAAAAAAGGGCGGCGGCAGGGAGGGGGGTGGTTGCAGAAGATAACAAGATAAATGCCAGCAAGGCGCTGGTTGTTCTTCAAGAAGGATTTAAAACAGAATTTTAAAAGTAGTTGTCATGCTTTGTTTTTAACTGCTGGAGATCCCTTAATAGCTCACAGGCTCGAAAAAGCGATAAAACTGTCCATTGTAGAGGGAAACGGAAAGTCCTTTTTTGAAAGAAAGGAAGAAAAAGCCCAAAGTTCAAAGATTTGGTTTGCGGCCATTAAAAAAATACATAATGAGCTGCTTCCTGTCGTCTTTCCAATACTTGTTTGTAAGCTCGGGGGGGTGTTGGTTGGGGGGGGGGAGAGGGGAGATAAACAATCCTATCCTTCACTGCTGTTAGCAATGTGCTCCCAGACACGTTGTCTGTATGAGATGAAATAGGACCATAAAAACCCCAGCCTAAAAAAAAAATTGTTGAGGTCAGCGCATGGGCCAAGCAGTGGTCTGAAGGTCTACCCATTGGTTCTTCTGCTAAAACAAAGTATTCCCCATGCTATTTCATAGAATCATAGAGTTGGAAGGGACCCTGAGGATTATCTAGGATCAAGCCCCTGCAGTGCAGGAATATGCAGCTGCCCCATATGGGGATCAAACCTACAACCTTGGTGTTATGAGCACCATGCTCTAATCCGGTGGTTCCCAACTAGCTAATTACTGAGGACCCCCTATTTTTCAAAAGCCAAGCCATGGGCCCCCTCCTTTTGAAAATTTTGAGAACTCTATGGTAGTTACCTCTGCAATGCAATTTTTGGAACAAAATGTGGGGTAGCTCCTAATAAGCAAAGGATTTTAGGTATACTAAAAAACAGACTGGGCTGGGCGATGTCTGGTTTTCAACACTGTGATATATCAGCAGCTAAACACCGTGATATTCCAATATATCACAATGTTTGAAATTGGAGATCAGGTGTGGGGATGAGGGAAGGAGCAGCCACGGAGATCAGATGGGTGGAGGGAGAAGAGGAAGCGGGGTCACCTCCACCGCGTGGTTTAAGTGGGAGGGGATGGGGGAGGTGCCTCAAACTGCCATCAGTAGGGCAGGCAGCAGTGGCAGGCAGCAAAGATGTATGCCCACTGTGGCCGCTGCTGCTTTCCTGCTGACTGAGAAAAGCTGCTCCGCCTCAGCGCCAGCGAAAGGTGCCTTGAAGTGAGGGTGACCAGCTGCCCTGTTCTCTGTCAGTGTGCGGGGAAGGCAGCGCCTCACAATTGGCTGCCCTGTTTTCCCTCAGCTCCAGGGAAGGCAGGGGCGGAGGAAGGCATAGCTGTCCACTGTTGCCTCTTTTAAAGGGAAATTTGTTGGGATTCAAGCCATTATCAGGAGAAACTGGCCACTCTCCAGGCACCCGGCTTGATCTCCGGTTGACCTCCCTGTCTGCATTCCCCGGCAGGATACAGGCTAGGTCGCGATAGGCGATCCTCCTCAGCGTGAGAAGAACACACCACTCTTTCCTGCCCCCCCCCCAGGCAGGGGAAAGAGATAGACAGAAACGTATTTACATGTCTTTATTTCTGTCTTTGCAGCGTTACAGAAAACACGTCTGCTCTCTTCAAACTCCAGCAGCCGAGAGACAAACTCCTCCTGTACTTCCTGTACAGCTCATATTACACTCTAAGCTAATTCCGGTGCTTCGCACTGTGAATAGACTGTCCCTCTGTTTCCCACGGAACAGTCCCAACATTCCCATTTATGTTTTGCTTTCAAGCTAGCAGCTCGCGGCCGCATTGCTTCTATATCGTAACAAAATTCCCTTATTATGAATAGGATTCCTTGCAGGAAAAGGGGAAAGTTGACAGCTATGGAGGAAGGGGGGTGCAGTGGGTGCGGGCTGCCCCAGGTGTCACCACTGAGGGGGGTGACAAAATGCTGGGCGGCACTCACCATGGGGCCTGCAGCACGCCTGAGCCATGCGTCTCTCCTGGGAGAGACACAGCGGCTTGGGCATGTGCAGGCTCTGTGTTGCCCAAACGGTCTAGCTGTTGAGCGGCTGAGAGGGAGGAGGTAGGCAGACTCTGGAGGCCCCACAGTGTGCCCCGTCCCTATGGGCGGCTTGCTCCGCCCTCGCTCTGCCCCTATGGGCGACTTGCCCCAAACCTGGGCAGGCTGCCCCAGGCGCCTGAGTGGCTTCCTCCACCACTGAGGGAAGGCAGCCCAGATCAGTTATTGGCTGATATCATCTTGAGATATTGGTGGTGCCTTGAAATCTGCTGCCCTGTTCTCCCATGCGTGAGGAGCAATATAGTGCTGTGTATTGCCAGGTCAAAATAATTATAGCAGTGTGATTTCAAAACCAATGTTGGCCAATATATTGAAAAATTGCACAGCGCTAAAACAAGACTATAAAATTTGTGATATTACCATACAAAAATGACAAAAATTTAGTTGGGGGGAGGCAATGGATGAGACTGTGGACCCCCTGGGTGTGTTCTACAGACCTCCAGGGGTCCCCAGACCCCTAATTGGGAACCACTGCTCTAATCAACCATGCTATAAGCCCATGACAACTTTGGTAAAGGCTGTTCTCCAATTTGAGTGCCCACAGGCCAGTGTTTCTCAATTGTCAGTATTTATACTAGTATTTATACTGATTTATACAGTATTTATACTGATTGGTTCCAAATTGGGAAAGGAGTACGGCAAGGCTGTATATTGTCTCCCTGCTTATTTAACTTATATGCAGAATTCATCATGCGAAAGGCTGGGCTGGATGAATCCCAAGCCGGAATTAAGATTGCCGGAAGAAATATCAACAACCTCAGATATGCAGATGACACAACCTTGATGGCAGAAAGTGAAGAGGAATTAAAGAACCTTTTAATGAGGGTGAAAGAGGAGAGCGCAAAATATGGTCTGAAGCTCAACATCAAAAAAATGAAGATCATGGCCACTGGGCCCATCAACTCCTGGCAAATAGATGGGGAAGAAATGGAGGCAGTGAGAGATTTTACTTTCTTGGGCTCCATGATCAGTGCAGATGGTGACATCAGTCACGAAATTAAAAGACGCCTGCTCCTTGGGAGAAAGGCGATGGCAAACCTAGACAACATCTTAAAAAGCAGAGACATCACCTTGCCAACAAAGGTCCGTATAGTAAAAGCCATGGTTTTCCCAGTAGTGATGTATGGAAGTGAGAGCTGGACCATAAAGAAGGCTGATCGCCGAAGAATTGATGCTTTTGAATTATGGTGCTGGAGGAGACTCTTGAGAGTCCCATGGACTGCAAGAAGATCAAACCTCTCCATTCTGAAGGAAATCAGCCCTGAGTGCTCACTGGAAGGACAGATCGTGAAGCTGAGGCTCCAATACTTTGGCCACCTCATGAGAAGAGAGGACTCCCTGGAAAAGACCCTGATGTTGGGAAAGATGGAGGGCACAAGGAGAAGGGGACGACAGAGAATGAGATGGTTGGATGGTGTTCTTGAAGCTACTAGCATGAGTTTGATCAAACTGCGGGAGGCAGTGGAGGACAGAAGTGCCTGGCGTGCTCTGGTCCATGGGGTCACGAAGAGTCGGACACGACTAAACGACTAAACAACAACAATACTAGTTTTTAAAAGATTTGTCTTGAGAGAATCTTTAAACCTCTTGTTCACTACCAGCACTACACTTTCCATTTTTAAGTTCAGAATAGAGTACTTGTTTTGGAAGACAATAATCAGGTATCCGAACAACATGACCAGTCCAACTAAGTTGATGTTGAAGAATCATTTCTTCGACACTGGTGATCTTTGCTTCTTCCAGTACACAGCATTAGTTTGCCTGTCTTCCCAAGTGATGTGTAAATTTTTTCAGAGACACCATTGATGGAATATTTCAAGAAGTTGGAGATGGTGCTTATAAGTGGTCCATGTTTCACAAGCATAAGTAAGGTTGGTAGTACAATAGCTTTGTAAACAAGCATTTTGGTTTTCCTGCAAATGTCCTCGTCCTGAAACACTCTGTGGGAGAAAGCTGCACTCGCAGAGCTCAGGTGTTGCTGGATTTTGGTATCAATGTTGGCTCTTGTGGAAAGATAACTGCCCAGCTAGGAGAAGTGATTGACACTTTCCAAAGTTACACAATTGAGTTGAATTTCTGGTGCTGCAGAGGGGTTGTTTTGTGCTTGTTGGTGCAGCACTTTGGTTTTTTTTGATGTTGAGTGATACGCCAAGCTTTTTGTAAGCTTCTGTGAAGATATTTAGGGTGGTTTGGAGGTCATCCTCTTAGTGTGCACACACTACGTTGTCATCAGTATACTGAAGCTCTATGATGGAAGTTATGGCAACCTTACTCTTTGCTTTTAGCCTACTCAGGTTAAAGAGCTTTCCATCTGTTTGATATATGATTTCTGCTCTGGTGGGGAGTTTCTCTTTGACAAAGTGTAGGATCATGGCAATGAAAATAATCAATAAAGTTGGGGTGATAACACAACCCTGTCTGACCTGATCCCACTGTGAATGGTTCACTTTGAGATCCAGTGTTATTTGTGATTGTTGCTGTCATATTATCATGGAGGAGCCGAAGGATGTTCACAAATTTATCTGGGCAGCCAATTTTCAGGACAGTCCGCAGGGCATTACGATTTACAGTGTTGAAGGCCTTAGTCAGGTCAATAAATGCCATATGCAGCAGTTGGTTTTGGTCTCTGCATTTTTCCTGAAGCTGTCGAGCAGTGAAAATCATGTCCACTGTCCCCCTAGAAGGTCGAAAACCATTTTAGGATTCAGGAAGGGTAGCCTCGGATATTGTCAGGAGACAGTTTGCTAAGATCCTTGCAAGAATTTTGCTGGTCACAGCTAATAAAGAGATGCCTTGATGCAATCCATTCTGTTCTATCACATTTTTTGAAGAGATTGATAATTTTGGCAACCCTAAAGTCTGCTGGGATTTCTTCTCTTTCCCAGATTTTTCTTCCATATTTTTTCGATGAGCTTGTGAAGTTGTTGTGTAAGTTCAGTTCCATCCACTTTGAAGATTTTGGCAGATCTGCTGATTTTGTTGTTTTTCATTTGGTTAATAGCAACTCTCGCAGATTTGGAGATACTGCAGACTCATCTCTAATTTATTATTGTGGAATTTGTGAGAGGACCTCAGCAGCTACGGGGGAGTTGCGGTTAAGGAGATGCTGGTAATGTTCTTTCCAACGCAGTGCAATAGCTTCTTTATTTTTAAGAAGTGTGGTACCGTCTGTTGAGAGTAGGGGGCATATGCCATGATTTACTGACCCATAGATGGTCTTTGTGGCTTTAAAGAAACTCTGTACATCACGAGTGTCGGCTAAGTGCTGGATCTCTTGAGCTTTTTCTATCCATCAGGTGTTCTTTAGTTCTCTGGTTCTTCTTTGAACCTTAGCCTTAGTGTTGGCATAGGGTTTTCTTCTTAGTAGCGCAGTTCCTATCCCTTTGCCAGATCTTCCTTTTCTTGTCAATAATGTGTTCAATCTCACTGTCATTCTCCACAAACAAGTCCTGGTGTTTCTTGGTTTGGTATCCAATAGTTAGTTCACAGGCTGCAATAATGGATGTTTTTAGCTTGGTTCAGTGTTCATCGATGTTATCAGGGAACTCCAAAAGCAGATGGTCCTTAAGAGTTGTTTGGAAGCAATCCCGCTTAATGGGATCTTGAAGGTGTTCATTTTGTGCCTTGGTTTCCTTCCTTGAAGCCTGCATTGAGGTATAATCTTGATAGCCATCGTGGAACGTATTAATCGGTGATCTGTCCAGCAGTCATGAGCACTCGTCATAGCTTTGGTAAGGAGCACATCACAGTGATCTTATCCTCACAACCACCCTGTGAGGTAGGTCAGCCTGAGCAATAGTGCCTGGCTCAAGCTCCCCCAGGGAGTTTCATGGCTGAGTGGAGATTTGAACCCTGGTCCCCCAGCTACTAGTTCAACACTCTAACCACTATACTACACTGTGGAGAAAAGATGGTTACTGCATGGGGTCAGTTGCAACAGCAGTCTACCATGTCAGGGACTGGCTAGATGATGAGGAGTGGTGGGAGGTACTAGCTGGGGAACCCCCAAGGAAAGCCCTAGAGAATCAAAGCTCAGAGCCCAGGGACTGGTGGTGGGATCCTGAGGAGAGGTCAGAGGGCAACAGGCTTTAGTGAGCAAGGGGAGCCTGTGACAGGAGCAGCTCAGACTCAGAGGCTAAAGAAGAGTGGGGGGCAAGAGTGGGGGGCAAGATCTGCCACTCCTAGTTCTGCCACAAGGTCCCCAGCTCTTGTCTCCAAGGACACTCAGGGTGAACAGAGTGGAACAGAGATTACTGCTGATGTAGTTTGAGGCTGCTTTGGCAATGAAGGAGGCCTTAAGGAAATAGAAGGCAGGGACCATCAGTCCAGGCAACTGCACTATAGGGGCAGGTCCTGTGGGGAGCGATTGCTGAGGTGTATGCTGTTTTCTTGAATAAAGAATTGACTACAGGTGCACAGCCTGTGAGTCATTTTGGATTCACAGCTGTCCATGGAGGTGCAGGTCAATTCTGTGTCCAGGGCAGCTGTCTACCAGCTCCATCTGGTATGCAGGCTGAGACCCTACCTGCCCGCGGACTGTCTCGCCAGAGTGGTGCATGCTCTGGTTATCTCCTGCTTGGACTACTGCAATGTGCTCTTCGTGGGGCTACCTTTGAAGGTGACCTGGAAACTGCAACTAATCCAGAATGTGTCAGCTAAACTGGTGACTGAGAGTTGCTGCCAAGACCACATAGCACTGGTCCTGAAAGACCTACATTTGCTCCCAGTAGATAGATTTCCAGGCACAATTCAAAGTGTTGGTGCTGACTTTTAAAGCCCTAAATGGCCTTGGCCCAGTATACCTGAAGGAGCATCTCCACTCCCATCGTTCTACCCGGACACTGAGGTCCAGCTCTGAGGGCCTTCTGGCGGTGTCCTCACTGCAAGAAGCGAAGTTACAGGGACCAAGGTAGAGGGCCTTCTCGGTAGTGGCACCCGCCCTGTGGAATGCCCTCCCATCAGATGTCCAAGAAATAAACAACTATTCGATTTTTGGAAGACATCTGAAGGCAGCCCTGTTTAGGGAAGCTTTTAATATTTGATGAATCATTGTATTTTAATATTCTGCTGGAAGCTGCCCAGAGTGTCTGGGGAAACCCAGCCAGATGGGCGGGGTATAAATAATAAATTATTATTATTAGTACTACTACTACTACCACTACACTGCTGAACTCTGCATCTTCTGTGCTGACCTGCATCCGAACAAGCTCTGGCCACCCATTTGTGATTCTTAACAACTGACAAACAGTAGAGAGAGATGATAGCCATTGTGGCGAGTAGCCATTGATAGCCTGCAAGACGCTGAAGCAGCACTTTGGTGTGGGGTGGAACAAAGGTCTTGCTAACGCTCTTAATTTAATTCAGGCCTTTTGGAAACTCTGGGCATAATTTGTTGAACGTTTGACATCATAACCCCAAATGGGATGAGGTTTGCCAGCATCAAGCTTAATTAGCGATGACTCCCACAGCTCCAGTAATGACTCATATTTGTAAGATGTCTTGGATATGAGAAGTGACATGACTATATTTCAGACAGACCAAGCGTAATTATTTAATGATGAAGCAAAAGTTGATTAAGAAGCCTTGGAGCTAATATACTTCTTCGCGGGATATTTTTTTGCAGTTGCTGACAGAGTGAGTATAACTTGCTTCTCTTAAGCCTTCTCTTTCTCGCTGCTTTGGAAAATGATATACAACTTAACAACAAAGGCCCCCTCCCCCTTTTTCTGTGAAAGGAGGTCTTTCTGTGAGCTGGAAGCCTTAAGCTAATGAAAACCCACCTCTGGTGCTTAGCTGTGCTGAAAAAGGTGAGAAACAAATTCTAGGGATGGAATCAATATTTAGACTTTCGTTTTCAGGTAGCAAATTGTGCTGTTTGGTGAAGTGGGATTATTTCGAGAAAATCAGCAAGACTGTGCAAATAGACACCCTTTTAATCACATTTCGCGTCAACACCCCCCCCCAATGCAACGCCGTTTTCCAGCCCCATTTCCTTCAACCTCTCACTTATTTCTGCCAGTTTGATTTTCAGAACTGGAAGTTCTGCAATTGCCGCAGTTGTGAAAACTCAGCTTTTAGCGTGGGAACTCTTATGCTCTGAAACTCCCTGCTACACGAGGAAAGGCCCCTTCCCTTCATTATGATGCCTGCCATAAACTTTTTTGTTTAAGCAAGATTATGCAGAAATGTAGGGTTGATGTGCGTTTTAATCTGTAACTGGCTTAGAATGTGTACTGTCAGGTGGTGATGTGGTTGCTCGAGAGCAAACAGGCAAGACTCCAACCTTTTTTTACCAGGCTTTACAGTGCAGAGCGTCGCAAGTCCATGTTTGCTCAGTCACTAGCAGAATCTGGGAGTGGGTGGTCCTTATACCTTCCCCAGCATAACAGTCGTGTGACCCCCATCCTTCTTCTCCCCTCTCTGCATGCAAACCTACTGCACAAAGTGGGTGTTGGCAAAGGGGGACGTGCCTCCCCTCCGCTTTGCTCAGGCTCGGTTTTGAGGCTCTCCCTAGCATCTTCTGACCTCTGTATCCCTTCTCCACTGGAGGTGGGGCTTCCCTCCTCACCAGAGGAAGAACTGCTTTGCAAGATTTTCGGAGGCTCCCTGTAACACAACTGCCCTTCCACCTCTCGCCTCTGACCTGATGGCAGTTCCCTGACAGTACTGCTATGAGTTTACAGGAGGGACAGACTCTCCATAATCTCTAAATTCAGTAAAGAGCCGGAAGTTGAGCAAACTCTTGGGGAAAAGTGCTAGATTATAGAAATATGACTGTATGGGAAAAGTTTCCATATTGGCCCGAATATAAGCCACACTTTTTGCATGTGTGACTTATATCTGGGCCAATACGGTGAAACTTACAGAGGAGAATATTCTTTTTAACTATAAACCTATTGTGTGGAAGCTGAAACAGGACAATGAAAATGCATTGTTCTCTTATAATAGTAATGGTGCCCACCGGAGAGGTGCTGGAACTGAGTTTCAGTGAGTTCTGGCTGAAGAAAGCCCTGATTTTAAGGCATATTTTATATTCTTTGTAAACTGTTTAGAGATTTTATTTACCGTATTTTTCGGCCCATAAGACGCACCGGCCCATAAGACGCACCTAGTTTTTTTGGGGGGAAATAAAGGGGGAAAAAATCATTTCCCCCCCAGGTGCGCTGCGCTAATCCCGAAGCTTGGGGCGTGCGGAGCTCAGCACGCCCCAAGCTTCTGGGTGCCGGCAAGGTCTCCGCTAGCCGTGGGAGAGCCGGGCGCCTCTCCCAGGGCTAGCGGACAGCTGCGCTAATCCTGAAGCTTGGGGCGTGCGGAGCTCAGCGCGCCCCCAGCTTCTGGGTGCCGGCAAGCAGTCCGCTAGCCCTGGGAGAGCCGCGGGGCTCTCCCAGGGCTAGCGGATCACTGCGCTACACCAGAAGCTTGGGGCGTGCGGAGCTCAGCGTGCCCCAAGCTTCTGGGTGCTGGCAAGGTCTCCGCTAGCCCTGGGAGAGCCGCGCGGCTCTCCCAGGGCTAGCGGACAGCTGCGCTAATCCCGAAGTTTGGGGCGTGCGGAGCTCACCGCGCCCCAAGCTTCTGGGTGCACGCAAGCAGTCCACTAGCCCTGGGAGAGCCGTGCGGCTCTCCCAGGACTAGCGGACCGCTGCGCTAATCCCGAAGCTTGGGGCGTGCGGAGCTCAGCACGCCCCAAGCTTCTGGGTGCCGGCAAGGTCTCCACTAGCCGTGGGAGAGCCGGGCGCCTCTCCCAGGGCTAGCGGACAGCTGCGCTAATCCTGAAGCTTGGGGCGTGCGGAGCTCAGCGCGCCCCCAGCTTCTGGGTGCCGGCAAGCAGTCCGCTAGCCCTGGGAGAGCCGCGGGGCTCTCCCAGGGCTAGCGGATCACTGCGCTACACCAGAAGCTTGGGGCGTGCGGAGCTCAGCGTGCCCCAAGCTTCTGGGTGCTGGCAAGGTCTCCGCTAGCCCTGGGAGAGCCGCGCGGCTCTCCCAGGGCTAGCGGACAGCTGCGCTAATCCCGAAGTTTGGGGCGTGCGGAGCTCACCGCGCCCCAAGCTTCTGGGTGCACGCAAGCAGTCCGCTAGCCCTGGGAGAGCCGTGCGGCTCTCCCAGGAGTAGCGGACCGCTGCGCTAATCCCGAAGCTTGGGGCGTGCGGAGCTCAGCGCGCCCCAAGCTTCTGGGTGCAGGCAAGGTCTCCGCTAGCCGTGGGAGAGCCGCGCGGCTCTCCCAGGGCTAGCGGAGCACTGCGCTAATCCCGAAGCTTGCGACATGCGGAGCTCAGCGCGCCCCAAGCTTCTGGGTGCAGGCAAGCTCTCCGCTAGCCCTGGGAGAGCTGGGTCTCCCACAGCTAGTGGATAGCTTCCTGAAGCCTGGAGAGCGAGAGGGGTCGGTGCGTACCGACCCCCCTCGCTCTCCAGGCTTCAGCGAAAGCCTGCATTCACCCCATAAGATGCACACACATTTCCCCTTCATTTTTGGAGGGGGAAAAGTGCGTCTTATAGGGCGAAAAATACGGTACTTTTTAGCTGTATGTGACTTTTTGTTAGATAAATAAGTATGGGGTTGTATGCAACTCCTTTCTACACAGATCAAACCCATGAAAGAGGATGAACCTACCTAAGTCCTAGAACCATAGAATTTTAGAGCTATTAAGTCACGTCCATTCATTTGAATTGGTCTATCTGGGTAGGACTTGATGATATTGGTGATGTGAACTGAGTGCTTCCAGGATTAGTCACATGGGACAGTCCCACTAAATCAGGGACCATCCACAATCACAGTGATGCTCAGCCAGTCTGAATGGACTACAGGAGGGCATCACCGAGAGCAAGTGAAGTCTGTCAAAAGAGAGAGGGAGAGGGGGGGAAATGTAAAGGAACATCAAGGAGAGTCCAAAAATAGTAGAAAATGACAGATGTTCTTCAACATATAGCAAAGGGATTGGTTTAGAAATGAGGGATCGGTTTCAGGGTAGAAAAGATGAGCAAGAGGGGACATGATAGAGGTTTATAGAATTTAATATGGTGTGGAGAAAGCACATCTCATAATATATGGGACAATGCAAATATGGTGAATGGTGGAAGCTGCACACCAAGCATATGGGATTTGCTTGCAGAAGATGTAGCAATGGCCACCAACTTGGATGGTTTTTGGAGAGGATTAGACCAATTCAAAGAGGATAGGGTTATCAATGGCTGCTAACCACAATGACTATTCTCAACCTCCACTGTTGGAAACAGCATACCCCCGTTGCTGGGAATTACAGGGGGGTGCTATTGTACTCAGAACCTGATTGCGGGTTTCCCATTAAGGCATCTGATTGGCTGAGGGGAGAACAGGATACTGGATTAGATAGTCCTTTGGCCTGATCCAACAGACTCTTCTTATGTTCTTAAATAGGAACAATTGCAAGCAATTGTGCCTCGGACCTATCAAACACCTGCTAATGAACTCAAAAACCAAAGCCTACAGGTGCCCAAGTTGAGATGGAAATATAGCAGATTTGCTGGAAAGCTCTGTGGGCTGGAGTCCTTTTTAACACTCACAAGAGAGGTTATTCACAGCTCATAAAGGCCAAAGAAGTCAGACTGGAGATATGGTGCTATTTATATATTGTGTAGCTCATCTTCCAATCAGGAAAGTGATCCACAACTACAGAATCCCCGAAGGGTAGCTATTAATAAGATTGGCTGCTCTGAGTGTACTGGCAGTAATAAGATTAGGTATGCTTCTGCCCTGAAAGGGAAAGAGGAGGGGGGCGGGGAATAATGACAAGTTTGTGTGCTAAGATAATGCAATTTGGAAAGAAAATTAAAGGCAAAAGAAACTCAATCTTGGTCGATTGACAGGAGGCTGGAAAATGGAGGACTAATTGGTTTATGCAACCCCCAAAATGCTCCTCTAGAGAAGAGGATGGGGCCTGTGTTATGTGGATGGTAATGAGGCAATTATAATGGAAGTCTGATTTACTTTAAAGTCTAGTACTCTATGTGTGTGTTTGCGTGTTTGCATGACCAGGCTGTAAGGGTGGGTGAATCTGACAATGTTGATTTCCCTCACTTTCTCCTTTCTCCAATCTTAATTCCAGTTCTCCGTATTCCCACATCCGTTTGCAATATATATATATATTTAAGTCCTCGTGAACACTCATCAGCATTTTAGTGCTAGTTCATCTTAATAAAAAAGAGAGCCAGTGTGGTATAGTGGTTTGTGTGTCAGACTAAAACCCGGGAGACCAGAATTTTAATCCCTTCTCAACCACAATGCTCACTTGGTTGACTTTGGGCAGTCACTGGCTCTCAGCAATGCCAGGAGTTTTGCAAGCTATGCATCTTCAGCTCCTTGGAATAAGAGTGGGATAGACATTAAGTGTTTAAACATTAAGTGTTTGAAAAACTGCGGTGCAAAATTCAGAGAAGAGTGAGTTTTGAAGGGCGGCTGTGTTTCATTTTTCATATTGTTTCAGAAAACACAAATGAGGTGTTTTGTTGTTGTTGTTGTTTAGTTGTTTAGTCGTGTCTGACTCTTCGTGACCCCATGGACCAGAGCACGCCAGGCACTCCTGTCTTCCACTGCCTCCCGTAGTTTGGTCAGACTCATGTTTGTAGCATTGAGAACACTGTCCAACCATCTCGTCCTCTGTCGTCCCCTTCTCCTTGTACCCTCCATCTTTCCCAGTATCAGGGTCTTTTCCAGGGAGTCTTCTCTTCTCATGAGGTGGCCAAAGTAGTGGAGTCTCAGCTTCAGGATCTGTCCTTCCAGTGAGCACTCAGGGCTGATTTCCTTAAGAATGGATAGGTTTGATCTTCTTGCAGTCCATGGGACTCTCAAGAGTCTCCTCCAGCACCAGAATTCAAAAGCATCAGTTCTTCGGCGATCAGCCTTCTTTATGGTCCAATGAGGTAAGTTCACCTTTAAATGAGAACTGTATTGAATTTCTTCCCCTGTCTCCACAAGACTGTTTCAGTAATATATTCAGGTTGAAGGAGGTTGGATACTATCCTAGATTACCCCCTGCACACCACTGAATGTTATAGCCTTCTGGGTGTCTATGAACTAGATCTCCTTCAGCTAATGCCATCCACTACTTCCACCTGCCCACAGTTAAAAAGCATGCCACACTATGCTGGCTAAAGCTGTTCTGATAGATCCATGTATTCATCACACAGCTCCCCCCCCCCCTTTTTCTCTAGCCAAACCAATCAAGACTTCAATAGGGAAAAATGAAGTGTTAATGAGGTGCTAACATCTCCAGGGGAGATGTAAATAGCTGCTAATGGGACTTTAGTGGGCGCTGCCCAACCATCCTGAGGAAGTGAGGAGACAGAATGAGATTCCTTTACTCAAAGAAGCCCTGCTCCTGATTCTATCCTCTCACTACAGAAGATTGCCATCTATTTTTATGTTATTTCCATGTGGCCTTTTGAAACCAAATTATCCCAAGTGGGTTGACATCAGGACAATAATACATCTACTGGGAGCAGGGTCTTGTCATAGTGGCCCCCAGAGTCATGGAATGTGTTTCTGTGACAGGCTAGCTTCACTTACCCCCTGGCCTTCAATGTAGGGCTGCCATATGTCTGGAATTTCCTGGATGTAACTGGAATACTGTAGTTGGAAGCAGCCTGGGTGGAAATCAGCAAAATGTCCTGGAAAATCTGGGTGCAAGCCGTGTCGGCAGTGTAATTTTTGCCAATTTTCCTTAAAAAAAACCACTTTGGGCAAAACTTTAAGAAAGCTCAACATATTTCACTTTTTGAAATATGGCAACCCTACTTCAATGGGAAATAGTGTAAGACAGGGATGTGGAACTTTAGGTAGTCAGGGGCAAAGTGAGTTGCATACCAGCAATGACAAGAATACTGGTGATTCTCCATCTCTGGTTTAAGGAAGGCTTACATTCTGCCAAGGGGCAGAGGTTCTTTTTGGATTCAGAACACAATGAGCACACAAACTAAGTGAAGGCTAAATATTTTATTACATAACCAAACAGAAAACTACAAAGCATTAGACTTATGCTAGCATCCCTGTGACTGCTGGGAACCCCATTAGCAACACACAAGACTCCTGAAGTTGAAATTTGGCAGGTATGCTGCACATTCCACAGTCTAGGGCAGGGAAAGCAAACTCGGCCCTCCAGATGTTTTGAGACTACAACTCCCACCATCCCTGACCACTGGTCCTGTTAGCTAGGGATGATGGGAGTTGTAGTCCCAAAACATCTGGAGGGCCAAGTTTGCCTATGCCTGGTCTGGGGCATTCTCTGAGATTCAACAAACATGTGGTCTGAGGACTATTCAGTTATTTGGGTTACATAAGCCACATTTGGTATTTACACCAATGGTCTTGATCAATGGCCTTGGCGATATTTATACTATCTCAGCATATAACTACTAATGGGAAAGTCATATTTTATGGAGCTAAAAGGTAAAAAGGTAAAGATAAACTTACCATTTCTAGGCCCACAGGACTTCTAAGCAGGAAAGGAGCATTGCCGTATACCACCTAAACCTCCTTGAAATCACAATGGTCTTTCACGATTTGACAATACAACATATCTTACCAGGAAATTAGTTTGAGATGGTTTTGTTTTATTCTGTTAACAAAATCATTGGACTTCCCTTCCCCAAATCACTGAATTTCCCCATGTTATAATATCAAGAAATCCAAAACGTCAGAGGCAAAAGTCTGAAGACGCTTCATCCCAGCAACTCACTGAGAACTGAAAGGAAAGTTAAACTCCACCATTCTCCAAACACTCTGTCAAGATCTGGATGACTTCAGCTAAAAATCCTATGTGCAGATCCAGTTGCCTTCCCTCAAAAAGGACTTTGTGGAGTTGAGAAACACTCAGTAAAGGGCAACCACAGGAATCAAGGAGATTGGAGGAGGAACGGTTGTAACATTGGGGGCTTTTAAATTGAGAGTAAGGGCGAGGAATAAGAGACACAATAGGAGGAGAGTATCAAATTAGGCGCAGCTCTCATTTGTGGCCTTTCCAGGGTCAAGCAAACTCAAGATGGCGGTGGGGGAGGGATGAGGTATGTGTCAAAAGTGTTTCCATTAACAAGCAGGGTGGGGAAAAGCCTTGTGTAATAGTCTCTAACTGAGAGCAATTTATTCAAAGGAAATAGTTTTCCTAGCAGTCTTTTTAAGATGAACTAGAGCTTAATTCCCATCTGATTGCTTTCCTTCCTTATATCCTTGTGGGCATATATTGAGGATCAGTCTCCCACTGGCTATGTAAAGTAGCTTTAGAATAGCTTTCCCCAATGATACAACTTTTGGAGGCTATATAGGCGATGATTGGCTGCCTCTTAAAGTTACCGGAATTAATTCAAAAATGCCTGAATTACACCTGAAAGTAAGTTCCTGGAATTTCCAGGAAAACTTAAACTACTTAAGTTCCTTTAGCAATGGAACTTTGGGCGATTTTTAATTCAATTCTGTTTTAATTCATAAACACAGAGACATGGATTTTCATCACATTTAACTCTGTTTGATTGTGACTATTGCACTGAGTGGGACTCGGGCCAGTCACTGCCTCTCAGCCTAACCTACCTCACAGGGTTGTTGTGCGGATTGAGGGGAGAACCACGTACGTTGCCTTGAGTTCCTTGGAGAAAAGGGTGGGGCATAAATGCAATGTAATAAAATAAATCTATAATGTTTACCTATCTGAAAAGCCCTGCTGCTGCTTCAACAGCATCAAAATTAGTGGGGGAAATAAAGAAAGCAATTATTCACATTTGCTACTTTGCTACCCTCAAAAGAACCTGAGTTGCGTGTTCAGACCCAGAAACCTCCCCCCTAAATAAATTCACACTTGACTCAAAATTTGGTTTGGTTTTTGGCAGAATTTAGGCCACAACTTTATTGATTACAGAAAGTGACTGGTTGCATAGGCTCTGGTTCGACTAGGGCACCAGCATAGGTCAGCCAAGGGTGAACATCTGGATAAGCGGAAAGCCCCCCTGGACTCAGGCACGGGCACAACCCCCTCACAGGGTTGACCAAACCATTGAGTCCCTGGATTCCGTTAACGGAATACCCTACACATAGGGGATGCCATCCCCATCCCCTGAACCAGAGCCTATCCGCAACCTTACAAGTTGTGATGATTTGCTAAGCAGCAGGCGAAACCCAAATGGCAACAGTCAATCAGCCAAGTGGGGAAAATTCCTGCCGTGCCCCTGTCCCAACAACAGACGACACATAGCAAGGTCAAGCGCAAAGCCCTAAAAGTAGGGAGAGGTGGGCGGGTGTTCCGAATGCACGCACCGAAAGAAGAAGCTCTGGGTCATGTGCATGGGCATAAATAGGTCCCTCGAACTGTTTGGACTGCATCCCATTGGCCAGATTGCACCCAGCTTCGAGGGACCTACCAATTGGTTGTTGTGGCTGACCAATTGTACCCACCCACAACACAGGGTGTTGGTTTTCCAGGTCTCACCACAGTATGTGCCCTCTTTAAGGGAGGACCCAATTTGTGAGAATGAGAGTAGGGGAAAAATGCCCTATTCAACTATTACAGTGGTGCAGGGGTTGCTTGCAAAATTCAATCTAATTTCATGTGGGAAGTGGGAAGAGGGCTGATGCCTTCTTACCCCCCCCCCCCACAGACTTCCTTCTTGTGAGTATCTGGTGCATAACAGAATTCTTGACTAGACAGATCTTTATCCCACTTGCTTGCTGATGTTCTTGATGGAATTGTAACGCATCTTTGCATACAAGAGGTACCAGAGTGAAACCGTTCTGAATGTACCATGGGAGGAGAATCAGGAACTGGGGTGAGGGGAGAGATATATGCAAATTGTGGCCTATATCACCTACTGCCAAATTACAAGATCTGGAACAGGAGCTAGCTGGATTGGGAAAGAGATTTCGGCTCAGTGGTCCCAGATGCCAATGTGATATTTATATCTGCCATCAGTGTCCGAGAGAGAGAGAGAGCAAGCTCCAAAGGAATCCCAGAGAGCGTCCCGGGAGTGGGAGAGGCAGCCCATCTTCTGGGGAAGGGAATCAGCGTAGCTCCAGGGGAGAAGGGGGGCAGATGGGGGAATTGGCGAGGCGGTCCCATGACTCCTTGCCGGGGACCAGCAGAGAGAGGAAGAGTCCTCCACTGCCTACGCCCTCCTTGCACAGAAGGCTTCCGCGCAGGGAGAGTAGGAAGAGACTGGGCGTCAAAGAGCTTCTTTGCTGGAAGAAGTTTAAGAAACGCCCACTGACGGATTCTGCCAGCGATTGAGACAGCCACAGGTGAGTGGCTGCTCGGACAGGAAAGGTTCACTCAGGCAACCCAGCCAGAGGTTGGGACAAGCTTACGCACTAGCAACCCCTAGAACCATTACAATATCCAAGGACCAATTAGGCATGTTTTTAGATTTTCCCTCCTGGTTTCTGGGGTCTCCATCTTCTTTTCCCCTCCTAAGCTCCCTACAGATTTCCTAGATGTACTCAGTGGTACTTGGGACCCAGTCAAATGGTCTTTTCTTGAAGGATAACTAGCCTTCAGAATATACCAGGAGGGCTGCAACACTCTCTGTCCAAAGTTTTTTGCATGGTGACAAAGGGGTCGCAGAGAAACTCCATTATATTAAAAACTGAAGGGCAGCATCCCTGAATGAATTCAATAAAATTTGTGCTGAAAATTCATGGAGAGGTTGTCATTCCCCTTGTTCACTCCAGAATGCCCCCCCCCAAAAAAAAAATCCCATGGCAGCCAGTCTCCAAAATTTCTGTTGCTGCCATCACCACTTCTTCTACTGGAAGAGAATGCTAGAATAGATTGGAGCTGTGTGCAAATAAAAATTCTTCAGATTCTCCATCCTCAGTTTATGGACAGAGAACTTGAGGGGAAGTGTGGAGATAATTCACCGATTTTCCTGGGGTGGGGTGAGGAGGAAAATTGACTTCTGCAGCTGTTTCTTAGAGGTGGGGCCCACCATCAGCAATAGCAGAAATTCAACTTATTTCTTGCTTAATAAAGGTTGTTTGTTTCATTTTGCATTTCTGCTAGTAGCCTGGCTGCCATTTTGTATCCTCCTGGACCTCATGTCCTTCTGGAGAATCGTGGGAGGAAGACAATGGTTGCTACACACAATGGAGAATATCTGGAGAAAATAGCATTTCTGAGGATAGTGAGAAAAATAAACATCTCATTTCCCCCCCTCATAAAAATTCCTAAGGAATTTCAGGTCAACTCTAAGCCATCTAGGCCCGTGGCATGCTCCAGCATCTCATTTTCTTTTCAAAAGGGGACATTTCTCTTCTTTTGTTTTAATCAAAATCCCAAAACTATTGAAAATTGGACGGGCCCTCTGTCACACATGACCGCCTTCCTGTTGTCATAGAAACAACACTCCTTCCATCTTTATGATGCATAGGTGTGATTGAGCCACCTGAAAAACATCACATCATAAAACTGATGCTCACATTTCACGGGAAACTTCTTCAATACTGTCTCTCGGGTAAAAACACACGCGGCAAAAAAAAAAAACCCCCACCAAAAAACACTGTTATCTTGCACAGTTTCTCGGGTTAATTTTTGCCTATTGTTAAAGGATTGATCAGATGCTAATACGGCAGGTTGGCTTCTTTCCGCCCTAACCCTGTTCCTGATTAGAATTTTAAACTTGCCGGATGAATGCGATGATTTTGTGCCATTTCGCGTGTCTCTTTCACAGCCTAACGACATGTTCTCGCAAAACTCTTGAGGGCAGAGATTCTTTTTCTCTGGATATGAATGCGTGAGGAGAACAATGTTTGGGTAATTACGGAGGGAATGAAAAGAAAGCTTTAACAGGCTGGCAGGGACCGTGAAGTCTGGAAAGCGGCATTTGGGTGGGTGTGTTCCTAAGGGAGAGTGGGAGAGAAGGAAGGAGAATTCTCCCTGAATCATCCTGCAAAACAGGGCTGAGGGGAACCGGTAGCCCTTGAGGTGCTGCTGGACTCGAATTCCCACCATCTCCAGCTGGTATGGCCAATGGTCAGGGATGATGGGAGTGGAAGTTCTGCAACATCAGGAGGGCTTCCCCTCAACCCTTCTGTAAAGGAAACCCAACTGTAAGTGTTGCAAAGCTGCAAGGAAGTCAGAATTACTGGGCAATCTTTGGGCAGCTTTCAGCATCCTCAGAGAACTGCACTTGTGTGGCAAGTCCCCCTCCCCCCCTTGGGAAATAAAGACACAGGACACGGTATTTAAGGTTAATGGTTATTTAAGGTTATTTAAGGTTAAAAGGCCACAACTTTATTGATTGCAGGAATTGTGCGGTATTGGCTTAGGCATTGGCTGCCGCTCTGCCTATGAGTCTTGGGGAGGACTGCTCCCCCTGGAAGCCCATTCTCCACCTTGGGCCTGGGAGGGCAGGCCCCATACTCCACCACAGCATATAAAGCTCCAAGGAAGCCCGGGACATCCCTGAATTCTGTTCTTTCATATAAAAGACTTCATGGAATGCTGCATGACTATTAAAATCTAGTAAACTCTATCCACCATCTTTATATTCAAGGCCACAATATGGTACATCTAGAGACTGTATGTAATGTGAAGGAGATTATGCGTTGAAATATTTTAGTTGATATTTTAGAATGTAAAATGCTATTTTATTTACTGATTGGTTTTACCTGGTGGGCTTATAGCCGAATAAAGTATTATCTATCTATCTAAGCCCGGGACATTGCTGCTGCCGCTTTGCCATGAGTTTCTGGGGAGGACCACTCCCCCTGGAAGCCCATTTTCCACCTTGGGCCTGGAAGCAGGTCCCATACTCCACCACAGCATATAAGGTTCCAAGGAGGCCTCAGAACATTACTGCTGCCGCTTTGCCAGTGAGTTTTGGGGAGGACCACTCCCCCTGGAAGCCCATTTCCACCCTGGGCCTGGGGGCCAGCCCCATACTCCACCACAGCTTATAAGGCTCCAAGGAAGTCTAGGACATTGCTGCTGCCGCTCTGCCTATGAGTCTTGGGGAGGACCGCTCCCCCTTGAAGCCCATTCTCCACCTTGGGCCTGGGGGCGGGCCCCATACTCACCTCCACAGCCTACAAGGCTCCAAGGAGGCCTCAGGTGTGTGGGGTGGGTGTTTAGGTGGGCGTGGGAATTTGTTTAATTTAATTATGTTGTGTTTGTAACTTTCTGTTTTTTGTTTTTATAGTTTTATTGTTCTGTTAGTTTGTTTTTTTGTATAGGTTTTAATGTGATTTTAAGGGGAGGGGTCAGGGCTGCCGGGGAGTGGGTCCCAGCAAACAAAATGGCTGGGGCAGGTTCCACAGGGGGGGATGCACTGGGACAACCGATCTCAGTGATCATGGGTAGGAGGAGGAGTTACGCTAAGACCAGACCATGTCCTTACCAAGGAAGCAGGCTTAGTCGTTGTCTGAGGACTATCCCTGCCTCCAGGTCTGTGCTTTTATTTAAAATGCATCTCTGGGTTATTTGTGGGGCATCGGAATTCGTTCTTCTTTTTTCAAAATATAGTCCGGCCCCCCACAAGGTCTGAGGGACGGTGGATGAGCCCATGGCTGAAAAAGGTTGCTTTATCACCACAAAAAAGATGTTATTAGCCCTAGTGGAGAAAAAATCAGACCTGAGAAACATAACTGTATTTTTTTTCCCAGGAGGGGGCTTTAAGCAGGGTATTTCAATCGGAAGATGCCAAGGGGACGCTTAAATATGCTCTTTACCAGCACTGCTAGTGTGATCAAAACTGGACACACACACACAGACAGAGAGAGAGAAAGCTGCTTTCAAGTTTAAAAATCCATCAGAATGTTATTTAAATATGTATCTGTTTCTGGCTTTACTTAGGAATAAATCCCATTGAAGTCAAGGGAACTTACTTCTGAGTAAATATGCACATAATCCTTTTTTCCAATCACCAGGGAGTTCTGATATAATTCATTCAGCTGACTACCCTCCTACTCCCCAGCAATTATTATTTTTTGTATAAAAAAAATCATCCACAATGCAAAGAAATGTTCTAAAGTCAGAATACTTTGATCTTTCTCTTCACTCAAGGTACGTCCCCATTGTAAGGATGCTGAGTAACTTGTTTCCTGACTCTGGGTAATGGGAGCTGATAGGTTATTCATCAGATATAGAGTACAAAAGACAGAGTAAAAGGCTGTACTGGAAAGGTTTTAGAAACAGATGCTTTGAACAAAAAGTTGCAAAACTCCACCTGTCCAAATCAAATAGGGAACGGGAGATGTTGGTGAATGAGGATTGTATAAAGAGGGAAAGAGAGGGGGCGAGGGAAGTATTTATCCTTGTCTTTCCAACACAAATATTAATAATAATAATAATTTATTACTTATACCACGCCCATGTGGCTGAGCCACCCCAGCCACTCTGGACGGCTTCCAAAAGGATATTAAAAACACAATAAAACATCAAATATTAAAAACTTCCCTAAATACTTTAATAGTAAAAGGAACAGGTGGGAGAAAATCCTGAACTTTCCTTCTCTCCCATATCTTCCTACAATTACAGATGGCCAAATCTGTCAATTTTGGTTTCTTCAAGTTTCTCACCCCCCCCATCTCTCTCCTGCACCTTAGGGTTTTGTTTTTGTTTTGTTTGTTTTTTAAGATGAGAAGATTCAACAGCATTTTAACTGACACATTTCGGCAAAGATTTTCCCTATCATTGTTAATTCATATTCTGCTTAAGGCCAAATTAAAAAAAAAAAGACTTCTAAAACAGTTTCCAAAGTATAAGTGTTGGTTGAGCAAAGATGAAAACAAAAATCCATAATGAACATAACTAGACAATAATATTTAAATAATAATCAAAATGCACAAACAACTCCATGAAAATGGAAAAAGGACACTTTATTTTGAATTTAGAAATGACCAGTCATCTGCAAGCAGTGCCGGATTTACGTATAAGCTAAACAAGCTATAGCTTAGGGCCCCACTCTCTTGGGGGACCCCCCCAAAATTTTTTTAAGGATGTGCGTTTCCAAAATATAAGATAAAAAACAAATAAAATAAAACCTGTGTACAGCAACAGTGTTTTGTGTTGTATATGGACCTATTAGGTCAGGGGTCAGCAAACTTTTTCAGCAGGGGGCCAGTCCACTGTCCCTCAGACCTTGTGGGGGGCCGGACTATATTTTTTTGGGGGGGGAATGAACAAATTATTATGCCCCACAAATAACCCAGAGATGCATTTTAAATAAAAGGACACATTCTACTCATGTAAAAACACACTGATTCCTGGACTGTCCACAGGCCAGATTTAGAAGGCGATTGGGCTGGATCCGGCCCCCGGGCCTTAGTTTGCCTACCCATGTATTAGGTCCATAAATTACCATATAGCATATACTCAACACAAAAAACAGCGACAATTTGTTGTTGACGAAGGACAGCTGGACATATAAAGGGCCCCATTACCTTCAGTAGCTTAAAGGTAAAGGTAAAGGGACCCTGACCATTAGGTCCAGTTGTGACCGACTCTGGGGTTGCGGCACTCATCTCGCTTTATTGGCCGAGGGAGCCGGCGTACAGCTTCCGGGTCATGTGGCCAGCATGACTAAGCCGCTTCTGGCGAACCAGAGCAGCGCACGGAAACGCCGTTTACCTTCCCACCGGAGTGGTACCTATTTATCTACTTGCACTTTGACGTGCTTTCGAACTGCTAGGTTGGCAGGAGCGGGAACTGAGCAACGGCAGCTCACCCCGTCGTGGGGATTCAAACCGCGACCTTCTGATCGGTAAGTCCTAGGCTCTGTGGTTTAACCCACAGCGCCACCCGCGTCAGTAGCTTAGGGCCTCATCAAACCTAAATCTGGCCATGTCTGCAAGTGTTGCATTTAAGCACATAAGAGGAGCTCTACTGGGTCAGGTAACAGGGCAGTGGCCAAGCAGATGTCTCTGAGATACCCACAGAGCAACCCTTCTCACCATGTATGATAGCACAAAGCTCCTGTTTGCAGGCTTCCCAGAGGTATCTGCCTGGCCATCATGAGAACAGGATTCTGGACCAGATGGACCTTTCGTTTGATCCTGCAGGGGTCGTCTTATGTTCCGATGGGCTCAAAGTCAAAAGCAAACTGAAGCACCAATTTGCTGCTTGCAGTAGCCCCGTCTCCTCTCACACTTGTGCTTCTGTGCCGCAAAATGACACGCACAGCTAAGCGCCTTGCAGTTTTTTGTTTCGTTTGCCAAACTGTGATCTTGGTGGGCCATTAAAAGTCACCATTAACACACCAGGATTTATCATGTTTACCTTTTTGTGCTCTTTTAACTTGTCACATTGGCCGTGTAAAACTAGGTCACCATTGCTGATCAGACATGACTTTTTGCTTTTAGCTTTTGACAGATGTTTGGCTAGAGGGGGGGGGGGGGAGGAAGCTACAGACCTAACAGTTATTTCCCAGGAAGCCCGCTAGACGGTTAGCATGACCAGAACACTGCACTCCTCTAAGTGTCTCTCTCTTTTTTTTGCTAAGGAAACTGTCATAACAACTTGAATTTAGAATGCAGACTGATCAAGGAATAAAAGCCTCCTGAGAATGGGTAGACTAGGCAAAGTGCTACTTGTGAAGGGGTGAGAATGAACTTTCACGGCATGGAGAAATGCCAGATCTTTTATTCCTGAAATGCGGAACTCTCCATTAGAAAGCTGATTATTTTTTGTCTCTTTGTACAGGCTGCCATGTGTGTGTGTCTGTGTGTATGTGTGTGTGTGTGTGTGTGCACTAGGGACTGCTATTTTCTTCTCATTGAGCCTCCATCCCTGCTCAACTCAAACTTCTGCTGCTGTTTTAAGCCCTTACTTTACCCCTCTCAGTGTCCTTCCCTTCTCACTCCCATGCCATAACCACAGCTGTTGTGCAACCTGCCTTTGCTTTTGCTCCCCTAACCCTCCCTGACTCCATGCAAATCATGTGATGTGGCACCGCACATCCTCCAATGGGGGCTGTGCAACTGTGTGTCCGTGTGGAGCATTGGAGGACCTGGGAAACCAGGGTTCAAACCTTGCCACACTCAGCCATCAAGCTCTCTGAGTGACCTTAGGTCAGTTTCTCAGCCTAAGCACTCTCAGAGAGTTGTGAGGATGATGATGATGGTGATGATAATAATAATAATAATAATAATAATAATAATAATAATAATAATAATTTATTTATACCCCACCCTTCCCTGTTCAAAAAACCGGGCTCAGGGTGGCTAACAACAAATTTAAAACACTTAATTGATGCAACCAAAAAATAGCATAAAATACACTATAAAATGTGAATAACAATAAATTCAGAATTCAGAAATCAATTTAGGGGGAAAGTCCATCCAATAAACATTAGATGATCACCAGGGCTAGCTGGCTAAATTAGTCCTATTTGGGCCAGCAAGGAGACCAGGGGAGAATTAGCTGTGGGATCCCAGAGCGGGTAATCTTCATAAAAAGGGGAAGGGGAGGGAAGGAAGGGGAATAAAAGATCAGGCTAAGTTCAAGTTGAAAGCCAGGTGGAATAGCTCTGTCTTACAAGCCCTGCGGAAGGAAGTTAAATCCTGCAGGGCCCTGGTCTCATGGGACAGAGCATTCCACCAGGTCGGAGCCATCACTGAGAAGGCCCTGGTCCTGGTGGAGGATCATCTGACTTCCTTAGGGCCCGGGACCTCAAAACTATGATTGTTTATGGACCTTAAGGTATAAAGTGGAAATGGAAAGGATCAAATGAAAAACAGAAGAACCACTTGTGCAACCTTGAGGACCTTGGAGCAAAGGAAGTATATACATGTACATAGAATCTCAGAACTGTAGACCTGGAAAGGACATCGAGGGCCATCTAGTGCAACCCCCTGCAATGCAAGAATCCTACCAGAGCCATCCTTGGGTGGGCTCAAACCACCAACCTTCTGCTTAGCAGCCAGACACACTGACCCATTGTGTATATGTAGAAACAATGCCTTTATCATCATCATCACAGACATACAATAGCTTGCCACTTGGCATCAGTAACTCTTGCTACCAATGGACTCAATAGATTCCCAGAGATTTGTGGGTAAATAATGCATATCCCTTGGTAGAGCCAGCCCTACTGTTAGACAAAAGGAAAATGTTGTCCTGGGAATTGGGGGCTGCAGGGGAAACATTACATGCCAAATGGTCTGTGCCCTAGCCAGATGGGCAGGGTATAAATAAATTGTTGTTGTTGCTGCTGCTGCTGCTGCTGCTGTTGTTATTATTGTGCACTGGTGGGATCTCCTGGCTGTTCAGCTGCAACAGCAGTTCTCCCAGTTGCTCTCCTTCCTCTCCAAGTTTGCCTCCATAACCACAGGCCGTTGCTGGAATGCTTTGACAGGTGTCAAACAAGGCATGTGCAATAAACTAGATTATAATCGGTCTAGTTACCTCTGCAGAAATTGCATCCTTTCTCAGTGTTGATTTTAGAAAATGTTTTATTGAAAAGGTTAGCTAACGATTTCCAACTTTAACACATCTCAAATGTAATTCATTAAAATGACAGTGCACAGTAAATTTTTAGCATCAAAGGCTAATTCATTCTCCTTCCTTCTCCCCCCCCCATATTTTACATAACATCATTGCCAGCAGAAGAGAGAATATATTGTTATTTTAATCATCATGTGCCGAACATATAATTTTTTAAAGGAGGAATTTACTTTTAATGTAGGTTGGGTCACAGGAGAGCAATTATATTAGATAGCAAGGATGGTATGGCATTATTTAAAATATCCTTTCAGGTCAGCTTCTTTTACTTATCTAATTTATCAACAGTTTTGGGCTAGCGGTTTCCATAATTGTATTAGCATAATACCTAGGTATGTAATTGCTTTTTGATTTCCTCCTTTCTAATCACAACGTCAACCTGTTAACTTGGTGAAAAGTTCATATTTGTGTCTGCTTGAAGATTATATATATAATGTTTTTTTAGGGAACCAGTGAGTGATGATATTCATTTCTCTTTAAGGTCAGGCATTGTGGAAATGTTGAAATGCTGACTCTCTCCTGGAGTAGGATCACTGGAGGCTGGTGTCCATTGGTCCTAGGAGGACAGAAAGCAGGGAAGCCAACAGTATAGGCAACACCCTATTTATGTGCATTCAATACATACATGGCCATGCATGTGCACATCACGCCAAACCCGAAAGTGACCCCAAAACATCACAGAAACATCACAAAAAGGGGAAGAACAGAGTGGGGCTGGGGCAGAACAGGGTGTTTGCAGGCTTTTCCAATGGTGTTTTAAATATACACAATTTCACTGATGCCTTGGAACATAAAAAGTAAAGGTAAAGGACCCCTGACAGTTAAACCCAGTCACAAACGACTCTGGGGTTGTGGCGCTCATTTCACTTTACTGGCCAAGGGAGCTAACGTTTATCTGCAAACAGTTTTTCTGGGTCATGTGGCCAGAATGACTAAGCAAAACCAGAGCAGCGCATGGAAACGCCGTTTACCTTCACGCCAGAGTGGTACCTATTTATCTACTTGCACTTTGACGTGCTTTCGAACTGCTATGTGGGCAGGAGTTGGGACTGAGCAACGGGAGCTCACCCCTTCGTGGGGATTTGAACCTCTGACCTTTCGATCGGCAAGCCCTAGGCTCTGTGGTTTAGACCACAGCGCCACCCGCGTCCCCACATAAATGGGGGGTTGCCTGTAGATGGTGCCACAGCCAATGACAGGCAGAGCCAACTCAATTTACTTTTGCCCCCATTCTTCTCCCTACTGAGTTTTACAGTGGTAACATTGAGACTAAAGAGGAAGAAATCGATAAGGCAGTACTTTGGTTGTAAGTAAGAAGGCAAGGAGATAGTGCCTGCTGTGGGCAGACTGAGATTGGTGAGGCAGTGCCCTGTTTGCCTTACCTGATCAATAAAATAATTTGAGGGGGCTGGGCACCCCCCAAAGTTGATAGACATTGCCATTCCAATTGTGTGTGAGCACTGCATCTTGTGATCAATTTTGTGGGGCGGGGTTTACATGGGTCCCCCAATATTTAATTCAAGTTGGCACCCCTGGGCGGAACAATTTGCCTCACTGAGTAGACACACAAACTTGCCTTTCCCTTGAATACATAGTTTTCTCTCCCTTTTTTATTCTCAGATTTCTGTAGCTTTATCTAAACAAGATTGAATGACCTAGTGAGCTTAACTGGCTGGAGAGTTAAACCTGGGTGTCTCCAATCTTAGCCCAGCACTCTAACCAATGCACTGCATTAAAGCATGTGGTCATAGTACTCAGTTCAAAATTTAGAAATGAAAAATGGAACCACAGAAAATCCCTAATGCATTCGTTCAGTTGTCAAGCATTTCTCAACTTTTGCTGTTGGACTATCATCCATGACTCCCATCATCCGTGACCATTGACTATGTTGGTTGGATATGATGCGGGTTGTAGTCAAACTATATATGGGAACCAAGGATTGGGGTAGGCTACATCAGTCCTACTTTACACACAATACCAGGTAATTCAGATGAGAATTTTGGAAATGTTCCATATTTCTAAAGACAATATGGCAGTTTTCATTGACATGCTTTCTGTTTTTTAACGGTAGGTTTTAAACTTTTTTAATTGTCTGGCTCCAGTTAGTGGAGCTGTAATCGAAATATGTTTGCACAATTGCTGCCATACTACTTAACAGTGTTGCTTAAGTGCTTTTTAATTGTTGGAGTTCAGCCAAAGAAATAACAACGTCTACAGAACACCATTTGGAGATTAGTGAAATTTAGCTTTGAGCATCTGCATGGGTAGATGGCAGAGAAGAAGGGGTGCTTAGTGTAATTTGATTTCTGTTCAGTCAAATGTGAACTAACCTGATCCATACAGCACCCAGATTGGAATCTAATTTCTTTTGGATTTGTGATACATTTCTTGACTCAAAATAATAACAATGCCCAAGTGTGTTTAGAATATATTGGTTTTTCCAACTAAGGCCACATAGTTGGTTGGTTGGTTGGTTGGTATTCCCCTTCCAGAGGTACAATTTCCAGAGTGGAATGGCAATCAACCAGTCTTCAAAAGGAACACTGGTTTTGCTTTCAACAATTACGTCTGCAGGTTTTTATTATGGTGGTGGTGGCGATTCCTGAGCCAAAAGAGCAACATGCGGCTTTTGCTGGGTTTGCCACTGTCTTCTCAACATCCCAATCCCATTTAGGCAAGAGCAAAAAGAAGAACAACTTCCCTGAGGCAGCTGAGAAAATTCATGCCTCTGGTTTCATACAAAATAAAAAAAAATCTTCTTCAGTATCTGAAGAAGTGTGCATGCACCCGAAAGCTCATACCAATAACAAACTTAGTTGGTCTCTAAGGTGCTAAGGGACATGGGTGGCGCTGTGGGTTAAACCACAGAGCCTAGGACTTGCTGATCAGAAGGTCAGCGGTTCGAATCCCCGCAACGGCGTGAGCTCCCGTTGCTCGGTCCCTGCTCCTGCCAACCTAGCAGTTCGAAAGCACGTAAAAGTGCAAGTAGATAAATAGGTACCGCTCTGGCAGGAAGATAAACGGCATTTCCGTGTGCTGCTGTGGTTCGTCAGAAGGGCTTAGTCACACTGGCCACATGACCCAGAAGCTGTACGCCCGCTCCCTCGGCCAATAAAGTGAGATGTCCTATTCCATACCCTCCAAAATTTCTCTTATGAAAATAAGGGACATCTTAAAGAAAAGCGGGACATTCCAGGTTCAAATTAGAAAGCAGGATAGCTTCTGTAAATCCAGGACTGTCCCTGGAAAATAGGGACACTTGGAGGGTCTGAGACTCTGGAGGTCAGTAGCATATATTTTTATAAATGAAAACACAGAGTACCTCTAACTATCAGGACAGTTGTGGCTCATATGTACAAAAAGTAATTTTCTGCAGAAGAATAGCTTGTCCATCTGCCTGTCTCTCTATGACATACTTTCTCCACTTCAAATACTTTCCCCTTCCCCTTCTTTTTCTCCTTCTTTGTATCTTAAAAATCACCACAGGTCTTAAAGGCCAAACATTTCAGACATGTCCTTCTGAATCATCAATACCCTACTCATGTAAGAGTCAATTTGTCAAAAGCTTACTGCATTTCCCTTCCTCTGCGATTTCATTTTCTTAATCTTTTAATCCAGTGTACCACTTTGTAATGCTCAAGACACTTTGTTGATTTGCAGAAATCCCCCCCAGCCCCCACCCCTGTTCAAACCACAAGTCTCGTTCTTAAGACAATTTTCTTCCGGCGTGATAGAAAATGAGATCTTCTGCTGGTATAAATCTGCAGAGCTGCAATGAAATCAATAGAGCTGCACCAAGTTTACACCCCAGTTGATTACCTCGGTCATTATCTTGTGTCTGGGCTATCTATTGGCAGTTGCCATTTCCTCGTTGTCCTGTTAACTCAGTAGCAAATTACGGCTTGAATCCTGGCCTAAGGCCCTAATATTTAATGGTTTGACATTCACAATGAACATTGTAGCCGTTGTGTCAATTACTATACAATTAGCAGCCGAATTGCTGCTTGATTCAAATATAAGTAGCGGTGCTTTTTTCTTTTGTTTTTTTCGTTAAATGTTTCTACAGAGAAGGGATTTTTGGAACTAGCTGAGAAGCTGACATTGTGTCTTGTGCATTTCCAAATGCCTCGAGAAAGGAAGATGAACTATCCCTCCCAGGTAAATTAAATGTCTAGTCCTTGTCTTTGTTTTCTGAAATGCCTCCCCCAGCACTCGCTGACTGGAACTTATTAGGCTATAGGTGTGCATTAAAAGATAGGCAGGCAGCTCCTTTGAAGATTGGAATCCCACAAGAGGCAAGCTCCCTTCCCTCTGCTGCCTCTGAATAATCATGCGACTTACAATGGCCATACAGCAACTACAAGTGAAATTAGAGATGATCCATTTATTGCAAGCTGCCTAGACGACACCCCAAGCCACATTTTTTCACAGCATTCTCTTCCACATTCAAGCCCTATGGCTCACTGAGGACCAGGAGTGGAGGTACTGGCACTCTTTGAGCATTGGTGCAGGGCTTGCTGGTAAATAGTAGCAGCTCTCAGCATCAATAGCTGATGGAGGCTTCTAACCAACAGCTGTTGTGGGTAGCTGGATGTTTCTCAGCATTCCAATGCTCTCTTTTTTTTGGCCTTGTGGGTGAACCAGGGCAATATCCAACAAAAAAAGAGTATTTTGCAATGTGAGATTTTTTTTATTTAAAAAATGATTTATTCCCCTCACCCTGAGGCCATGTGAGTGTGTCTGTGTCTACACACACACACACACACAGAGGAGAGAGAGAGATTTGTATCCAAAGGTAGTCCTACTCGGAGCAGACCCCTTGAAATTAATGGGCATGGCTAATGCTGGCTTATCGAGCTCAGTGGGTCTACTCCTGAGCAGGAATTAGTTGGAGGCAACCCATATGTTGTCGGCATCCATCTGTCTCGAGAGACAATGGAATGCATGTCTGGGGGTGAAGTCAAACCACTCTGTTCACAGCACTGAAGTGACCTCCCTGGGGTGTAAGCCTGGGCAGTGTGTACAGAGGTCCTAGACTGCCCAGATTACAAGACTGTTGTCATCTTACTGACGTGCTCCAAAGGGAAACAGAGTAATATGTTTGGCAGCAGCCTGGCTGCAGGAGTTGCTGAAAGACTGAAAGACTTCTGGGAAAAGATTTATAATGAATTGAAAAAAATGTTCTTTATACATTTATAAAGAAACCAGAGGCCTTTCTTTTTGGAATAACAGGTTTTGGAATTGCCCAAGAAAGATGCTAAATTGTTTTTGTATGCCACAACTGCTGCCCGTATTTTGTTAGCTAAAAAGTGGAAAACCCAAGAATTACCAACAATAGAAGAATGGCAGATGAAGATGATGGAATTTTCGGAGCTAGCCGACCTAACCGGAAGAGTCCGCGACCAGAAGGAGGAGGAGTATCAGGAAGAGTGGATTAAATTTAATGATTATCTAGCTAAATTTGTTAAGTCAAATTATCTGAAAACAGCTTGCAGATACTTAATTGGCTTAGGATTTTATTTATGTTAAGTGATGAATTAATATGTTTAATTCCATAAGGTGAAGATTTAAGGATGTTAATGTCTAAGTTAAATTTTATAAGAATTGTGATTTGGGAAACCGTTAAAAGGACATGCAATAAAATTCAAGCAAGGGAAGTGAGGAAGTCACTTAACAAAGTTAATAAGTGTAATTTTCAATAAGGCTATGATGTTTGTTTGTTTGTTTATAATATTGTGAAAACTAATAAAAAAATTGGGGGGGGGAGGAGTTGCTAGAAGGAAGAGTACAAGAAAACATCCAACTGCTTTAGGGATACCACTCCAGATCTGTGTAGGTTTTACTCCTTAAGCTTTTCTTCTCCCAAAGATATCCCGCAAGGCAGCAGATTTTTAGGACCAGAGTTTTCCTCCTCCTAAATGGACTACCTTCCCAGGCGGACAAGCCCCATCTGCTCCTCACTTCCCTCTACACAGCATGGGCAGAAAACGCCTTCTTGACTGTCGGACCCACTGTTGGTCTCATCTGTTCAATCTACCAGAGCCTGCCTTCACATGGAGTGGACAACCCTAACTCACTGAGAGTTTGAGACGAATCAGCTACCCCCACCAGCTACCCTCACCTGGTACAACTGACCAGTCAAAGCCGTTTCCAGGCTGTGGCTGCTGTCACATGTTGAAGGCTTCTAGGAGCCAGAGCTGAGAGCTAAGAGCATGGTGGGGACCAAAGGTGGACAAGCTACCCTTGTCCTCCACCATATATAAATTACACATATTTCCTATTGATGTCCTGTAATGTGCAATATTGGAAACATATTCTTCTGACTTGGTGAGACTTATTTTTTGGGGGTAATCCTTTTTCACACTTTTGCAGGAGCTCTGTATTCCCTCTTCAGGATTGTTTCCCTACGCTTGGAGAGAAAGTGATAGGCTGCTCCTGTTGCTTCACAAGCTCAGAGTTATAGCTGCTCGTCTCATTTTGCCTCTCAGTGCATGACATCTTGATGCTGCTCCCAGCTTTCTTTCTAAGCCTCTCTTCGTGGACCTCGCAAAGGGGGGGAAATGAGTATTATTATTATTTTAAAGACATACAGCTTTTTGAGAGCTTTAATCTAGCAAGGTTTACAATCAGCTTTGAAGCTGATGAGCCTAAATCTGACCTCTTGCAACCTCTCTCTGATTGCAGAACGCATGGTCAGGCTGGTCAACTTCAAAGTGCGTTGTGCATTTGCTTAGATTAAAGCTCTCAGAAGGTCACATGTATTTAACAACCACATGTTGGCTTCCCACCCACCCGCCCTTCTTCAAAGAGAGATGTGTGGGACAAAGTGTCATTAAGCAAAATGAGATTGAGGGTGCAATCCTATACATGTGTCGCCAGACATAATCCCCATTGAGTTCGGCTTCCATGGAGATAGAGAAAGGTTTTCTGCTTTGCTTCTAAGGAATTTACAAGGCTCTTAAGCATTAGGGCATGGGATAAAAGGTAAAGGGACCCCTGACCTTTAGGTCCAGTTGTGACCGACTCTGGGGTTGCGCGCTCATCTCACTCTATAGGCCAAGGGAGCCAGCGTTTGTCCGCAGACAGCTTCCAGGTCATGTGGCCAGCATGACTAAGCCGCTTCTGGCGAACCAGAGCAGCGCATGGAAATGCCATTTACCTTATTGCCGGAGCAGTACCTATTTATCTACTCACACTTTGACGTGCTTTTGAACTGCTAGGTTGGCAGGAGCAGGGACCAAGCAATGGGAGCTCACCCCGTCGCGGGGATTTGAACTGCTGACCTTCTGATAGGCAAGTCCTAGGCTCTGTGGTTTAACCCACAGGGCATGGGATAGTTCCCTTATATTCCTGCCCAATCATTGAGGTCTTCATGAATAGCTCAGTTGGTTAGATCAGGGGGGGGCAACGTGCAGCCCATGGGCTGGAAGTGGCCCATGGAGCCTGTTTAACTGGCCCACAAGCCGCCCTAGAACCAAGCAGCCTGCTTGGAGAGTCCTGGTACGCTGCGCTAAACCGGCACAGCGCGGCTCAGGGACTCACCGGTGCCGGGAATCACGTCTGCACATGTGTAGACACTGGAAATCATGGGCGGGTGGGTGATCCGGTGCGATCCAGCCCATGGAGGGATCTTCACTAGTCCGATTCAGCCCAGGCAAAGTAAACCTTGCCGACTCCTGGGTTAGCTGCACAATGCAACACAACACGATGGCCAATAACAGTGGCACTAAACACTATTTATAGACTAATACAAATGATCAGAAATTACAACCAAAGTCTCTAAATCAGCAGTTCTCAACCTGTGGGTCCCCAGATGTTGTTGGACTACAACTCCCATCATCCCTGAGCTCTGGCCTTGCTAGCTAGATGTGATGGGAGTTGTAGTTCAACAACATCTGGGGACCCACAGGTTGAGAAAGGCTGCTCTAAATCTTCTTCACCAGTCGCAGTAGAATAATTCAAAAGTTCGATATATACATAATCTGTCACCAAATATCTCTGGAACAAAGTTTCCAGATAACCAATCTGTTTCGTTCAATTCTTCATCAGCCAATCTTGATCCATTCTTCATCCATTCTATATGGCAACACAGGGGTCTGTTTACGGACCCCTGGGTTAGAGCATGGTGCTGATAATGCCAAGGTTGCAGGTTCCATCCTCGTATGGGACAGTTGCACATTCCTGCATTGCAGTACTAGATGATCTTCAGGGTCCCTTCTAATTCTACAATTCTATGTGTAATGGGTTTGAGTTACTCGTGCGTAAACTGTCCCCGTAGGGAGCTTAATTGCCTGGGTTAAACCGTCCTGACTGCACAGCCCATCTCCGCGTGGCTGCCTCAGTCGCTAGCAGAATCTGTCTGTGAGCGTTTCTTAAACCTTTTCCAGCATAAAAGCTGTTTGACTCCCAGTCGTCTCTGCCTCTCACTGCGCGGGAGTCTTCTGCACAGGGAGGGCTTGGGTAGTGGAGGACCAGTGCTCTCCTCACTGATGTCCAGGGAAGAATCCCGGAGCTCTCCCTCCGCTTCCCCCTTTTGCCCTCCTGGATCCCTGGTGTTACGCCAATTTCCTTCCCCCTCTACCAAGCTGCGTCTCCCCCTGGTGCTGGTACCTTCTCCTGCAGAATCGGGGAGCCTCTCCTTCGCCTTTCGCTCTGATGTCAGTTCCCTGACACTATGATTCTATGGGTTACTGTTAGTGGCCTCCTCAAGGATCGGATGGAAGGCTCATATCCTCCAGGAGCTGTGCTTTCAGTATTGTGGGCCCAATTTTACGGAATTCCCTTACAACTTAAGTCAGACAGCCACTCTGCTACTGTGCTTCCAGTGCTTACCAAAGACAATTTCTTCTTATCCCAGCAGGCATTTTAATTAAAGTTTGATCATGTTACCATAGTCTGCTAGTAACTCTTAGAAACTAATAAATGGCAGTATTTTGATAACAACTGGGATATGACGTGAAAATACAAGCTGCAGTGTTTCCTCCCCCACCCCAGTAGATTAAAAAACAGAAGAGTCACATTCTAGGAATCAGGAGCATAATCAGCACTGCTGGTACATTTGGTTCATCTCACACTTCACCCCTGTTTGCTTACACCCCCAAACAGCTGAAACTTGAACATCACCACCTACAGCAGTGCCAGATTTGTGTATAAGCTAAACAAGCTGTAGCTTAGGGCCCCACTCTCTTGAGGCCCCTCAAAAAAATTAAAGGAAAAAAACTGGATGTGCATTTCCAAAATACAAGATAAGAAACAAATAGAATAAAACCTACATACAGCAACAGTGTTTTGTGTTGTGTAGGCTCCTATTTGTTATGTGCAAATGGCTTTAGATACTCATTAGGTCCATAAATTACCATATAGCCCATTTAAAAAAGATGTTGAAATATACATTTATAAAAAAACCAACCAGAAGTATTTTTATTTGGTATTGTAGGCACTGACATTAAAAGACAAGATAAAAAACTGTTTTTATATGCGACAATTGCAGCAAGAGTATTATTGGCACAGAAATGGAAGCAGGAAGAACTACTGACGAAAGTGGAATGGCAGATGAAATGGATGGACTATGCAGAATTGGGTAAGATGACAGGGAGAATTTGAAACCAGTGGGACCAGAAATTCTTGAAAGATTGGAGTAAATATACGAGTTCTCTGAAAGACAAATGTAACCAACTGACTACGCTTGTAGGAATACAAGAACTTTTGTAAGGAGAACCATATGAAATATCGCAGAAAAGATTTATGAGAATGGATTTTAAGTTATGGATTAATAAAAGTAATAGTTAGGATAACAAATGTAAGATTAAGAGATGAGGTTTGAAAATCATTAGACGTGTTTGATGGAAGTCTCAGGCTAATATAGCCAAAATGTTGTATAAGACAAGATGAGATGAGATGTTCTGTTTGGAAAATATATGTAAAAACTAATAAAAATGTATATTAAAAAATAAATAAATTTACTCAACACAAAAAACAGTGACAATTTGTTGTTGACAAAGGACAGCTGGGCATATAAAGAGCCCCATTACCTTCAGTAGCTTAGGGCCTCATCAAACCTAAATCCAGCCCTGGCCTACAGGCTGAGTGAAAAAGTTGTTGTGGGAGCATTTTGGGATCAGCTTGAAACTGGTCCCAAAAGGCACCTGCAGGACAGTGCTTTCTGCAACTGGCCCTTTGAAAGTAAGCCTTTTAAAAATAAAGTGCTGCTGCAGAGTGGAATGGGATGGGTGAATATGAGAGCTCTGGAATGTCACCCTTGTAGGAACATCACCAAATGCCAGCAGCGTGATTTGGAGAAAGTGCTGCAGAGCAGGATAGTTTGGGCAGGGGCTGGAGATGCTGGGGGCTGTGTGGGAAACAACCTGGGCTGCAGATACCTATTCCAATTCTGTAGTCCTGTTGCCTTTTTCTTGGGCTTCATGATCACCGCAGATGGTGACTGCAGTCACAAAATTAAAAGATGCCTGCTTCTTGGGAGAAAAGCAACGACAAACCTAGACAGCATCTTAAAAAGCAGAGACATCACCTTGCCAACAAAGGTCCATATAGCTAAAGCTATGGTTTTCCCAGTAGTGATGTATGGAAGTGAGAGCTTGACCATCAAGAAGGCTGATCGCCAAAGAATTGATGCTTTTGAATTATGGTGCTGGAGGAGACTCTTGAGAGTCCCATGGACTGCAAGAAGATCAAACCTATCCATTCTGAAGGAAATCAGCCCTGAGTGCTCACTGGAAGGACAGATCCTGAAGCTGAGGCTCCAATACTTTGGTCACCTCCTGAGAAAAGAAAACTCCCTGGAAAAGACCCTGATGTTGGGAAAGAAGGAGGGCACAAGGAGAAGGGGACGACAGAGAGCGAGATGGTTGGACAGTGTTCTCGAAGCTACAAACATGAGCCTGACCAAACTGCGGGAGGCAGTGGAAGACAGGAGTGCCTGGCGTGCTCTGGTCCATGGGGTCACGAGGAGTCGGACACGACTAAACAACAGTCCTGTTGCCTTCTAGATATTGTAGGACTCCACCTTCCGTCAGCCTCGGCAAGTGTGCCTACTGGTCTGGGATTATGGAAGTTGAAGTCTACAATATTTGGAAGGCATCATGGTGGGAACTACTTGCATAGCTTGTGTCGCTGTGTTCCTTTTGCCCTGCAGGCAGATTCAGGCAAAATGCATTCACACACACACACACATATGTAGAAATAGTGAAAGCTAATCTTTTCAGATTGATTATATTCTCTGCAGCCAAAGATGGAGAAGCTCTATACAGTCAGCAAAAACAAGACCTGGAGCTAACTGTGGCTCAGATCATCAGCTCCTTATAGCAAAATTCAAGCTTAAACTGAAGAAAGTAGGAAAAACCACTGGACAGGTAAGATACAATCTAAACCAAATCCCTTATGAATACACAGTGGAAGTGAGGAACAGGTTTAAGGATTTAGATTTGCTGGACAGAGTGCCTGAAGAACTATGGATGGAGGCTCGCAACATTATACAGGAGGCAGCAACTAAAACCATCCCAATGAAAAAGAAATGCAAGAAAGCAAAGTGGCTGTCCAACGAGGCCTTACAAATAGCGGGGGAGAGAAGGCAAGCAAAATGCGAGGGAGATAGTGAAAGATACAGGAAATTGAATGCAGATTTCCAAAGAACAGCAAGGAGAGACAAGAAGGCCTTCTTAAACGAGCAATGCAAAGAAATAGAGGAAAGCAACAGAACGGGAAGAACCAGAGATCTGTTCAAGAAAATCGGAAATATGAAAGGAACATTTCGTACAAAGATTACCATAATAAAGGACAAAAGTGGTAAAGATCTAACTGAAGCAGAAGACATCAAGAAGAGGTGGCAAGAATACACAGAGGAATTATACCAGAAAGTTATGGATGTCTCGTACACCCCAGGTAGTGTGGTTGCTGACCTTGAGCCAGACATCCTGGAGAGTGAAGTCAAATGGGCCTTAGAAAGCACTGCAAATAACAAGGCCAGTGGAAGTGATGGTATTCCAGCTGAACTGTTTAAAATTTTAAAAGATGATGCTGTTAAGGTGCTACACTCAATATGCCAGCAAGTTTGGAAAACTCAGCAGTGGCCAGAGGATTGGAGAAGATCAGTCTACATTCCAATCCCAAAGAAAGGCAGTGCCAAAGAATGCTCCAACTACCGCACAATTTCATTCATTTCACATGCTAGCAAGGTTATGCTTAAAATTCTACAAGGAAGGCTCAAGCAGTATGTGGACCGAGAACTCCCAGAAGTGCAAGCTGGATTTAGAAGAGGCAGAGGAACCAGAGACCAAATTGCAAACATGCGCTGGATTATGCAGAAAGCCAGAGAGTTCCAGAAAGACATCTACTTCTGCTTCATTGACTATGCAAAAGCCTTTGACTGTGTTGACCACAGCAAACTATGGCAAGTTCTTAAAGAAATGGGAGTGCCTGATCACCTCATCTGTCTCCTGCGAAATCTCTATGTGGGACAAGAAGCTACAGTTAGAACTGGATATGGAACAACTGATTGGTTCCAAATTGGGAAAGGAGTACGGCAAGGCTGTATATTGTCTCCCTGCTTATTTAACTTATATGCAGAATTCATCATGCGAAAGGCTGGGCTGGATGAATCCCAAGCCGGAATTAAGATTGCCGGAAGAAATATCAACAACCTCAGATATGCAGATGACACAACCTTGATGGCAGAAAGTGAAGAGGAATTAAAGAACCTTTTAATGAGGGTGAAAGAGGAGAGCGCAAAATATGGTCTGAAGCTCAACATCAAAAAAACGAAGATCATGGCCACTGGGCCCATCACCTCCTGGCAAATAGATGGGGAAGAAATGGAGGCAGTGAGAGATTTTACTTTCTTGGGCTCCATGATCAGTGCAGATGGTGACAGCAGTCACGAAATTAAAAGACGCCTGCTCCTTGGGAGAAAGGCGATGGCAAACCTAGACAACATCTTAAAAAGCAGAGACATCACCTTGCCAACAAAGGTCCGTATAGTAAAAGCCATGGTTTTCCCAGTAGTGATGTATGGAAGTGAGAGCTGGACCATAAAGAAGGCTGATCGCCGAAGAATTGATGCTTTTGAATTATGGTGCTGGAGGAGACTCTTGAGAGTCCCATGGACTGCAAGAAGATCAAACCTCTCCATTCTGAAGGAAATCAGCCCTGAGTGCTCACTGGAAGGACAGATCGTGAAGCTGAGGCTCCAATACTTTGGCCACCTCATGAGAAGAGAGGACTCCCTGGAAAAGACCCTGATGTTGGGAAAGATGGAGGGCACAAGGAGAAGGGGACGACAGAGAATGAGATGGTTGGATGGTGTTCTTGAAGCTACTAGCATGAGTTTGATCAAACTGCGGGAGGCAGTGGAGGACAGAAGTGCCTGGCGTGCTCTGGTCCATGGGGTCACAAAGAGTCGGACACAACTAAACGACTAAACAACAACAACAATCTTTTCTGAGCAGCATTTTAGGCACACACACTAATGAAAGATTAAACTATAAAGATGTTCATTTTTGATTATTTGCCCATTTACAGCAAATTTAGTTAAAAACTCTGTTTGGTTTTTTATCACCACCAGACAAAATAAGTATGACAGGATATTCTAGCCTCTGGATTACGGAGATAACGTAGAGGAAATGCCATTTATATTTACATTCTTTTCACAGGGCAACAAAACCACGCATGCAAGGAAATTAAAATTCAAAACTTAATTGGATTTTCATACTCCCTTTAAACAGGTAATATTGTTTTTCTCCCTTAAAAAAAAAGTGTATCTGAATGTGAGGATTTAATTCAAGGAAGCCTTCGTTGAAGGGCTAGTTGTCCTTTGGTGCAAAATGCTTCATTAAAAGCCATTTAAAGTCTATCTCACCCCAATATTTTTCCGAGCAGATATGTTGCTGCATCCTGGTATTTCAATTTTGCTCTGAAAGGCGAATGTAAATGTTAGCTGAAGCAAAAAAAAAAAGAAAAAAAAAAGAATGGGCCTCTTCTTCCTATGCTGCATCCCTGGTCATTTCATCCTCAGGGACCAGGGAAAGGGGAGAAACTGGAACCAGATCACATTCAAAGGGGAATTGACCTAATTGTGGGATATTTACAACACAGTCAAACCAACAAGGCATGTTTGCTAGATAGGCACATGATAGGGGCTGGAGCTCACAGAGTTTTCCTGTAAGTTTGCTAGAGAGAACTCTGAGAGACACTCGCACTGTGCCCTGACCTTAAGTACCTCGGTTCTCAAACGCCTTGATACTCAAACAACTTGGAACCCAAATACTGCAAACCCAGAAGTAAGTGTTCCAGTTTGCGAACTTTATTTGGAAGCCAAACATGCTCCGTTTTGAGTGTTACACTTCTGATTTGAGTGCCACACTTCCATTTTGAGTTTTATACTGAGGTCTGTCTGATTTTGGTATTTATTTTGCGTTTCGGTTTTTGCGGCTCTTTTTTGTTTTGTTTTTGTGACTGTGTGGAACCCAGTTCAGCTACTGATTGATTGATTGATTGTATGACTGTAGTATATTGTTTATTGCCTTCATTTATGGATCAATGGTCTCGTTAGATAGTAAAATTCATGTTAAATGGCTGTTTTAGGGGTTGTTTTTAAAAGTCTGGAATGGATTAATCCATTTTGCATTACTTTCTATGGGAAAGCGCACCTTGGTTTTGGAACACCTTGGTTTTGGAACAGACCTCCAGAACGGATTAAGTTTGAGGATCAAGGTACCACCGTATAATCTCCTCACCTGGCTAGTCACTTCCCCTGTGCTCTTTTTCCTCTCTTCACTCTTACCTCTTCACCTCATCACCAAGCCAGAAATGTGAGAATAAATTGCATGTCTGAGCTCCATTGCTCAGACACCATCTTAAACTAGACTTAAGCATGTCTGTCTAACTGAATTACCATTTTAAACCTGCCTGAACAAAGCTGCTGTATCTGATATTCAGCAACAGAAACTCTGAGTGAGTAAATGCTATTTTTACCTTTTACAAGACTGTGTGTGTGATTATTGCTTTAAGGGTGAAACACCAGGAGAATCCAGTCTGCCTTGAGGCATCCTGGATTACTCAAAGGCTGCACACATTCCAGCTTGCTGAACTACAACTCCCATCAACCCCAGTGAGCATGACTCATTGGCAAGGAATAATGGGAGTTTAGCAACATCTGGAAGGCCAAAGGTTCTCCACTCCCTGCTGCAGACTACTGACGTAGATGTACCAATGCTCTGACTCTGTATAAGACAGCTTCCAATGTTGTCTGACCTGCTGGGAGCCTGAGAGCCCCGTTCCTGCCTCTCTCCACCTGGCCCAGGGCAGGGCCTGACAGACTTCATAAGAACTGCTGCTGCTGTCCAGCAGGGACTGAGGTATTTTGGGGAAAGTTTTGTTGGGAGTTTTTGCTGTTACTGATATTAATTTTTTGTATTTTTATTTTTATGTGGAAATTGTTCAGTTTCGTTATGTAGTTTTTGATGTGTTTTACAGTGGTACCTCGGGTTACAGACGCTTCAGGTTACAGACTCCACTAACCCAGAAATAGTACCTTGGGTTAAGAACTTTGCTTCAGGATGAGAACAGAAATCACACAGTGGCTTCACAGCGGCAGCAGGAGGCCCCATTAGCTAAAGTGGTACCTCATGTTAAGAACAGTTTCAGGTTAAGAACAGACCTCCGGAATGAATTAAGTTCTTAACCCAAGGTACCACTGTATTTATTTTTATGACTACTTTGCTATGTTTGTAACAATGTAAATCTTTTCATATTGTAAGCCTCCTTGAGCATTGTTTAGCTGTGGAAGAAGAAGAAGAAGAAGAAGAAGAAGAAGAAGAAGAAGAAGAAGAAGAAGAGTAGTAGTAGTAGTTTGGATTTGATATCCCGCTTTATCACTACCCGAAGGAGTCTCAAAGCGGCTAACATTCTCCTTTCCCTTCCTCCCCCACAACAAACACTCTGTGAGGTGAGTGGGGATGAGAGACCTCAGAGAACTGTGACTAGCCCAAGGTCACCCAGCAGCTGCATGTGGAGGAGCGGGGAAGCGAACCCAGTTCACCAGATTACGAGTCTACTGCTCTTAACCACTACATACAAATAAAATGATGATGATGATCAGCAGATGGCGACCCTTGAAGCCACCCCTGCCTGCATGCATACTATGACTAATCAATTCTAGAGTAATAGAAATGCTGTTTTGGTCTTGAAGGATCTGCAATTTCTCCTTCACATTTTTCCCCCTGGCCATGATTTGTCAAAAATCACACTTCAAGAAATACAGTTACCTATGCTGTGGAGAGAGAGGGGGGGAAAAAAAGCCCCACACACTGCTGCACAAGGAAATGGGTGTCTCTGAATGAGGGTCTAATTATAAAACCATCAGTCCATTTGTGTGGCTTTTTGACCATCCACGGCAGCTAAGCAGGCAGGTCAGGAGGCTTCCGTGAAGTTTAACGTTCTCAGTGTTAAGGCCGCACTTCGCACCACAGCATTTTCAAGTGGGTGGTTGATAATGATATGGTGTGACATTTTTCCCACCTGTGAGTGTGTGTTGCTATTGCTGCAACAGTTCCATTTCAACAGCAGCTAATGAGTTATACAAGTGAATATATATTCGAAATGCAGGGGGTTGGGGGTTGGGGAGGGAAGAGAGACATTGCTCAGTAGGAGAGAACATATTTGTCACACAAAAGGTCTCACAATCAGTCCGTGGCATGTGTCGTCTTTGGGAAATACCTTTCTGAATCAAAGCAGGCCTAGATCTGCTCAGTGGCAGACTGTCCAGAAACCACAAATGCACCCACCTTAGGTTCCAAGTTTTATATAAGAAAGAAAGATATACCGGTAGATGTGAGTCTCCACCCCCATCGTTCTGCCCGGAAGCTGAGGTCCAGCGCCGAGGGCCTTCTGGTGGTTCCCTCATTGCGAGAAGCAAAGCTACAGGGAACCAGGCAGAGGGCCTTTTCGGTAGTGGCGCCCGCCCTGTGGAACGCCCTTCCAGCAGATGTCAAAGCGATAAACAACTACCTGACATTCAGAAGACATCTTAAGGCAGCCCTGTTCAGGGAAGTTTTTAATGTATGATATTTTAGTGTTTTTTGGTTTCTATGGAAGCCGCCCAGAGTGGCTGGGGAGGCCCAGCCAGATGGGTGGGGTACAAATAATAAATTATTATTATTATTATTATAGATGTATAATAAAAAAGAAGATGAGATATATTTGCAAGAAAATAACCTAGTAAAATGATAAGGAATAAAATAATAGGCAATGCGCAAGACCTTTGCTGTTGTGATAAATGGGAATAGCCACCACAGAAGGGAGATCAGGAGCTCCTGGGAGGACAAGCACATTGAATAGTGTCCAAGTTACAGGACCACAGAGAGCATTCTCTCAAGCACTTTGCAGGGAGTCTAAGATGTGGATTCAGCACCATGGACAGCACTTTTGCAGCTGAAGCCAGGAATTCAAGTTGTCTCAGCAAGATCCTGGAAAAGGTAAATCAAAGGCACATAAAATGGTGCCTTGGCTGCCTTCAGCAGCCCAGCTGTATTGCTGGGGCAAAATGTAGCATGGACCTATTGTATTCTCTGCGTGTGATCTGTGGCTTTCTAGATATTGTTGGGACTCTGCCACTGATCAGCAAAACCAGTGGTCAGAGATGAAGGGGAATTGTAGTTCAGCATATATCTGGAGGGCCAGGGGTAATAATAATAATAATAATAATAATAATAATAATAATAATAATAATAATACAAAGACGAATAAATAACTTCCTTTTTAAAGCAGAAGTCTGCCAGGTGTGTTCTCTGCTTTAAAACATGATGTTAGAAGGGCAGAGAAGGGTTGCATGATATCATCAATTGTTTACTCTCATGGAATGGAATTTTGGTGCGCTGATTTCTCAGTATTGCATCAGTGCCCCAGGAGGGAAGATCACTGATGCGAAGGCAAGAACAGCCACCCTCCCCAAACTGCCAATGAAGCCAGGCTGTGAAACAATGGGAGGGGTACAATTAGGTTGTCACGTCACGAGGGGAAATGTTGCATTTATCCCCAATTACAACAATGGTTTTTGGGGCTACAACATTTTCAAAGTATTTTGAAAAGTATGACAACATTTTCAAAGTATTTTGCACCGGAATTTTGTGAACTAAGTAAATTGCGCACACATGCACGTGCACAAACATATTCTAATAAATTGCGCTAATAATGTATGTTACTGTAAAATGCAGATTATACTATTTACTCCAGGGCTTTGTCTGATGTAGGAATGTATTGTCCTCCAGATGTAGGTGGACTACATCTCCCATCATGTCCGACCACTGCCCATGTTGGCTGGAGCTGATGGGAGCCAGAGTTTGCTGCTTGTAAGCAAGGCCAGGAAGTTACAAAGTTTAACACCAGCTCAGTCAGCTCTGCCACAGGGGTGTAATAATAATAATAATAATAATAATAATAATAATAATAATAATAATAATAATAATAATAATAATTTATTATTTATACCCCGCCCATCTGTCTGAGTTTCCCCAGCCACTCTGGGCGGCTCCCAATCAAGTGTTAAAAACAGTACAGTATTACATATTAAAAACTTCCCTGAACAGGGTTGCCTTAAGATGTCTTCTGAATGTCAGGTAGTTGTTTATCTCTTTGACATCTGATGGGAGGGCGTTCCACAGGGCAGGCGCCACTACCGAGAAGGCCCTCTGTCTGGTTCCCTGTAGCCTCACTTCTTGCAATGAGGGAACTGCCAGAAGGCGCTCAGCACTGGATCTCAGTGTCCAGGCTGAACGATGGGGGTGGAGATGCTCCTTCAGGTATACAGGTGTAAGAAGGCAACATTTTCCATTCTGCCCTGCACTGTAGGCAGCACTGTTTCCTTTCTGCCACTGTTCATCTTCCACCAAAAGCTGGCTAATTGTCTTGCTGTCCCCTTTGGGGAAATTGCACAAGGAGTCATAGGAGGCAACCTCTAGAGGTCATGGGAGCTTCGCCTCCACAATAAAATGTTTGAGGGGGCCGGGCCCCCACAAAGTTGATGGTGTGTGTGAACTGTTTCATGTGATCAATTGTGCAGGGTGGAGCTTACCTAGGCCCCCCACAATGTTTTATTCAAGTTGGCACCCCGTAAGGAATTCATAAATAACGTTAGTTACGTTGTCATTGCGCTGTTTCTCCCCACTCATTCCAGCCCAAACACAATGCCAATTTGGCAGTAAGGGACCATAATCAATTACACATCATTTGTGGACTGAAAGCAGCAGCAACAGTGAATACTGATCATATACGCTGGCTTGGTTTCTGTTCAGCACCTGGGAGAATAAGCAAGCATCAGCAATTTCTGCTCCGGTGTCCATTTTCGTCGAAATCCTCCAGCACCCCTACTCCAGCATTACAGTAACTGCACACAAAGGCTTTTTGGCTCTGCAAAGGAAGGAAGGAAGCAAACAGACAGTGGCAGGCTTGAGCACCTGGGAGTGGTTACTGTCAGATGATGGAGAGCAAGAGGGAGCAGATTTGAGCTTCCTTCCCTTTGGCTCCAGTTTTGCCTGCAATGCTTATTGAACGGGGTGGTGTGGAGGAAAAGAGGGCAATAAGATTAGACAATGTGCATTTTTTACTTTCCCCTTCTCTCATCTTTTTTTTATAAGTCCCACAACTGTCACTGAAGTGTACATAACAGCAGAAGGATTCTTTCCTATCACTGTATATTTGGGAGACTTTATTTAGGGAGCTTTTCCTCCACACCCTGTCTTGCAGTGAAGGATGAATTGCAGCCGCAATAAATTACCTCCTTGCAGAAACAGGCAAAGCAGAGGAATGGCTTGCTGGCTTGTTTCTGGCACTGGGGCCTTTGCAGAGATATGCAGGTGGAGTGAGTGAGTGAGTGAGGTTTGCCTTAGCCACTGCCTGATCACAGTGTGTGTGTGTGTGTGTGTGTGTGTGTGTGTGTGTGTGCACTTCAAAAATGCTGAACTCCTTGTGACCCTGAAAGGAAGCTCTCTAGCCTGGGAGAACAGGGAAGATGAGCCAGGGGAACATTCCTGAATGAAGAAGCAGGGGCATTTTTAACCTCTGTTTTGGAGCAAAGGGTGAATGTGTATGTTGGAGGACCATACCAAAATCATTGGCTGGAAAGTCATCTCAGACACATTAACCTATTTCCAGTCTCTGCCAGCTCTGCAAGTGCTCAATCATAGGTTTATTCTTTCCCATTTTTGCAGTCTTTTTTTTAAGGCACACATGTGCGCGCGTGCACACACATGGATGCAGTGGTTCAGGGTTGCGGGGGAATGAAAACCTGTCACTATTTTCTGCAGCAAGGTCCCTGTCTCCAGTTTTCTAGAGCTGCCCAGTCATCAAGAAAAGGAAACTTTGCAGCCACTGTATGCTCCAAAGCATTTAAGAACACTGACAACACAGGGTGCTTCAGTATCAAGAGAACAGGGGGCAAGGTTTGTTACGTATAAGGGAACTTCATAGAAAACACCATTTACATCACTCCAAAAGATTACCGTATATTGGAGCAAGTAAAATCATTTGCCTGCATATGTGAGCAGAAAGTAATAGATCTAGCTGAAAGGCAACACACGGAGATCTACATCAAGCATTACAATGCATCCCTAATTCTTATTATTTTATAATCTTAGAAGGGGCGTGGCTGTGACTATCATGAAGGGACCCCACACATCTGAATTTGCCACTACACTGGAAAACAGGGACACTTGCAGGGTCCACATCTTGTCTCCCTGTATGTGCTGTAGTTGCAAGATCCATACATGGAGTGCAGGCTGGACTTTAATGTTCCTTCCAACTCTAAGATTCTATGGTTCTGTGATTTCCATGACAAACAGCGAACCACTTTTCAAACTGAGATGACTTTGAAAACATTTTTTTTTAAAGTGGACTAGATGGGCTTCTTCTACTCAAAGAAAATAAAAATAGGAAAATCTCATTGGGGAACACAAGTCTTTGGTGTGCGCCTAAAGAAATTCATTGGCTCCTGAACTCTGTCTTCAGATCTCTCCTGCAATGTTGGGGCTATAACATTGTGATAACCAGCCCTAGGGACACAATGGGATTAAAATCTAGATGAAGTTGAACCAAAGACGGAAGAAATTGAAGTTCAAGGTTTCTTCCAGAATTCAACTTAATTTAATTGTAGTTTTGAAGTTTGCACCAGGGGCACCTCCAGATCCCCTGGTGTAATAACAGAAGAAACCTAATTAAGAGACGCTAATGAGAGACACTATTAAAAATCCTGCTTGCTTTGATGAATTTCCTTGCTAGGCTTGTGCTGCAAATAAACAATAGGTTCAGATAGTTTTCGGCCTTAAAGTGTAAATTACCACCATACTATCAACTGATCTTGGCAGCCAATTAAATCAAATAAATGTTGTCTCAATGCATTAGGAAGAAATATGAATTAATCCAACAACAGAATCCATTAAAGTGGAAGATTTTTCAGGATATAAATGGAAGTAATTAAGGCCATGGTTCTTTTCATATTGTGGATGGCTTTCCAGTTATCGTCACCGAATGGAGAAAGGGGATTTGCCTCCATTGCTAGAATAGCTGCTGCAAACCTATGCAAATATGCTCAGAAGTACACGTCATTAAGTTCAGTGCTCTTTATTGCCAAAACCTTGGTGGAACATAGTCCTCCAAGATCAGCAGGCAGACAACACATTCTGATTACAGTGGTGCCTCGCAAGATGAAATTAATTCATTCCGCAAGTTTTTTCTTCTTGCGAGTTTTTCATCTTGCGAAGCACGGTTTCCCATAGGAATGCATTGAAAATCAATTAATGCGTTCCTATGGAAGCCGCTTGCCAGGCTGGCGGTGCGGAGAAGGGCTTTTCTCCCCACTGCAAGCCTTCAGGACAGGTACGGGAACAGAGGGGAAGGGGCGCAGCGCTTCTCCTCTGTTCCCGGGGCTTGCGGTGGAGGAGGGTTTTTCCTCCCCACCGCCAACATTCAGAACAGCATTCTGAATGTTGGCGGTGGGAAGGAAAACCCTCCTCCCACCGCAAGTCTTCAGGACAGCCTTCTGAAGGCTGGTGATGGGGCGGAAAGACCTCCTCCTGCCGCCAGCCTTCGGAGCAGCCTTCCAAAGGCTGGCGGTGGGGCAGAGAGCCCTCCTCCCGCCGCCAGGCTTCGGAGCATCCTTCCGAAGGCTGGCGGCGGGAGGAGGTCTTTCCACCCCACCGCCAGGCTTTGGAGCAGGCTTCCGAAGGCTGGCGGTGGGAGGAGGTCTTTCCGCCCCACCGCCAGGCTTTGGAGCAGGCTTCCGAAGGCTGGCAGCGGGAGGAGGTCTCTCCGCCCCACCGCCAGCCTTCGGAGGAGGTCCGAGGACAGTGGGGAAGACGCGCTGCGCTTCCCCGCTGTCCCGGAGATTTCCCTATGGGCTTTCGTCTTGCGAAGCAAGCCCATAGGGAAATTCGTTTTGCGAAGCGCCTCCAAAACGGAAAACCCTTTCGTCTAGCGGGTTTTCCGTCTTGCGAGGCATTCGTCTTGCGGGGTACCACTGTACTCTGATTATGACTATGTACTTGTTTATGCTAATTCGCTTCATTGGGTTCTAGAGATAAGCAGAGAATGGGCAGGGTAATCTACTGCTTGTATCATCATCATCATCATCGTCATCATCTAGTATTTTATTTATTTGCTGATTTCATTATTTTAATATAACCCACATGGAGAGTTTTCACTGACAGGTGACATGGAAATTGCCCCCAAAAATATCCCCTGGTATTTGACATTCTAAGTACATTTGATCAAGTTGGTTGCAGCAACTCACAGGGTTCTATTTGTATCATCTATGGCATCATAAGAAGAAGACCCAAAGCCTATCTTGTCCAGCATCCTATTCTAGCAGTGGCCAACCAGATGTCTATAGGAAGCTTGCAGGCAGGACCTGAACACAACACTTTCCCCCAGGAGTTCCAGCTTGGCACCAAAATTTGCGGGGGAATTTTGTGGGTGCTCGGGCACCCAGGGTCCCAGGGGGTTGGCGCTTATGCTTCCCCCTCCTGTGGTTTCCAGCAATTGGTATTTAGAAGCATACTGCCTCCAACAGAGGAGGGAGCATGCAACCATTGTGGCTAGTAGACATTAATAGCTTTCTCCATGTATTTGTCTAACCCTTTTCTTTCTTTTTCTTTTTCTAATTTTATTTTATTTCCATGCTTATTACATACAAAAAAAGGGGAACAATACTGAAAAGGGGGTACGACTTAAGAGGGGAGGGAAAAGGAAAGAAAATGAGATTTACACAATCTGTTATTAAGATAAAAATTATGACAAAAATTTATGATTACAATTTCATGTTACAATAAACGTAAAAAAATCTCATCTTTTATACCCAACTTCCCATTTTTCCTTAATTCTTTTTACATAAATTTACTGCCATATCAAAATACTATTTTTTTATGTTGCTATTTTCACAATTTAGAAATGTTTATATTTATATAAGCAATTAATAAAAACTGCTCCAACAATTACTTTTGGTTGCTTTGTACATTTTGGCTAATTTCCATGGAGTTAAATACTGCCAGTGTTGTCTAACCCTTTTCTAAAGCCATCCAAGTTGCTCACCATCATTGCCTCTTGTGGGAGCTAATTCCATAGATTCCCTATGAACTGTTTGAAGAAGCACTTGCTTTTGGTACCTGGGAACCCCCCTCCCCTGCCATACACACACCGGTACCGTACTTTTAAGTCACATCCACATGAGAGCCCAAGATGTACAGGAACATCCTTCTGTCCACTTCTCCCCACCTCTCTTCCCCGCACACACCTTTGGCCTACTGTCTCACTCCCTTGCATCTCCACTGCAGACAAAGGGGATGGATGAACTTTCTCCACCAACAAGGATGAGCTGTTGGCAGCGCAAGACACATGCGAGCCCTGGAGTAACCAGCCAGGTCCCGAGGGTGGCAGCCAACAAGCCCAGATGGCTGGCTTCACTTAATTGGTGCTTTATTTTTTAAATTTGCAGTCAACATCACACTACTCCATCCCTTAATTGCACAGTCTAAAATAAACCAGTGTGGTGTAGTGGTTAAGAGCGGTAGTCACGTAATCTGGGAAACCGGGTTCGCGTCTCCGCTCCTCCACATGCAGCTGCTGCGTGACCTTGGGCCAGTCACACTTCTGTGAAGTCTCTCAGCCCCACTCACCTCACAGAGTGTTTGTTGTGGGGGAGGAAGGGAAAGGAGAATGTTAGCCGCTTTGAGACTCCTGAAGGGGAGTGAAAGGCGGGATATCAAATCCAAACTCTTCTTCTTCTTCTTCTCTTCTAAACAAAGGGCTTTAAGTTTCGCCTTTCCTCTCTTGCTCCACCTAGCCTTCTCTTTCCCTTGCGCTCCATTTCAAAGTAAGGCTTCGGATGTCTGACATGCATTCATTTAGATGATAGAAGTGGGGAGTGTTGAAGGAAGGGGAGATGTCTTAAGTGCCTGATATATAGCTCCTTGGCTTGTGGTCAACCATTCCATCAGCCGTTTCCAGGAAAAGCACCCCATCTGGAGCACCAGGAGCCAAAAGAACAATTTGGTTGGTGTCTTGGGGCCAGCTTTAAACCAGTTCAAACTAATCCACCACATAGCGTCTGGGTCATATTACTTCTGCTAAGATGCTACTGCTTTCTTTCCAGGTGGGAGGTATTATGAATCATCCCGGGATTGGAAGGTAAAATTTATTAGTCATCTTTGCTCCCTCAAGAAGACCAGCGGAGGAGAATTTGCCTCCCACAGTGGCACCAGCTGCATAGCTAGATCCAGACTCACCAGCCAAGAAAGCACACTTTTCAGAGTCCAAAACAAGAAATGATCTCACCAGGAAGGGATGAAAGATGGATCTTCTCAGTAAACTCTTACCCATATCTGGTCATGTACTTCCTTACACAGCCTTCCAGCCATCTCAGGAGTGTTAGAAGGAGCTTCACAGTGACCCTGTTAAGGAACAGTCTGGCAGAATGGGGCCATAGACAGGAGCCAGGGTACCCATTAATCTGTATGGCAGCCTGAGATGTAAGAAGGCAGTTATTTCTATTGACCTGTATTCATCACCACCAGGCGTGTTTCAGTTCTGCTGCACTTCTGGACTTCATTACAGTCCCAATGAAATTATTTGAGTGCCTCACCATGAGCATCATCCCACACTTAAGGAGGCTTGGGGAATAAGGATTTCAGGATATCTGATGTCCAGAGAAAGGCTTTGGGTGTTCTGGGAAATTACATTTACCAGGTTCCTTGATACTAGGGAAGCTGCTAATGCAGTGTTGAAGATGCCATGGAGGGAAACTGATCAGATCAGATTATAATCTAAACCAAAAAAGAGGTACAGTGGTACCTCCAGTTAAGTACTTAATTCGTTCCGGAGGTCCATACTTAACCTGAAACTGTTCTTAACCTGAAGCACCACTTTAGCTAACGGGGCCTCCTGCTGCTGCCGCGCCGCCAGAGCATGATTTCTCTTCTCATCCTGAAGCAAAGTTCTTAACATTAAGCACTATTTCTGGGTTAGCGGAGTCTGTAACCTGAAGCGTATGTAACCCGAGGTACCACTGTACATGGATTAATGACTCTCTAAAACTGCTAGCGCATTTACAAAGCTAAGCAGGTCCAGTATGGTTTCGAATCGGATTGGGGACTGTATGTTGAGATCCTAGCTTTGCAGGGGGGGTTGGAGCAGTTGAACCTTGGGGTCCCTTCCAACTCTACAATTCTGCAAACTTCAACAACATTTCTGTGTGGAACACTTCTGAGAAATCCTGCTGTCAGCATGATTCCGGCTTTCTTCAAATTTCCTCAGATGTTTTGCCTGAGGAGCAACCTCTAGAGTCCATTGAAAATCCGTTCTCATGTGAATTTCAGGTGACAACTGTAATGAACTGCAGAACCCCCCGTGAGAACTTCCTTCACTTTTACCAAAACCTGTCAGGCTTCCCTTTGAAATTCCTTGGGTGCATCTACAGTGGAAGAGCCACAAGGTTCCCTTTCAATGTTGCTTTATGACAGACAAAAGAAAATCCTTCTTTTACAAAGCACAGTTAAGCTATGGTATTTGCACCCACAAGAGGGAGTGATGGGCACCAATTGAAAAGAGGATTAGACAAATTTATGAATGATAAAACTTTCAGCAGCTACTAACCACAATGGCAATGTTCTACCTCTACTGTCATAGGCACTATGCCTTTGAATATCAATTGTATTGGGTTGCAAGTGTGAAGAGTTCTGTTGCATTCAGATGTTTCTAGTAGTAGTAGTAGTAGTAGTAGTAGAAGAAGAAGAAGAGGAGGAGGAGGAGGAGGAGTTTGGATTTGATATCCCGCTTTATCACTACCCTAAGGAGTCTCAAAGTGGCTAACATTCTCCTTTCCCTTCCTCCCCCACAACAAACACTCTGTGAGGTGAGTGGGGCTGAGAGACTTCAAAGAAGTGTGACTGGCCCAAGGTCACCCACCAGCTGCATGTGGAGGAGCAGGGAAGCGAACCCAGTTCCCCAGATTACGAGTCTACCGCTCTTAAGCACTACACCACACCAGCTCTCATAGGCATCTGGTTGACCACTGTGAAAACAGGATGCTGGATTATATGGGCCTTTGGGCTGATCCGGCAGGGCTCTTCTTGTGTTCTGAATACCAGTCATTGGGTTCATTAAGCAAAAGAGAGCTGTTGCCTTCATGTCCTGCTAAGAGGTTTTCAGAAGCATCTGGCTGGCCCCTCCTGGAACAAAGGATGCTGGCTGGAGTTGGCAGGCAAAATTATAATGCATTTTCCTTGTTGCTTTCATGAATACAGTGGTACCTCTGGATACGAACGCTTCTGGTTGCACATGCGTCAGGTTACGAGCTGTGCTAACCTGGAAGTAGTTGCTCCAGGTTGCGAACTTTGCCCTGGGATGAGAGCAGAAATCATGCACCAGGAGGCGCACTTTTGCTAATGGTGCCTCATTTTAAGAACAGTTTCAGGATAAGAACAGATCTCCAGAACGGAAGTAAGTTTGTAAACAGAGGTACCACTGTATATGCATTATTATATACAATTCCACCTGATATGCACATATCATCCACACTGATTGATTGGAGAACCGCACTGCAAAATTCAGAGAAGTGCAAATTTCAAAGTATGACTGTGTTTCATAGAATCATAGAAAAGGGACGCGGGTGGTGCTGTGGTCTAAGCCACTGAGCCTCTTGGGCTTGCTGACTGGAAGGTCAGCAGTTTGAATCCCTGTGATGGGGTGAGTTCCTGTTGCTTTGTCCCAGCTCCTGCCAACCTAGCAGTTTGAAAGTACGCCAGTGCAATCAGATAAATAGGTACTTCTATGGTGGAAAGGTAAACAATGTCTCCATGCCCTCTGGCTTCCACCATGGTGTTCCATTGTGCCAGAAACAGCTTAGTCATACTGGCCACATGACCAGAAAACTGTATGTGGACAAACGCCAGCTCCCTCAGCCTGAAGCGAGATGAGTGCCACAACCCCATAGTCGCCTTTGACTGGACTTAACCATCCAGGGGTCCTTTACCTTTACCATAGAATGGTAGAGTTGGAAGGAACCAGGAGAGTCATCTAGACTGGCCCCCTGCAATGCAGGAAACATTTGCCCAACATGGGACTCGAAGCCACAGCCCTGAGATTAAGGATCTCGTGCTCTCCTTACTGAGCTATCCTGGCTCATGAAACATTTTGGGAAGTGTGGATCTGGTAGATTCGCCTTCAGATGCAGACTGCATCAAATTTCTCCCCCAATCCTTCTCTGCTCGTAGCTTCCCTGCCTGCAGAACCCCTGAACAAGGTCTTCTAATAAGCATAATCCCATGGCTGGAAGAGCTTTCAAATTTGCTTGTTTCCCAACAATATGTTTGTTCTACTGTTTTACTGGAATGGGGCGTTTGGAAACAGAACATGCTCCACCAAGACAGCAGCCAGCTAATAGACAATCCTGTCCCATTCCACTCCCTAACCCCCCAATTTTATTGCAATTGGCTCTCGAGAAAAGATAAGAAAGCATCAAACTTTGGGGGCACACACGTTGCCCATTAGATGGTTCCAGAGCATTGTTCTTCCTTGGAAGCCACAGTTGGCTGCAAATGTACAAGCTTCCCCAGACGATTTCAGCTCATTTGACAATCCAGATTATAAAATTGGCAGCAAACCAGAGACAGGCTGTGGGGGGGGGGGGAGAGAGATTCGACTGTGCATAATTAAGGCCTTTGCTTCTTCCTTTCCAATTCCCCTTTTTTTCGCTGAGGGGACGACACTTGTACAAAAGACACATAAAGATACAGGCCTCGGATGTGCAGGAGTTCATTTAAGAAAATACACCTTTCAACATATAATTCCTTTCGACTCTTTTTTCTCCTCCTCCTCCCTCCCTCCCTTCTCTGTCTTGTTCAGGCTCATTATCTCTTGCTTTCCCTTGTATGGTTTCCTCTGAATCTGAGCTCACAATGACTCATTTGGGGAGCAGGGCGGAGGGGGTGCGGAGACTAAACTACCATGCTAGACTCTGTCCCCAGGGCAGCTTGACAATACTGCCTATTATCTGGCATCTTGAAAGGCTGACTTAAAGGCATGAGTTCGTCAAACACACTTCCTTTCATCCTCTCACCTCCAGGGATGCAAAGCAGAGAGGGGCACAGACAGCAGCATCGCTTGCCTTTTCTTAAAGCAGCAGCAGAGAATTACTTAGGCCCCATCCGTGCTATGCATTTAAAGGACGGCGGTGCCACTTTAAGCAGTCATGGCTTCCCCCAGAGAGTCCTGGGAACTGTGCTTTCTTAAGAGGGTTGAGAGGTGTTAGGAGGCTCCTTTTCCCTTCACAAAGCTGCAATTCCCAGAGTTCCCTGAGAAGAGGGATTTATTGTTAAACCATTTGGAAATGTGTAGCTCTGTAAGGGGAATTTTTTTGGGGGTGGCAGTTCTCCTGACAACACACCCTCCAATATTTCTCTGATGGAAACAGGGGTGTCCTAAGGAAAAGCGCGACATTCCAGGATCAAATCAGAAACCAGGATGGTCAGTTTATTAATGCTTGGGTCATAGGTCATTCACATGCAAGATAAATAAATACAAAACCCAACAGTATAAAATCCTGCATAAAAGACTGCATAAAATCATGTGGCTGCATGTTGTTGTTTAGTCGTTTAGTCATGTCCGACTCTTCGTGACCCCATGGACCAGAGCACGCCAGGCACTCCTGTCTTCCACTGCCTCCTGTAGTTTGGTCAAACTCATGCTGGTAGCTTTGAAAACACTATCCAGCCATCTCATCCTCTGTTGTCCCCTTCTCCTTGTGCCTTCCCTTCATGGATCACTGCCTTGCCGCGGCGAAGGGGCTTGAATAACTCAGAGAAGCAATGAACTATGCCGAGCAGGACACCCAAGATGGACAGGTCATAGTGGAGAGTTTTGACCAAACGTGATCCACCTGGAGGAGGAACCGGCAAGCCACTCCAGTATCCCTGCCAAGAAAACTCCATGGACACGTTGCTGCATAGAATCATACATAAAATCTACATCTTTGAAGTACAGTCGTACTTTGGATCTCGAACACCCTGGAACTCGGACGTTTTGGCTCCTCAGTGCTACAAACCCAGAAGCGATTGTTACAGTTTGTGAATGTTCTTTTGGAACCCAAACGTCTGACGGGGCTTCTGTGACTTCTGATTGGCTGCAGGAGCCACAATTTGGTTTTCAAACATTTTGGAAGTCGAACGGACTTCTGGAATGGATTCCATTCGACTTCCAAGGTACAACAGTACTGCTTAAGTCGCGTGTAACACATACAGAACTTAGATATTGAGAGGGTAAAAATTTAATACAAACGGAAACATTAATTTTGACATGTGTAGTGTAGGTGGGGGCAGACACAAGCAAGTGGGACAAGCAACAAAATGTTGCAGTATGGAGTGTGGCCTGCTTGGGACTACGGCCACTCTATTCCATTCCCTGCCCCTAAGAGTCTTCCAGTCAGCATTCCAGGGCCACTGAGCAGGATCAGTCCTCATGTGGCTGTTTCAGTGAGTATCCCTACCCTGATAAAGTTTTCTCCGTCTCTTTTTCTCTTTAAACCTTGTGGGTTCCCCCAAGCCTGATGAAACATCTTCCTCCTACATAGGGGGTGTCATTGTCATAGGGGCGCATAGTGCATTTCATTACGGTGTGCACTCAGGGATAGATAGGTAGGTAGGTAGGTAGGTAGATACACTGGTGGAGGAACGGGAGTGCAGAGGGAGCGGACCGCCCCCGGCACCACTATTCCGGTAGGGTGCCATTGCGGCAGCCCACCAGACACGCACTGCGCACTCCCACACACACCGGGTGCCATGCCCCCACAGGTGGCATGTCACACCCCTGTGGGCGGTGTGCCATGCCCTCGTGGGTGGCATACCACACCCCCAGGATGCGCACCATGCCCCCACGGGCAGCATGTCAGGCCCCGGGAGGAACGTCATGCCCCCAGGGGGCGCCAGCCACATCCCCGCCTGCTCTCTGCCCCTAGTAGCAGAGCATGCAGCTTCGCCACTGGATAGATAGATAGATGATAGATAGATAGATGATAGATAGATAGATAGATAGATAGATAGATAGATAGATAGACAGACAGACAGACAGACAGACAGACTTACAGTGGTACCTCGGGTTACAGTCGCTTCAGGTTACAGACTCCGCTAACCCAGAAATAGTACCTCGGGTTAAGAACTTTGCTTCAGGATGAGAACAGAAATCACGCAGCAGCAGTGGGAGGCCCCATTAGCTAAAGTGGTACCTCAGGTTAAGAACGGTTTCAGGTTAAGAACGGACCTCCGGAACGAATTGTTCTTAACCCGAGGTACCACTGTATTTCAATGAAGGAAGAAGGGAGGGGAAGAAAATGACAGGGCAAGCAAATAATGCCAAGCAAGAGGTAAAGATGCAAAAGGCTAACAAAGCAAGAAGCGGAAACAGTTGATCTTTCCTGCAGAGGTAAAGACCCATGTCAAACTGGGCAGAGGCAGGGCAGATCCGGAAGGCCAAGGGTGGTGTGGCTCCCTGTCTGTGTGTCACAAAAGCAGCCCCTCGTCCTCACAGATCTCTCTCTCTCTCTCTCTCTCTCTCTCTCTCTCTCCAACAGGATTACCAGCTGGGCTCTGATGCAGACAGAGCCAGGAGACAGATGCAGGCAGAATCAAAAGGCTGGAATGGATCCCATTGCCACTTCCAGAGAAAGACTCAGCAGAAGCTGCAGATCCCTTCTGGTCTTTTTCTTCTGCCTTCACCTCTCTCTGTTTGCTTCCCTTGATCCCAAGTCCTTTGAAACATATGGGTGCACCTGGGCAAACCCAGCACACCCCCTGGACCTGCCTATGGCTACTTAAGCAATATGGCTCACAGCCTGGACACCCGATAGAGGAGCAGCTGACAGGGAGGGGCAGCACTGTGCAGTGACATAACAGGTGGCGCCGTCACTTACCTGGAGGAAGATGGGAAGGGACAAGATGGCAAGAATATTGGCACAACAGTTTCATCTGGTTTTTGCTCTCTGACACTCTTAGCTGCTTTCTGTTGGACAGTTTAACATTAATATTTCTCAGGGGAAAGAAGGGAGGAAGGAAGGAAGGAAGGAAGGAAGGAAGGAAGGAAGGAAGGAAGGAAGGAAGGAAGGGAAAGAAAGAAAGAAAGAAAGAAAGAAAGAAAGAAAGAAAGAAAGAAAGAAAGAAAGAAAGAAAGAAAGAAAATAATAACTCAGACTGACCATAAGAATGTTGGTTGCCTGGAAGCTATGCATTATTCATGGGTTCTAGCATCTTCTGTTTTCTTTAGTTCTTTATGAATCCTGTTTAAATGAAGCTTTTTTAAAAAAAGAAAAGGAGAGTGCTGCATTTCATTTGTCTGAGTTTAAACCTTGAATAAACCTCTTTCGTTTCCTTTATTGATCGTCGCCAAAATTGCATATATATATTACAGCAGCAGCAAATTAAATGTCCTAATGACTGTATTTAAAAAGAGCACAGCACTGTCAATAGCAGATTGGATAAGACACAGAGAGAACTGGACATGACTTCAAAAATTACCTTGTAAATGCAGAAGCATTTCCACACCTTGTAGGAAACCAGCAAATTCTCCTTTATCCTAGACCCACAAATTAAAGTCCACTCTATGCATTACCTATTCCAGTTCAGGGGATCACTGCCACACGTGCCTAGCACTATGTTTGCCTTTCCTGGTGTTTGTTTCTCAATGCTAGTGCATTGGTGTCACTTTGGCTAGGATTTCTCCTCCCAGCCAATCAGATGTCGTGTACAGAGTGTGACACTAAGCAGCCAATCAGAGTTGGCTATGCAACATCACTAAGGACTAAAAAAAGCCAACTTGGAAGAAGGGCAAGTGTTCCCACCTTCAGTTTCCCCTTATTCTGCATGGGTACTGGAAAGGAAAGAGTCTCTTCCTGGACAATCCTATATTATGCCTTGGCAAGCCGGGGATGGTGGTGGTGGTGGTAAGCTGTCCCATAGCTGAGAAAGCAAGGATTACAGTAGTACCTCAGGTTAAGAACTTAATTCGTTCTGGAGGTCCGTACTTAACCTGAAACTGTTCTTAACCTGAGGTACCACTTTAGCTAATGGAGCCTCCCACTGCTGCCACCACACTGCCACCAGACGATTTCTGTTCTCATCCTGAAGCAAAGTTCTTAACCCGAGGTACTATTTCTGGGTTAACAGAGTCTGTAACCTGAAGCGTCTGTAACCTGAAGTGCCTGTAACCCGAGGTACCACTGTACTCCTAAGTCTGTGAGGCACTCTATTACATTTTAGCAGAGTGCAAAAACTTCCTGAGGAATTTTTTCATGGAGGGCTATGAAAAGTGCAGGGAGCCTTTAGCCATCCAGATGTTGCTGAACTACAACTTCCACCATCCCTGACCATTGGCGATGTTTGCTGGGGCTGATGGGAGTTGTAGTTTAGCAACATCTGGCAAGCCAAAGGTCTCCCTACGCCTGGGCCAGGATATTCCCGTTAGCATCACACCAGCGCTTGGATCCTTTCTGTAGGCTTATTGGTTCCAACACTCTCCATGTAAAGAGGTTGCTCATACCCTTTTTCTTAAATGCAGGTTGAAATGGAACATATAGATTTCTTCCTCCGCCATCTCCCAGTCCCACCATCATTGCTTGCCCCCCCCCTTTCAAAACCTCACTAAAGAGATGTCAAGCCAAGGGGTCGTCCTTCCCAAGGGCAAACCTCAAATGTCATCACTTCAGACAGAATACATTTCTCGACCGCAGAGTAATCAGAATCACTTTTCTGCATGACTGACACTTAGACCTGGGTGCACAAAGGGATCGGCTTGCCAGGTTGTGAAATTGTGGGTATAATAGCCGAGACTCTGATGCACCTGAGGAAGCGCGAAAGCATTTCATTTTGCTGTCTAGTGAGCTTTGAGAAAGAGACAGCCATGGAGAAGCTGCAACACTTTCTATTGCATTCAGGTTCCTTTGAATGAGCTTGCTTGCCTTTTATTATTTGTGCCTCCCCCCCCCCAGCCAGAGTTTGGTGCCACCCACCAGGCCTTTCTCTGAACTTTTTATTCGCTGATGTAAAAGAATAACTAAGCATGTGGAAGAAAGCCTCTGAGAAATAGCACTCGTCTTACAGAACAGAGATGGCGGCGAAAGATTCCTGTGTGACGCACAGAAACAAACTTCTAGAGCACATAAAAGCTCACTTCAAAGGAGAAGCAACGTCTTCTCCAGATCAGATCAAAATCCTGCCCAAGTAAGAATTCCTGACTTCTCCCCATCTCTGCTACCCCCCCTCCCATCCCCAAACGTCATCCCTGCCACCCCACACTCCAAGAACACACTTGCCCTTCCCTTTCTTTATGTATAGGTCAGATTGAGGAACACATTGCATTCTGGGTAAACTTCTGGGGGTCACGTGCTAGTGGTGGATGTGGCCAGAGCTAAAAATGAGCAGAGCTAGTTTCTAAATGCACTCACACATCCTTCTCTGCCCTCCCTCCAGACAAACAAAAGGCATTATCTGAGTTCAAGGACACATTCCAGCCAGGCAAAAACTCTGCTCTTCCCTCTCCTTGAGGGAAGGTGTGGCCACAGAGGGCTGTGGACTGGGGACAGTGGTGTAGCATGGGGGATCCCACAGGGGCAGTTCCCCTGGGTGCAAAATTGCTAGGGGGTGCAAAAATTCAGCACCCAGTATTGCCTCAATAAAGCTTCACACTTCTGTCACTGGGCTCCATTGAAATCAGCTTCTCCAAGCGAACCAGGAAGTGACCTCCCCAGACAATGGAACAACTCTTCTTTTCTTATCTCTGCACCTGTGATCTCCTGGGTGATACAGATGGCATTAGGCAGTTGAATGCGCATGCACACTCTGGCCCTTTCCCTTCCTTCCTTCCCTTCCCTTCCCTTCCCTTCCCTTCCCTTCCCTCCCCTTCCACCCCACCCCTCCACACTGCCCCAGGCACTGGCAACCTATGCTACAACACTGCCTAGGGAGGGTACTGAGGGCCAGATTGGAGGCTTTGGGTGTGCATTCAGCTCCCAGCTCTGAGGCTACCCAGCAGGGAATGCAGACCTCAGGTTAAAGAAGATTCACCACCCCTGCCTTAGAAAGACTCGGCCCATTCCAAGCCCTTCCATGATAGTTTCCTCTACTTTCTTCAGCCTCCCCTTCAATGCAGGCCCAACCAAAACACAATTTAAACTAAATTAAAACTGTTATCTGGGAGCTGCCTAGTTCAACGCTATCTTGACCAGAAGTCCCTCCCAAACACAAGCAGTGGTGAAGAAGGGTGGTGGTGATGGGATGGACTACATTAAGCTTGAAAGATTTACCAACATGAAGAATCCAGGTCAAGGACAAAGGCTGGCACCAGCACCTGGCATCCTCAGACAACTTCCAGGGCCCAGACATACCCAACAGAGCCCTCCAGTGATGATAGTTGCTCATCCCACTTACCTGTTCCACTGAACATACACTTATTAGGTGGCAGAGGCCAGGGCTGGCAAAATATCTGCCATTTGAAATTTCCCACAATTCCCTGGGCTCAGCAATGTGACACTGAGACTTTTTGAGAGGACCAAAATGGCAGATGTTATGTGGCTTCCTGCCACAGATCATGGCTTGCAATGGTAAACCACCTGGTGGCCAATAATTATATCAGAAAGGAGTGGTGATGTCAGAGGGGACCTCCCAGACCACACATTGCCCACTCTAACCTTGTCAAAGACTTTGCAAACAATGTTCAATTAGGGATGGGTGAGTTTGTCAATGGTTGCTCATTTTTCCAATCTTAATTCCAGATCTACACATTTTCGCATCAGTTTGTGAATTATTCTGAAAAAAGTGTTCATGAAAATTCAACAACATTTTAGTGCAAATTTCTCCTAATGGACATGTGTGTATGCATTTGTTTTCCTAATGCACATACTTCTGCAGAGTATTTTTTCCTAATCTAACACATGTTTAGTATTATATGCACTTATCTTCACCCTTAGGGACGCGGGTGGCGCTGTGGGTTAAACCACAGAGCCTAGGACTTGCCGGTCAGAAGGTTGGCACTTCAAATCCCCGCGACGGGGTGAGCTCCCATTGCTCTGTCCCTGCTCCTGCCAACCTAGCAGTTTGAAAGCACATCAAAGTGCAAGTAGATAAATAGGTACCGCTCCGGCGGGAAGGTAAACGGCGTTTCCGTGCGCTGCTCGGGTTTGCCAGAAGTGGCTTAGTCATGCTGGGCACATGACCTGGAAGCTGTACGCTGGCTCCCTTAGCCAATAAAGCAAGATGAGTGCTGCAACCTCAGAGTCGGCCACGACTGGACCTAACAGTCAGGGGTCCCTTTACTTTTACCTTTATCTGCACCCTTTACCCTAATACAGTGGTACCTCGGGTTACTTATGTTTCAGGTTACAGACTCCGCTAACCCAGAAATAGTACCTCGGCTTAAGAACTTTGCTTCAGGATGACAACAGAAATTGTGCTCCGGTGGCACAGCGGCAGCAGGAGGCCCCATTAGCTAAAGTAGTGCTTCAGGTTAAGAACATTTTCAGGTTAAGAACAGATCTCCAGAACGAATTAAGCACTTAACCCAAGGTACCACTGTATATGCATTTTTGTGCATGTTACTTAGCTAGAGAACTGCACTTCAAAACTCAGAGCAGCTCACATTTCCAATGATGGCTCCCTTTCTATCCATGCATTGTTTTGGAAAGTTCAGATTTTGGTACATTCATTTTTAATGTGCACTGAATTGAATTTCTCTCTCTTACATTCAACATTACAAGTGAGATCAAGCTGGTTTACAATAAATCTCTTAAAGGTTTGTCTTACTGCGCTTACATGGGTCGTACTTTTCAATTTCAATAGCCATATCCCAGACTCTTCTTTTATTAAAAAACAACAACAACAGCTACAACTGTGGAATAGTGAGAGGACAACCTTGTCCCCCCGCCCTCATTTATGGCCACTTGCCATTTTCTCCCTGCTACTAACAGATGGTTTATTAAAAACTACTATTTGGGAACTCTTCCACAGCTCCCTCTGAGCTGTGATTAGCATCCAGGACTTGGACGAGAAACAGAGAAATGCGTTCAGCTTTCATGTAAGTTGAGTAACTGTTGCATAAAAATCCCCACACCCTTCTTGAGTATGAAGATTTAGATGGAAAAATAAAAATAAAAATAAATGGAAGTTCGTGAAAATATGGTTCACCTTTCATTTCCATTCCCTTTTCTGTTAAAATAAAATAATTCAGAATTCTGAGTACCAGATGGGGAAAAGGAGAAAGACAGAGAATCATGTAATATAAAGACCATCAAACCTTCTTCACTCCTTCCCCATGACAAGTTCAAACAAAGGAAGCCCAGAAAAAGAACTTCCTTTTTTCAGGACAACACGATGCTGCTATTTATGGACCAGTAGGAGAATTAGAGCTGAAGTAATTAGACAAACAATGAAGTTGGAATAAATGGATATAATTATTCCAAAAGGTGGCAGATTGGCAGTCCTGAAGATGGAAGAGCTGTGCTCTCTCCATTGAAGAGAGAAAACCTGGCAAAAAGCTGAACTAGAATGGAATGGCCTTCATCCATGTAGTCCTGCCAATTCTTTGCCTGCTCCAGATGTTTTGCTCACATAAGAAGTCCTGCACTTGTCCTGTTGCACAGACACTCAGAGCCTGACTCACAAGGAACATTGTTAGGTGAAGAGGCCACGTCACTAGAACCTTTGCACCCCAAACCTTTGAGAGTAAACCTTTTCATTTATTTGGGTGGGGGTGGTAAAGTTCAATGCTGAAGTGTTTTGCTGAAGTGAGAATTGAGTAGATCAGGCATAGGCCCTCCAGATGTTTGGGACTACAACTCCCATCATCTCTAGCTAACAGGACCAGTGGTCAGGGATGATGGGAATTGTAGTCCCAAACATCTGGAGGGCCGGAGTTTGCCTATGCCTGGAGTAGATGGAGTAATGTAGTTGTAAGGAGATTGCTGAGTGACTGTGTTTGTGGAATTGTGGGTTTAGATTAGTGTTGTGCACTGTGAATTAGGAATGGGGGAGAAAATTGAATGAGTTCAGATTTCAAGGTGAATCTACCTAATTTATACCTCCAGAAACAATAGATGAACCAAATGTAGAAACCAAGCCTTATAAGTTGAAGGAGCTGGGTATGTTTATCCTGGAAAAATTAGGATTTCAAAAGATGACTATGCTTCATAGAATGATAGAACTGTAGAGTTGGAAGGGAGCCTGAGGGTCATCTTGTTCCACACACTGCAATGCTGGGAACTCAACTAGATCATCCATGACAGGTGGCCATCCAACCTCTGCTTAAAAACCTCCAAGGAAGAAGAGTCCACCACCTCCCGATGGAGTCCATTCCACTGTTGAACAGCTCTTACTGTCAGAAAGTTATTTCTGATGTTTAGCCATCATCATCATCATTTTTTAATTTGTATACCGTCTTTCTATCTTACAATACTCAAGGCGGTTTACAAGCTGAAGAAACAAAAAATGTACATCTTAACAATCTAATGCAATACAAAAATGTGATAATAAAACTTTAAAATAGGCAGCCTACATCAAAAAGTAACATTCAACCATCATTAGAATAGTATTAAATAATAATAACATATAAAATTAAACAGAAATCCACTCAACAGTTACAATAAATAATTTCTAAATTATAATCAATAAAACAACGGCAAGCCACAGTGCATAAAATAATACAATACAAATTGAGAAGCAGAGACTAGAGGGTGGGGCAGGGCAGGTGGAAGGAGGCCTTGCCTGACGAAGTCTCTCCCCTCACAGTTCTTCCTCCAGGACCAGCCTCCTTATGAGGAGTCCCAGGGTCAGAGGGTGGAGCAAGGCAGGTAGAAAGACACCTTGCCTGATGGAGTCTCTCCCCTCAGACTCTCTTTTCTTGTAACTTGAAGCCATTTTTTTGGGTTCTGTGCTCCAGAGCCCAAGAGAACAATCTTGCTTCATCTTCTATGTGACAGCCCTTGAAATATTTGAAGATGGCTATCTCAGCCTCCTCCCCCCCCCCCATTTTGCTCCAGCCAAAGGATGTATGAAAACGCATATGCCAAGGGTAAATTTGCATGAAAATAACATACAAAAATGCATTTTAGGGAGGAAAAAGGTGGTGCAAAAATGTGTTGATTAAGACAAACAAACATTAAAACAATGGTTAATTTCCATGAGGATTATTATTGTTGTTGTTGTTGTTGCTTGCAAAGTCCTCAACCCAACATGCCTCAGGGTGCTCACCACTATCTAAGCCTCTTACTTCCCTTTCTCCACATGATGTAGCAAACCCAGCCCCAAATAAAGTTGAGAGGAATACTCTACACACACGTCTCTCCATCAAGGCAAGCAAGATCCATTGTCACTCTTCAGGGATACATTCCACCTGGGGTGGGGGCACTGAGGGGGGGCAGTAAGGGATTGGCCCATGGGAAAGGAGTGGCAAAACCCACACTGCTTGCAGGATTGGAGGGTGCGGTGCCAAAACAGAGAAAAATGAAGACTCGGGAGAATGTCATCCTTCTGTTAACCTGACCTGGTTGCAGATGGAATGTCAGTGCAGTTCTTTTAAGATTAGTGCCACATGTTTCCGATAGGCTGTTCCCGTTGCCAATCTGGCCTCCGCATTCTGCACCAGCTAAAGTAGGGGTCAGCAAACTTTTTCAGCAGGGGGCCAGTCCACTGTCCCTCAGACCTTTTGGGGGCCGGACTATATTGCGGGGGGGGGGGGTGTGAACGAATTCCTATGCCTCACAAATAACCCAGAGATGCATTTTAAATAAAAGGACACATTCTACTCATGTAAAAACACACTGATTCCCGGACTGTCCACGGGCCGGATTTAGAAGGCGATTGGGCTGGATCTGGCCCCCGGACCCTAGTTTGCCTACCCATGAGCTAAAGCTTCCAAGCCAAACCCTAGGGCAGCCCCATGTAGAGCTTGCTGCAGTAATCCACTCTCCTGGCAGTGATGAGAGGGAATTCTCCCTTCAATACCACTATTAAAAGCACAGAAGCACTGCCCTGACGCGCGCTCTCGCTCTCTCTCTCTCTCTCTCTCACACACACAGCACTTCCACTTGGCATTCCCCTGGAATTCACACTCAAATACACACCAGCTGGTTTCTATATCCAGTCTAGCAATTACACAATTTGGGCAAGTCAAGTTAGGTTAGGCTGCGAAATGGTGACTTGCCCAGAGCTATGTGATCTCTACGGCTGAGCAGAGAGCTGAACTTCACCTTCCAACCTCCACGGTCAACACTCTCCAGCCACTAATTCCAAAACACGAGGAGGAAATTAATAAGATAGACTTTCAGGATGGTATCAGGGAGATAGAAGTCCTCCTTTCCTCCCATGCAAACCTGTCTGCCCTTTAGCACTGAGACACAGGGCTGTGTCGCCTATACAAGAATAAGAATCCATGCCCAGTTAAGCTATATATCACACGCACAAAAACAAACCCTGGAATCCTGCAACAAAAAGCATAAAGAACGGGGAAACTTCATAAGAAAGAATTTTTCAAACTATAATGAATATGCATTGTCATGAGTCCCACTAAGGTATGTAACCAAGTTCCTCAATAAAGATGGACAGAGAAGTAATGTGACCAGATTTTGGGGGGGTTTTAAAGCTTGATTCTCACTGTCAGAGCACTTAGGAGTTCTGCTATTATCTCTAAGTGGTAGAGCTTCGTATTAACCAACAGCAAGGCAAGGCAATTTTGTGGAAGGACAACCTGTTAACACTTATCCCTCACCCAGAGGAGGCACTTACAGAATAAAACAAGAATTTTTTTATCTACATTCAATGTAGCTTAATGGTTACTCTGTTAAGGCACAACACTGCATTTCAGACAAGCACTCTTTACACAACTTTCTTAAATCTCACACTTTAAACCTGTGTCTGAATAGACTAATTTCTCTGATAATGGCTATGGGTCTTATACTACGAGTAAAAAGCTCCCTGCCCATTCTAGGACATTTCCTTTTCCCTCTGGGTTGCCCTGCTTTGTTGTTTAGTCGTTTAGTCATGTCCGACTCTTCGTGACCCCATGGACCAGAGCACGCCAGGCACTCCTGTCTTCCACTGCTCCCGCAGTTTGGTCAAACTCATGTTTGTAGCTTCGAGAACACTGTCCAACCATCTCATCCTCTGTTGCCCTGCTTAGCTAACCCCTAATTCGGCCCTAACCAGGCTCAAGACTGATCCCTATCTAGGTGCTTTCAAATCTCTATCTTGACAGACAAGCCCTTTCAGACAGTTTGACCACAAAGGTTCTAATTCCCTTCTCTCTCATGATTGGATGAAACTCCTTCCAACCCTGATTGGTCTCCAAGTCACTAGGAGGCTGACTTAGGGTATCGTGGCTGAGTCAGCGGCGAGAGGAGAAGGTGGCGGCGATGGCAGTATGGACAGCGGAGAGGCAGCCCTGGCTCAGCTCACATTGTAAGGAAGAAGGTGCAGCTCCACCCATGGACTAGCCCAGCACCATGCTCTGCTCAGCTCTAGGCCTCTGCTGCCTCCTCAATATTGCGAGGGCTGAGCCCCCTGTGAAACTTTCATAGAACTTTCATAGAATCATAGAGTTGGAAGAGACCACAAGGGCCATCGAGTCCAACCCCCTGCCAAGCAGGAAACACCATCAGAGCACTCCTGACATCTGGTTGTCAAGCCTCTGCTTAAAGACCTCCAAAGAAGGAGATGCCACCACACTCCTTGGCAGCAAATTCCACTGTCAAACAGCTCTTACTGTCAGGAAGTTCTTCCTAATGTTTAGGTGGAATCTTCTTTCTTGTAGTTTGCATCCATTGCTCCGTGTCCGCTTCTCTGGAGCAGCAGAAAACAACCTTTCTCCCTCCTCTATGGGACATCCTTTTATATATTTGAACATGGCTATCATATCACCTCTTAACCTCCTCTTCTCCAGGCTAAACATGCCCAGCTCCCTTAGCCGTTCCTCATAAGGCATTGTTTCCAGGCCTTTGACCATTTTGGTTGCCCTCCTCTGGACACGTTCCAGTTTGTCAGTGTCCTTCTTGAATTGTGGTGCCCAGAACTGGACACAGTACTCCAGGTGAGGTCTCACCAGAGCAGAATACAGTGGCACTATTACTTCCCTTGATCTAGATGCTATACTCCTATTGATGCAGCCCAGAATTGCATTGGCTTTTTTAGCTGCCGCGTCACACTGTTGGCTCATGTCAAGTTTGTGGTCAACCAAGACTCCTAGATCCTTTTCACATGTACTGCTCTCAAGCCAGGTGTCACCCATTATTGAGTGAGCTAAACATTATTGAGTGAGCTAAAGACACTTCAGCCCTATGGAGTTGGCACCTCAATCAAGACCCAAGCACAAGAGCCGTTCCTAACATTACTGTCTCCAGCCTTTGAGGCAGAGTATAGTCATCATGGCTATCAGCCACTGATAACACCTCTGGTTAAAAAAACCCAGTGAAGGAGAGTCTGCCACCTCCTGAGGAAGTCTGTTCCTCTGTCAAACAGCTCTTACTGTCAGAGAGTTCTTCCTGGTGTTTAGTTGGAATCTCCTTTCTTGTAACTTGAAGCCATTGATTCGAATCCTACTCTCCAGAGCAGGAGAAAACAAGCTTGCTCCATCTTCCATGTGACAGCCCTTGAGGTATTTGAAGATGGCTATCATATCTCCCCTAAGTCTACTCTTTTCAGGCTAAACATGGTTTTAAAACCATTCAAGTTGGTGACCATCACTACTTCCTGTGAAAGCAAGTTCCATAGTTTAAGCCAGGCTTCCTCAACCTCGGCCCTCCAGATGTTTTTGGCCTACAAGTCCCATGATCCCTAGCTAGCAGGACCAGTGGCCAGGGATGCTGGGAATTGTAGTCTCAAAACATCTAGAGGGCCGAGGTTGAGGAAGCCTGGTTTAAGCACTAGGTGAAGAAGGACTTTCTTTCAGCTGACCTGAATCTACCAGAATTCACTTTCATGGGATATCCCCAAGTTTTAACTTTATGAGACAGGGATAAAATCTTTTCTCTACTCACTTACTCGATGGTTGTTTAAATAGCTCGGGCAGTGGTTGTACCGGTCTGTTGCACTTTATGCCGAGTAAATCCTATTTAAAATGAAAACATGTAATGAGAGATTCCTTAACCCCATTTCCTTCCTCGTTGTCAGTGCTATCAGAGACAGATCGCTTCTAACTTTGCATGTTAAGTACCACAATTAATTGCATTACTGCACTGAGATGAGACATAAAAGGGAATTAATAACAGGGTTTAGAAGAAAGGATTAGAATGGACATTTTGTACACTGGAAATGTATTAGTCAGTTAACTCTGGATTGCAAATATTAGACAAGGTTAATATTTAGCTTAAAGGTAAACCCAAGTATGGTTTTACTGATTAGAACAAGTTGTTCCCTTAAATGATGTGCCTCTGTCTTTTTGATAGCTAGGGGAAGCTAGTAATGATATACTGAGCTTGGTATGAGATCAGTCTGCAGCTTTGTTTAGGATTTTACCAAGGTATTTGCCAGGAAGACTGATAATACGACATTAAAATTACAATATTTTTCGCTCTATAAGACGCACCAGACCATAAGAAGCACCTAGTTTTTGGAGGAGGAAAACAAGAAAAAAAATATTCTGAATCCCAGAAGCCAGAACAGCAAGAGGGATCTGGCTTCTGGGATAGCCGAGTGAAGCCTCTTCAGAGCAGCAGAATGAAGGCTCCCCCTGCCCGGAAGAGGCTACGCGTGGCTAAGCCAGAAGCAAGGACAGCAAGAGGGATCGCTGCTATCTTATGGGACCTCTTCAGGCAGCGGGAGAAAGGCTCCCCCAAAAGCCCCCAAGAGCCACACACACGCTCCATGGTGCTCTTTAAAGGGAGCGCTGAGCAGAGCCTCCCGCTTGCATTCGCTCCATAAGACGCACACACATTTCCCCTTACTTTTTAGGAGGGGGGGGGAGTGTGTCTTATAGAGCGAAAAATACGGTAAATAGAAGTCTACCACAGCTGATGGTGAGACCATTTCCCTGCCCCCTGGGGGAATTCAGGCCTCTTCTTCACCATACATTTAAAGCAGTCGCATTGTACTTTAAGCAAGCAAGACTTCCTCCAAAGAATGAAAGGAATGGTAGCTTGTTATGGCTGCTGAGAGGTGTTAGGAGACCCCTGTTCCAGTCAGCAAGCTATAATTCCCAGAGAAGCAGTATTGACTGTTAAACTACTCTAGAAACTGTAAAGGCAATAGGTGTCTCCTAACAACTCTCAGCACCATAAACAAACTGCATTTCCCAGAATGCCTTGAGGTAAGCCACAGCTGTTTAAAAATGTATAATAGTGCTTTTAATGTATAGTGCAGATGGAGCCTCAGTGAAACTGTGCTCCTCAATTACTCTGCTTAAGAATAAGTTGAAGGTGGGGGTGTTTTTTTTGGGGGGGGGTTATTTGCACGCATATCTACTGAGATAATGAGGGTGACCCATGCATGCCAAAAATGGAAGCAGAACAACCAATACCTGAGCATCTCTTGCAGTTATTTGTAAGAATAGAACCCTGTTAGCCAATGAATGACTCTTACAGTGCCATTGCTTGCATGCCTAATAAAAAAACCCCTCAGTGAGACATAGCAGATCTACACACACACAAAAACCGTTCTGAAAATGCATTTTTTTCTTTTTTAAAAAAAGTGTTTTAAAAAATACATTGAATTTTCCATAAGGCCCACCATCACCATCTAGTGTCACATTGTATGTTGCACTTAAAACACACTTAAAACATTTTATTTGCAGCTGTATAGCTGAGACCTAAATGTGTAAATAGCAGGAATGTGGAACTTACTTTGCTCAGGTTGGCCACATTTCACGACAGGGATCTTTCTTGGGGTTCACATGCCAGTGTTGGGTAGGATCAGATACAGAAGTGGACAGAACAACAGATGTAACTGTTTGCATTCTAGAGTACATTCCAGGCACATGAGAACCAGACGTTTCTGCACATGTATGAACGCCTGCATCTGATATCCAGGCAAGTCAGAGGCATCATCAGAGTTCAAGGATGCATTGCAGCCAACAACAGTGCTCAAGGAGAGTAATGAGCAAAGCCAGTGAGAGTGTTGGCCTTGGGGCAAGTCCAGAAGTCCAGCTAGGAAGGGCTGCATTCTGCCCTGGGGCCTGAGCTCCTTCGAGCCTGGAGCATAGGACTGCAGCCCTAGACATTCCCCAAACCTAGAATCATTGTGAGTCTATCTGCTGAAAATGGCATAAGTAGCAGGTCATATCCAAAGTTGTGGGAATGTTCAGATGCTCAAAAGCTTCATGGATTTTCTTTTAAGTGTAGCTGTGAATTCCCATTAATGCCGGCAAGATAACGGGCCTTTTCCTTTCTCTGCCCTCCTGCTCCAAACACTTTTGCTTTCCCTGGTTTTAACCAAGCTCACACTGACCCTTTGGAAATGCCTTAATTTAGAAATAAAGCAACCCTATTATACTTATCTCCCAAGTTCACCTGAAAGCTTTCATCCATGTCTGTAATTTACTGAAAAGGGTTATACTTTAGAGCTACCCAAGGCTTCTCATTGCAGTCAGACATACTTGAGTTAAAGAGCTCTTGATATATTTTTCTCAAAGCCTCCTTTTTTAGAAGTGCAAAGACTCTGTAATAACGAAGAAGGTTGGAAGACTAGGTTCCTGAGTTCTATTTCCAGTCTTCCCATAGACTGTTTTTGATCTTCGGTAACCTCAAGGAACTACAGTGCTTTCCAATGATTCAGGATGCTCCAGAAGGAGCTCAAGGAGAACATAACAATCAATTAGAATGAATAATACTATTATTCTCTTCTTGGTTGAAAAGTCTCCTTGCATTGAAGTGAAAGCACAAGCATGAAGGATGGCATGACAATTTGCAAGTCATTGAGCTGGCCTTATAGAAACTTCCCACTCCACCCCAAGTTTTGCTTGAGATTCCTCAGGTGTTTCATTCAAAAAGGTGCTTCCACATTCCTGGGGGAAATGGCTGAAGGTAAAATTCAAAGGGGACGCAGGTAGCGCTGTGGGTTAAACCACAGAGCCTAGGACTTGCTGATCAGAAGGTTGGCGGTTCGAATCCCCATGACGGGGTGAGCTCCCGTTGCTCGGTCCCTGCTCCTGCCAACCTAGCAGTTCGAAAGCACGTCAAAGTGCAAGTAGATAAATAGGTACCACTCTGGTGGGAAGGTAAACGGCGTTTCCGTGTGCTGCTCTGGTTCGCCAGAAGTGGCTTAGTCATGACCCAGAAGCTGTACGCTGGCTCCCTCGGCCAGTAAAGCAAGATGAGCGCTGCAACCCCAGAGTCGGTCACTACCGGACCTAATGGTCAGGGGTCCCTTTACCTTTACCTTTACCTTTTTAAAATTCGAAGACCACGTAAAGTAGAAGTGATGAACAGCAAACATCAGAAGAGTCCTACTGGATCAGGCCCATAGCTCATCTAGTCCAGCATCCTGTTCTCACAGTGGCCAACAAGATGACTGTGGCAAACCCACAAGCAGGACTCAAGCACAATAGCACTTGATTGCCTTACCTCCATGAATTTGTCTAATCCTCTTTGGCACTGGTATCTATCACTGCCTCCTGTGGGAGCAAGTTCCATCATTTAACTCTGCTCTGCATGAAAAAGTACTTTATTTTGTCTCTCCTGAATCTTCCAACATTGGATGTCCACAATTTCAGCTAGACTGGTGACTGGGAGCGGCCGCAGAGACCATATAACACCGGTCTTGAAAGACCTACATTGGCTCCCAGTACGTTTCCGAGCACAATTCAAAGTGTTAGTGCTGACCTTTAAAGCCCTAAATGGCCTTGGTCCTGTATACCTGAAGGAGCATCTCCACCCCCATCATTCAGCCCCGACACTGACCTCCAGCACCAAGGGCCTTCTGATGGTTCCCTCATTGCGAGAAGTGAGGTTACAGGGAACCAGACAGAGGGCCTTCTCGGTAGTGGTGCCCGCCCTGTGGAACGCCCTCCCTTCAGATGTGAAGGAAATAAGCAGCTATCTTCTTTTTAAAAGACATCTGAAGGCAGCCCTGTTTAGGGAAGTTTTTAATATTTAATGCTGCATTGTTTTTAACACTTGATTGGAAGCCGCCCAGAGTGGCTGGGGAAACTCAGCCAGATGGGCGGGGTATAAATATTATTATTATTATTATTATTTATTATTATTATTATTATTATTATTATTATTATTATTATTATTATTATTTTAGGAGAGAAAAAATCTCTTCTATCCACTTTCATCTTCTCTAAATGAAAATGTAGGAGAACTACATTGTCACCATAACTCAACAACTGAGTTCGCTATTGGTATAAATTGGGGATGGAGAGCTTTGGTCCTCCAGTGGGTTGCTGGATTAAAACAGAGATTGTCAACCTTTTGAGGCCAGTGGACACATTTGGAAATTTGAAAAAAAAAATGACATGCGTGTCACTCTAAAAATGGCTGCTATGGGGTCATGGCATAGCATAAAATGGCTGCCATCAGGTGTGACATAAAGAAGTCACAAAATGCTTCAGGCATCCCCTCCCCATCAACTGGGGTTCAGACAATTCAATCAATTGGCCCTCACCACCTTTGTTCACAGAAAGAAGCTCTTTATACCTTTCCTCTTTTCAGAATGCAAGGCAGGATGAGTGCCCAATCCTGGCACCCAATGAAGTATGGGCATGTTTTCAGTTTAGGATTGTTCAGTTGAGGAGATGTTGGGCTAATGCAAACAGAAACTGAGCAGAAAGAGCAAAAGTCTCTCATGCACTATGGGTTTTTGAAGGGATATTCACTAAAATATTTTTGAGGTACTTCTGGGCACACCAGCATCCATGGGACCTCTAGCCTACATCTCACACTTTCCCTGACCGTAGACCAGGCTCCTCACCACTGAACTAAATATTTGCAGAATGTAAAACAAAAACTAACATGAATTGTCTGAGTGTTAAGATCTTCATTAGAGGCCTTGCTCTAGTCTTCTCCAATTTTTGGTGGTTAGTCTGATAGCTTGGGCCCTTCCACTATCAGAAACTGTATTTCTGAAGGATTTATTGTGACCTTGTAGTCTGGAATGCTGTTATGTAGTACACCAGGTGGCTTGCAAATGTGTGAATTTCTGCCACAACCATAATTAGCACTGATACGAAGGGCATTTTGGGGCCTGTCAGTATGTTAGACGGGTTCTGGCTATGTAGGAGGTGGGTTGATAGGGAGTTATTTTCAGTTCGGGTTAAATTCTAAGCAGCATAGGAATTCAGGGATTCATTATAGGCAGAAATATAGATTCCTGAGTTTCAACATTTAAATCCAGGGACCTATGGCCCTTGAGATGTTGATCTCATCATCCCTGGCCATGCTGAATAAGGTTGATGAGAGATGGAACACATCATTTGGAAGGCTCCAGATTTCACATCACTGATTCTAGCTCAGGTAGTGCTAAATAAAATAAAATAAATAAAATAATAAAATAAAATAAAATAAAATAATAAAAGGAAAGGAAAGGAAAGGAAAGGAAAGGTGCTTTAATTGCTGACCAAAGCACAATTTATTTTGCCTTCATTTTTTGCAGCTGACTGATTCAGCATCTATACTTTTGTGCCTCTGTGTGTGACTAGCACATCCTGTTAATCGTCCATGGAAAAGAAAAGGTCTCTTTTAAAAATAAAAAATAAAGCCTTCTATTTGGAAGCTGTATTTTTGTTGGGTGGTGGGACAAAATCTTTTCAATATTCCAACTGATACATCACATTAGACACATTGAATTGGATTGCATCAGCAATGTTGCATTACAGTGCATCACTAGAGTAATGTGGTGTGACGGGCTTGCAATGCAACCTGTCATCTGGAAAATTGGAAAGATGTGATTTCCTGGACAAAATGCTTTTGAAGTATTGGGGTATTTCCCCAACTCTTGTCATTGAGCCATTGTGAAAGGGTGAGAGTGAGCTTTTTGATGACCTCCTGAAATGTCCTAACATCTTCTTCCCCAAAACGCCTTGGATAATTTATATGTGAATAAATCTTCTCCGTCTACAGATCCATTCTTACAAACGATGAGACATAAGAAAGAGGGAAAGTCTTCTGTGTAGATAGAATAAATACGTGCTGATTGCTTAAAGCCCTAAGCCATTGAAGAACCTCAAATCAATTTCATTCGGAGCTCATGTTGCATTCTGCAAAAATTACAAAATACTCCCAGGTTGTGTAGTCCCTCTTTTTTTACTTGATGATAAATTTGGTGTGACTTGCCACTTGCTTCTTTTCAAGCAGATAAAAGGGGTAGAGAATGGCTCCCAGAGGATGTGGATCTCACAGTGAACACCCCCCAAGGTAATTCCTCACCCACTAAATGGGGACAGACTACTGCCAGCAAATAACTCCAGTTAACAAAAGCTCACACTGGCTGGCCATATGCTTTTGGAGCAGATTCAGGGTGCTTTTATTAATTCACAAGGCCTTTAACAACTTGGGTCCAGGAGACCTCAAAGACCAGCTGATTCCTTGTACCCTGCTCAATCCCTGAGAACTTCAGGGGAGTTGCTGTTAGTGGTCCCCATGACTCATATCCACCAGGAGCCATGCGTTTAGGTCCAAATTTGCAGAACTCCCTTGCAGTTGAGGTCAGTCAGGCCCTCTTCGTATTGAATTTCCAGAAGACTGTTAGTATTATTATTTCCGAAGGTTTTTTTCATTGAACTCTGATTTTATAGTTTTAACTCTTATTTGGTAGGTCAAAGGTTCCCCATACCCCCGCATAGGAGGGATTTTGTTTATGGGTGAATATGTGTGCCATCCTTTGGAAATGGGGGGGGGTCCCCAAAGGTTACAATGCACAAAAACAATTAAATCATTTCATTGGTCTCCACTTCCACTTCAACAAAATGAAGGGTTTTCTTCCCTCCTCCACAAAGTTGACTGGTACTTGCTGATTTTATTTGACATTATTTTGTTATATGGCTTCTGCTCAGAGTGGCGAAAAGGCTATAGAAGTAGCTGCCCTTGTGTGTGCAGATGTGCTAGTAAATTGGAGATGCTTGAGTTTTAGTGGCTTATTTTAGTGCAATCTGCTAAAGAGATAAGTAGAAGCAGATGTGCATGGCTTATGAACTACTGGACAGTTGCGAGTGGATTTGGGAACAATTTGAGAGTCACTCAAGCATATGCTCCCAAATCGCGTGAGGATAGAGAGAGTTCCCCCTGACTTTAAATAGTCTTTGTAAGTCTACAAATAAGATCAGCATTCCAATCTATGGGATCCTTCCACTATTACCCTAGTCACATTTGAGCCACTGTTTCGTAAATAGAAAGAGACCACCTGGTTGAGTGACGGTACACATGATGCAGTCATGAGAGTGGGGTCTGAACACACCTGTTTGGACATCAATTATATGATTGGGAGTAGAGATGGGGAGGAGTTTGGTTCACACTTGAATGCAAACCTACCTAGCATAGCATAGCATTTAAGGAGCTCCTATGTGGAGTCAGAATCTGTCAGATACAGGAACTGCTCCACCATCTGCCTCTTCAGACTTGAGGGGAATGCAACACTGGAGTTCACAAATCTCACCTGTGTTATCATGGATAGGATTGCAAGTGAGTGACATTTTTCAATTCCCCCTCCACTTGCTGTGTTGCTCCTGTGTTACTAGATCACAGGGAGACGTGTTACATGCTGACTGCGGTTCAGTGTACGATGGTGTGCTAGTTTCAAAGCAAATCTTGAAATTAGACATTCAGCACTAGCTGTGGTTTTTTGTTTGTTTTTTGTTTGTAACATTTTATTGATTTTCCAAATATAACCAAAAGAAAAAAAGAAAAAAGGAGGAGGAGGAGGAGGAGAAAGGGGGTGGGGGAAGAAAAAATCATAACCATATTAAACCATATTTTTTTTGCCAACTTCCCTCCACTCCCCCTATTGGTTACATTATAATAAACTTGTTCATGCAAGTCTACAAAGCCTTATATGCTTAACAATCCAATTTAAAAATCTTCTTTATCTTGTTACAAGGGGCTTCCAAAAGTTATACTAATGTAAGAATCTATGCACAAAGCTTAAAAAATATGCATTGAACAGTTGCCATTTATTTATTTATTTTTGGTAATAATTTGCCCTGCATAGTTCAGTATTTTATTTAATTTATCACCTTCTTTAGCCAAGGCTTCTTCCTTCCATGAGGGCCGGCTGGTCGTGGCCTGGTATCCAACCTCACATTTCAGAACAAAGTCTTTTGCTCAAACAATCCATCAAGTCCTATACATCTCAATATCGTAACTTCATATATTTTTTTAACAACAATCATTTTCCACATTTTCCTCAGGCCTTTATAAGTCTTTTCCCAGGCCTTTATGGTCATTTTACATTGCCACCACATAGGGTAGCTTTGTAAACCTTTCATTCAGCACTAGCTGTGATGTATCTCAAGGCGGTGTTACCCCATTGCTCTCAACTGGAAGAACACCTGCCCACTGTGGATGGGAGCAACATTAGAAAGTAAGATTACAGATATGCCCTCAGACTGTGGGTGTGGGTGAGCTTACAACACCCTCATCCTCTACTTGGCCTGCATATAATGTGAGAAAATGAAACAGTTTTGGGAACTGATTTATAATGAATTGAAAAAGATATTTAAATGTGCCTTCCCCAAAAAGCCGGAAGCTAGGCTTGACGGGAGAGGAAATAGAAAAAGCAGATCAAAGGTTATTTAAGCATGCTACGACTGCTGCTAGAACTTTGTTAGCCCCCAAAATGGAAACTACCAGAGTTACCAACAATAGAGGAGTGGCAGACTATGTGAAACTAGCAAAACCCACCTACAGGATCTGTAAGCAGGAGGAAACAAAATTCCAAAGAGAATGGAGTACATTTATGGATTATATAAATAATAGCTGCAGAAGCTTGAAGACTATGGCAGGACTGAAATAAATCTTAGGATGTAGACATGACTGGATATAATAAGAAACTGTGGAATGGTAACTGACGTAAGAAAACCTGTTGAAGGGAGGGAGGGAAGTCAATGCTTGGCAGAGTGCTGGGAAAGAATGTGGGTAAATGACTGTTGAACTTTATTGTATTTTGTTTGTTTGATTTAAATGAAAAACCAATAAAAAGCAGAGCCAGTGTGGTGTAGTGGTTAAGAGCGGTACACTCATAATCTGGTGAACCGGGTTCACTTCCCTGCTCCTCCACATGCAGCTGCTGGGTGACCTTGGGCTAGTCACACGTCTCTGAAGTCTCTCAGCCTCACTCACCTCACAGAGTGTTTGTTGTGGGGGAGGAAGGGAAAGGAGATTGTTAGCTGCTTTGAAACTCCTTGGATATCAAATCCAAACTCTTCTTCTTCTTCTACATTTACAAAAAAAAAAAAAAGATTTGCAGACTAGATTCATCTTTGGACAGCCTCTTCATTAGCACTTTCATCTCTCTGACCCATTGCATGCCATTTGTTTCTCCTTCACTTCCTGCTCAAGATCCACCCTTCCCTTCCAGCTGGGCTTCTGTCACATCACCAGGGTCATCACCAGCTGTTTCTCCAGGGTCCTAAGTTCTCTCTCCATTCATCCACGATCCCTTTGTGCACCTAATCCTGTTCTCTGCCTAGATTGTCACAAGCATAAGAAAGAATATCAGGGGGGATAGAGCAGGTGAAATCCCAGCTGTGCAGACTTGAAAGCAAGCCCCATTGAAACCAATGGGTAAGTCAGCACATAGTGCAGGATAGATTCATTGCATCTAGTTAGATGTTGGGTCCTGCCGTATAACTCAGTGCATCATCTCGTCCTGCCCAGGTGTCATTCAGAAAACACAAACTACATTTAAGCAACAGCTAATGGCTTCCTCTTTGTTCCTTTATGGACATCCACAGAGGAAGTCAATCTGTAGTATACACCATTTAACTAAATTAAATTCTAGTTAGCATCTGGGATCCCCTCAATAATTGCCTTTATATTTCTGAGGAGCCACAGACTAGTGCCAGTAATAGACACATAAAGATTTTAATAGGTAAATAAATTAGGAACTGCATTTCGGCTGCTACCAAAACATGGTTTAACAGAGCAATTAGTAATTAGGTGCCTGACTTTAATGAAGAAAATTTTGCAATCATTAAGATTCTCAAGGAAGACATTTATACCATCAGTAATGTTTATTTACTCTCCGATGCATTAACTCAGCACCGCAGCTTCGTTCTCATCTCCACCATTGTGTGATGTAAATCTTTAAGCAGTGGGAAATTCCCACCAACATTAGAAAGCGATTATTGTGCTTTCTTAATTTCACTTTAAACATAGAAGCAGAGAATTGTAGAGTGGGAAGGGACCTCAGGGGCCATCTAGTCTAACCGCTTGCAATGCAAGGATCAGCGTTAAATGATGATGACTTGAAAGTAAAACTACAGAGCTTTATCTAGACCAGGTGTGGCATTCGTATGAAGCCCCCTGTCATCTCACGGACTATTGACCTATACACCACTAATCCGCTGCCACCAACCGGGTCCTCGCAGGTAAATCACTTAGTCGCAGCCAGGTTCTCAAGTTAACAATGAAGATTGTAGTTTATTGCAAACACAAATAAACTTTAAATGCATTTGAAACGCTGTTACCCTTTACCCTTTTAGTCTTATTTTATCCTGTCTCTAACTCTTCTACCTCCCCCACACAAGAACTGTCTCTTTATTTCCATCTGTCCTCCAACTGCTTTCTCAACTGCTCCCCCCCCAACTGTCTAAACCTTTTAAAAACAGGTAGGCTCCACCTCTGGCTTTTCTATTGGTCTACCTATTAACCCTTTCTTTCCCTCTGTACAGACATTTCCAAAAGAATGGGCAAATGCCACATCAGGGCTCAGGAGACATTTCTTTTTTTCTGTGAAGAACAATTTACTCATGGTGAGGTGATGGGAATCAATCTGGAGCCAGATCTGATGGTGGGTGGAGTCAGATATGATGGCAGATATTCTTTGGTGATCACTCCTAGCCAAGTAAGATTGTCTTCCATAAACACGGTTTTAACAATGAGTCCGTAAGTGACTATGGAGGCCAATTCTGGATCCACATGTCCTTCTACAGTGGGGATATTGGTTTCCGGGCAGGAGTTGATCATGGTGTGGATTTGCCAAGCATGCCTTCCTCTTAGCACGTTTCCCCCTTGTGTCCTGAGTTCGTGTGTCTTCAAAGCCCATGACACCTTTGGTAAAGGCTGTTCTCCAACTGGAGCACTCGCAGGGAAGTGTTTCCCAATTGTCAGTCTTTATACTACATTTTTAAAGATGTGCCTTGAGACAGTCTCTTTAAACCTCTTTTGTTGACCACCAGCATTACGCTTTCCATTTATAAGTTTGGTATAGAGTTGTTGCTTTGGAAGATGATCATCAGGCATCCGCACAACATGACAAGTCCAGTGAAGTTGATGTTGAAGAATCATTGCTTCAACACTGGTGATTTTTTTGCTTCTTCCAGTACACTGATATTAGTTTGCCTGTCTTCCCAAGTGATGTGTAAAAATTTTCGGAGACACTTTCAAGGAGTTGGAGATGGCGTTTATAAGTGGTCCATGTTTCACAAGCATTCAGTAAGGTTGGTAGTATAATAGCTTGGTAAACAAGCAGGCACCTACATTAGGCACTTCTGTGCTCACTCACAGAAAGAAGCAATTTGCACCTCTCCTATGTGCAGGATAGAATTGTAGGGTTGGAAGGGACCCAAGGGGTCATCACCCCCAACCCCCTACAATTTAGGAATCACAGCTAAAGGATCTCTGACAGGCAGCCATCCAAGCTCTGGGAGGATGGGATCCAGTCCTGACATCCAATGAAATCTAGGCATCCTTAAGGGGATGTGTGTTCAGTGTGGAAGAGTCTGAGCTGGTTCAAACAGGAACTGAGCAGGAAATGATCTCTTGTGCATTGTGGATTTTTGAGGGGATATTCACTGTGATTCTCCATGGACAGCATCGAAAGCACTGCCAGGCACACTATCATGCAGGGAAACCCCATTGGTGATCCCTGTAATGGTAAGCAGCTGAGATTGGACAATGGCCTCCACTACTGTATGGGTGGGAAATGTCCCAGAAGTGGTACATTGTTCATCTAAAGGACCCCTGACCATTAGGTCCAGTCGTGGCCGACTCTGGGGTTGCACCGCTCATGCCGCTTTATTGGCCGAGGGAGCCGGCGTTTGTCCACAGACAGCTTTCGGGTCATGTGGCCAGCATGACTAAGCCGCTTCTGGTGAACCAGAGCAGTGCACAGAAACACTGTTTACCTTCCTGCTGGAGCGGTACCTATTTATCTACTTTCACTTTGACGTGCTTTCGAACTGTTAGGTTGGCAGGAGCAGGGACCGAACAACAGGAGCTCACCCTGTTGCGGGGATTCGAACCGCCAACCTTCTGATTGGCAAGTCCTAGGCTCTGTGGTTTAACCCACAATGCCACCTGCGTCCCACATTGTTCATCTATTTCTGTGTAAATTCTGCCACAAGAATTGATTGCAGCCCCAAGGTCTAGATTTAAAGGAAAGGGTGGAACTGTGAAGAACTTCTTACTAAAGCACTAACTAGTATGAAGAATAATAATGATGATGACTGATTTATTGATTGATTAAATGTTGGGGTTTCTAAACAGAGTCGTGAAGGTTCCAGAAGAATTAAACATAGTCATAAACATTTCCTCTCCCTCCTTTTGACAGAAGCAAGTAGGATTTTATTTCAGATGCTGCCCATTAACTCGCAGTGGCTTTACAAGCTTAAGCAGTACTAATCAGCTTTGTACACAGCAGGCAAGTCTAAATACAAACTGGAATATCCTAATTGACATTGCATAGAGTAGGAGTGGGTGTTTGCATCAGAAAAGATTGGATTTAATAGCATCTCCCTCCAGTTTGCTTCTTGGATGGTCATTTGCAGCAGAAGTCTTTCGGTTGAAAAAGGATTTCACCCCTGATTTTGAATATCAGACTCACCTTAGCATTGTCAAGCACACCTCTTTAAACTATGACCAGATCATGACAGTCTGCTGCCTGAGGCAAAAACAACAACAACATGATGGTGTGTGGTGTGTCCTCCCCACCCTGCACTTCCACATTCAGAAGCTGATGGCTGAATCCTACTTCAACACTGGTGAAAGGGCAACATCTTCCACCTCACCTGAGGATAGCAGTCTAGCTTCCGTGATGTGTGGCAGCCATGAGGCATTAACAGTTCTCTCCTCCAGCAACTTGCTACTAGCATCTGTCACTGAAGGCAGGCACCTTGCTCTGCCTAATGATAGAGACGGGGCAGACTATTGGTGTCAGGAGTGCGTGCAGGAGCCAGGCCCTGTGACTGGTAGGGCCTCGCAGGACTGGGGCCTTCCTGAGTTTGGCCTGGAAGGGCAAGGCGTGGCTGCACAGGTGAGACTTGACAGAAGACTCGTGGCACCTGGTGGCAAGGGCTGGAAGGGATATATAAGACCAGCATTTCCCTCTGGCTCTTTGCCACAGTAACATGCTACCCACCTAGCTGTGCTTTGGCTTCCTGACTCCTGGTATCGTGACTCTTGGACCCTTGGCTTCCTGATTCCTTGTATCCTGACCCTCAGACTCTTGGCTTCCTGGCTCCTGGTTTCCTGATTCGTGGACTCTTGGCTTCCTGACCCCTGGACTGCTGACCCTGGACTGCTGATTCCTGCTGCCCCTCTACCCCAGTCCCGAGGTACCAAGCCGGGACTCCAACTGCCAGTAACCCAGACCATGACAATTGGTTATGTGAAAGCCTGTGGTTGCCAGTGACTCATGCTCAGTTGTATCCATCGTTCATGTTCTCTCTGCCCCTCCCTGTTCCCTGCTACCCAGGACAATTCTGCAAGAAGTCTTACGTGGTACGCTTTGTCTCTCTGTGCCAAAGCTAGTTGCACTTGCCCGGTTTAAGTTGCAGATCATCCAAATGCTTCCAATGGCAACACACCAATTGACTTGGATGGGTTCCATTACTTAGAAGTTAGCCTGCTGATGTGAGTGCATTTCGAATGATGGCCTCTGCTGCGATCCCATTAGGTATCACTGCTGGAGGCTTGCCCCCAAGGCCTCCTAGAGTGGTGTGTGGAGTTGACGTTCCCAGTGAGAAGCTGAATGAGGATAAATGGCTCCCTTTTAATGAATGAATGTGCTTGGCCTCATCTCCTTAGCTCCCAGGCTAATGAATTGTACTGGGAGAGATTCACTCCATTGCCTCTCAGATCATCAGAGCTCGATTAAGATTTCTCAGGCTCCCAGTATTGAGAGGTCTAGACTTCTGCTCCATATGCAATATATTTAAATAGTAAAATAGATAATGGAGTTCACATAGATCTAATTATTATTATTATTATTATTATTATTATTATTATTATTATTATTTGATTATTTTTTATTGTTCACTGATGATGATGATGATGATAATGCTCACTATTAGGGTTACTGCTACTATCTCCTTAAAACAGTATTTGGAGTGAAATGGTGGTGGGTTGCTACGATGGAACTAGGGATATAGAGATCAATTTTGGTTTGCATGGTTTCTAATTTTTCCAATTTTAAATTGTCTTGCCTCAGTTCAAAACTGGATGAGAACCAACAAACCGAGGCTCAATCCAGATAAGATGGAGGGTCTGTTAGTTGGTTGTTCCCTACAGTGGATAGATGGGCAGTATCCTGCTCTTGGTGGGGTTACTCTCCCACTGAAGGAGCAGGTACATAGCTTGGGGGTACTTCTGTATCCTTTGCTGTTGCTTGAGGCTCAGGTGGTCTTGCTGGCATTTTTGTTTTGGGTTTATTAAGTATTTTGTGTTCTCTCATATATCTATATATAGGTATAGATACACTCGTGTGTGTGTGTGTGTGTGTGTGTGTATTCTGTTATCTTAAAATGAAAGGCAGTTGATTATCATCATCATCAATATTAAATTCAGTTCTCCAAATTTCTACAGCAATCAGCAGTTTGTCCCTTTAAAAATCCTGATGTAATTTCATCAGCAGTTTAGTATAAATTTCTCCCAATAAACACATTTTTCTATGCATATAACATTAGTGCAAATAACTTACAAAAATGTATTATATTGGAGAAGATCGCTTTGCAAAATTTCCCCCAATATAATGCGTTTTTGCAAATATTGTTTGGTCGGAGAACTGCATTGCAAAAAATGTAGAAGTGAAAATTTTGAAAGATTGCTGTGTTTTGATCCTCATATTATTTTGAAAAGAGTGAAGCCCATAGATGCACCTTTAAATGTTAACTGAATTGAATTTTCTTTCCACCCCTAGGCAGGACCATGCACAAGAATTAAGAGCACAGAAAGCTGGTAAAAAATGTATTAATCTAGACCAGTACAGTTGCCTCTGAATGACAGAGACTCTTCAGGGTCTCAGGGAGAGATTTTCCCTATCACTTTCTGCCTGCCCTTTTTGATTGAGCCATCAGGGATCCTGTATGGTAAGCAGATGAATTTTCCATGTAATCAGCTGCTCCAAGTTTGGAAAATCGAGCTGAAAAGAGACTTCCCAAATTAGGCTTCCCATATCACTAGTGTATACCCATAAAAGTAACAATACATATTAAGAGCCTATTCACATTACTAAATTGGACACATTGGGGATGCATATTGTATGCATGTCTGCAGAATTTGGCTTCCTTCAAAGCAATCATGTAATTGCTTTAGCCATGCAGCCAGCTTGCGAGCTAAAATTCATCCCACATGTCCTTGTCACAACAAGGCATATTTCATTACATTACGTGCTGCTTTGGGTTTGTTGCACAAAGCTGTTTTGTTGGTTTAGGTCCCAGGCTTGTCTATGGCATTCGGGCATCCTATGGTGGTCAACCATGTGCCCATGAGCATGGCATGAAGGTAATACTCCTGATGCTACCCAACAAGGTCCATAGCTCAGTGGTCTCTGTCAGGGGGGTGTCAGGGAGCAAGGTCATCAACAGGTCAGAAGGGAGACTCAGAGACTCAAAGTAAAGTCAGCTGTTCTATTCAGGAAATAAGTACACAACACATGGCTGTCTTCGGTGAAGACATTGCCAAGACTGGCTCTTGACAACTCCTCCTTCTACACCTCCTCTTCCAGACATCTTGCAAGCAGACACAGGGAGGAGGGCGCCCTTTGGGCTTTCCTAGCTTTCTGTTCAGCTACGTGTAAAACTCTATGTGATCTTGGAGTCAAAGGGGGAAAGGAGCTCAATGCAGAGGAAGCAAGCAGCTGCTGTGAAGCTGCTGTAGCATCTGTCTCTTCCTCGTCCCCTCCTTCAGAGCCTGAGCTCAAAGTGTGTCCATCTGCACTCAATCCTGTCCTTGGAGGTCTTCCTGCCTCTGGGTCTTCTTGTCCACTGAAGCCTCCTGTTTCTTCCACCTCCATGGCTTTCTCCCTCCTCTGATCTATCCAGTGGCGTAGCGTGGGTTGTCAGCACCCAGGGCAAGGCAAGTAATTTGCGCCCCCTAACCCGTGGATTTGCACCCCCAAAACCGTGGATTTGCGCCCCCTAACCCTAACCCCCAGATGTTGCGCCCGGTGCAGCCGGGCCCCCCTGCACCCCCCACGCTACGCCACTGGATCTATCTTCCATGTCTCACCACTAGTCGCCTGGATCTGAGCCTTCCTCCTCTGTGGCTTCACTAGGAAGTCCCTTGACTGAAGCCTCCCGTCATTCCTCATCATCTAGCCAGTCCCAGACCATCTCAGGTTCAAACCCCAGCATCACAAGTTAGAGATGGGAAAGGCTTGAGGGCCTGAGGTTCCCTGCTACTGGCATACACTACCTGTTATGTTAAGCTATTAGAATCATAGATGGAGAATTGGAAGGCTGCACCAAGGGCCATCTAGTTCAACCCGCTGCAATGCAGGAATCTCAACTAAAGCATCTGTGACAGATGGCCATCCAACCTCTGCTTAATAACTTCCAAAGAAGGAGAGTCCACCACCTTCCAAGGGAGTCCGTTCCACTGTCAAGCAGCTTACTGCCAGAAAGTTCTTCCTGATGTTTAGTGGGAATCTCCTTTCTTGCAACTCCTTTCTTGAATCCATTGGTTTGTATCCTACCCTCCAGACCCGGAGAAAACAAGCTTGCTCCAACTTCCATGTGACAAGCCTTGACATCTCCTCTCAGTCTCCTCTTTTCCAAGCTAAACATTCCCAGCTCATTCAACCGTTCCTCACAAGGCTTGATTACCAGACCCTTGATCATCTTGGCTGCCCTCCTCTGCACACATTCCTGCTTGTCAACATCCTTCTTAAATTGTGGTGCCCAGAACTGGACACAGTACTCCAGGTGTGATCTGACCAATGCAGAATAGAGCAGTACTATTGCTTCCCTTGATTATACCATATTTTTCTGTGTATAAGACAATGTTTTTTGCTATTAAAAAATTAGTCAAAAATGGGAGGTTGATTATAAACAGATGGTGAATGCACAGCAATTCTGGCTCTGGCATGGGCAATGTGGATTCTGGTTTTGGTGTGGGCATGGGTGTCCCAGGCTCGGGTTTGGGTTTGAGCTCTGACCCAGACAGCCCAGGGTCAGGTTCTGTTCTGGTTCTGGTTTGGGTTTTTAACCCAAAAGCTTTAATTTTGGGCTCAGAAAAATAGGAGTCATCTTATGAATGGAGGTGTCTAATACATGGAAATACTATGGTACTTCTGTTGATGCTCAACCCCCTTTGAAAGCCACCACCGAAAAGCCACCGACAAAAGAAGAATGGCGGATGAAACTGATGGACTATGCAGAATTAGGTAAATTAACAGGAAGGATTCGAAACCTGCAGAACCAGAGATTCTTAGAAGACTGGAGTAAATATATGAACCATTTGAAAAGTAATTGTAATGAACAGATTACACTAGTAGGACTGCAAGAAGTTTTTTAAGGAGGACTATTTGAAATATTGCAAGAAAGACTATGTGGAGAATTATTAGTTAATGATAATTAAGAGTAATAGAGAAATTAAGAAATGCAGAATAAGTGATAAAGAATGGAAAATCATCAGAGGTGTTGATGGAAGTCTAAAACATTGTATAAGATAAGAAGTTATGTTATATGATTGTTGGAAATGATACGTTAAAACCCCCCCAATAAAAATGTATAAAAAACTAAAAATAAAAGCCACCATCTCCACACCTTATGCCAGCGAATCCCATAAGTTAAACCCCAAGGGTTTCAGAAATACAAAAACATAAACTTCCTGTTCAGAAATGGGGTGGGGGACGACGACAGCTCAATGAGATCTGAATATGCTGCAAGTCTTGCTGCTTGGGGGGGGGACAAGGGGGGAGGATGGGGGGAAATGCTCCTGGTGTACCCATGGAAGACTCTTGATATTTAGTGAGTGCTGCAGATTAGAGGATCAGGCTGCTAAGTTTAGAGCAAGATGGCCCTTGTTCCTGTGCTTGCATGATGCAGGCTGCTAATGTAGTTGTCCTTCACACTGATTTAAGCAGTCATCCAACGCTACAGAGGCATCAAGCCTGATTCTGGTACTACAAAGATAAAGTGATGAGAGCCAGACGTGACCAGGGTTGAACAGGAATAGTTGATGGCACCCTTTGACAGCGCTTACAGCACCACCCCACTGACACCACTTCGACAGGGCTCATCTAATCACTTCTGAACTGCCACAGGAATTCAGACATGGCATATCAAAAAGGTTCATCGTCCCAAGATAGCACATTAAAAAAACACACACAAAAACCTTCACTGCAGTTTTGGAACTGTCTATGAAACAGAGCTGTGCTGTGGGTTCATTTAAGAACTGGCTGAGACCCAAAATTCTCTTCTTATGCCCACCAGTGTTGCTGACTTTGGAGGGTCATTACCAAGATGCTTGGAATCACACTCAATGGACATAGTTGCTTCACAAAAGAGACTCGTGTAAAAAGCTGGGGGGGGGGGGATGATGATTGCAGGAGAGGAGGAAGAAGAAGCTACTGCCACAGAAGCCAACTGAATTATACTGGAGCCTGATGAAAACTTGTAAATAGCTTGTGTGCAGCCAGTAAAGGTTTAATAGTTTTCATTTGGAGCTCTAGTCATGTATTTGGCACCTGCTGGTACCAGATGCATAGAAGAGATGTGCTGAATGTACAATCTAGCTCTACTCCAGGGGTGTCATGACCCCAAACTCTAGCAGTGACCAGCACACCAAGTTGGAAGCTACAGTGTCATTGGCTGAGGAGCTGGACCACATTCCAGCCTCAGAAGTTCTGAGTCAGAACCTGATGCTGCTGATCAGGAGACCATTGAACCTGAAGCTGGGAGGCAAGAGCCTGCTAAATCAGATCCTATAGCTCCAAGGCTCATAGAACTGAAGCTTGGGCCAAGGGGCTCCCATGCCACCTGGCAAACCCATGGATAACATCTTCTGGACAAAGCACTGACCCTTAAAGATACTCAGGCTTCTAAAAGGGGCAGAGCATAGGAGAGATGTACATGAGGCAAAGGGTACATTCAGATGTGGGTAATATTGTGTTAGCTTTCCTGATTATAAAGCTGGTGTTTATTTCCTATTTCCTAGTGCTGTACCTGTTGTGCTGTGGCTTTTGGACTGTTATACCAGCATGTCACACTAAATTTCAATTCACACCAGTGGCCATGGTGTGACACCAGGACCAACATCATTGGACAACATCATCACTCTCCCATGCTTTCTGCACATGCCTCCTTCTGTTCTCCCATGATTCACCCATGAAAACAGCAGGGGAAAAAATTGTATCCTGCAATACTGCCCCAAATTTAGTCACTTCACTGCCATGATTTTCCAAGTTAAGGGGATTGCAAACAGACTTTTTCGGGAATCAATTAACATGGAAATGAGTGTTAAGCATGCACTATATTCAATTAGTTTTCTGGAAGTGGCTTCTATGCCATGTGAAAGCTCAAATAAAATGTGGAAATTAACAGTTAGGAAAACATCAAGAAATGGAAGAAACTGTTGTGTGAATGCAGCCAAAGGCTCAAAAGGCACACAGTTCACTACCAACCTTTATGGGTTAGGAGCTCTCCATGGTGCTGAAACACCCAACCTGCCTTTCTGCCTTGTCCCATAGGCTCTAATAGGGAATTATAGGCACTCCCCCCATTAGATGCATAACTGGCATCAGTCTGAATGGAATCTATTGATGGAGGATGAACCAGGATTTCATAGAGCCATTGATTTGGGAAGGAATCTGGAGTTCATCTAGTCCAACCCCATGCAATGCACAAATGCCCAACAAGGTGCTTGAACCCACAACCCTAAGAATAAGAGTCTCATGCTGTACCACCTGAGCTATCCATAGAGGGAGCCCTACATCTGTCACATCCTTCTGAGAGCAGGCCCCTTTTAGACTGATACCAGTCACACATTGCCTAGAGGATATGACCAGTGTATGTGTCAGTGAATAGGGGACAGGGCTAGCCCATACAATCTGCGTACCATAGGTGCCAACTCCCTGGGGCCCTGGGTGCCTGAGCACCCACAAAATTCCCCATGAAGGTCCAGAGGGCCCACAGTCACAGGGCCAAGCTGGAACTCCTGCCATGTACTCATGGATACATTGAATAGGGCTTGAGAGATGTTAGCTTTATCTGCATGTAAAGGCTGGGTTTATATGCAATCTTGAAGAACTGTCTGGTTCAATTCCCATTTAAAGGTTGCATTATAATCACAGCTTTTACTTGCAGATTTTAATAGAGTTCTCCCTGAAGGAAGACTTTCTACTATAAAACAGGACACATTGCCAACACAGAGTCTTGCACGCCCCTCAACACTGAAGCCAGCCCTGATCCTACAGATTATAGGTGAACTGGCCTTCAGTCTGTGGATATTATGGAAGCACACAGTAGCTCAAAACATGGGTGAGCATTTTGACCAAGTTTCTTTTCCTCCAATATATAAGCAACACAAACACATATTGTTGCCATGTATATATATTTTTCTTTCCTTGGCAACCATGCTCAAACATTGTTATTCTGTCTGTTGTGCCAATAAACCAGGCATGCTGGCAACCACAAGCAAAGTGAATAGGGGATGCAAATTTCTGTTGAAGTGCAATTTTTGAACTTGACATCAGGGCTTTGAAGCCAAAAATGAAAGGGATATACTGTTAAACAGCAACAGATGTTCTGGGAAGAAGACATCTGCATTATCTAGGGAGTGGTGGTTCCTCTGCTACAGAAAGCCACGGCGGTTGGTTGGGTTGATTTCCAGGAATCATTAATTTGATTTTTTTTAATACATTGTTTTTCCTCATTGCACTGTTCCAGCTCACTTGCAGACAACCTATTCATTGAGCACTGAGTGTGATTTTTTCCACAAAGTTTGTGGGGAGGTTAGACAGTGTTTAAGCATTAACTATTATTATTTGCATGTGTATCTATGATCCACCTTTTTCTCCAAGGATCTCAAGGTGGCATACAGTGGTACCTTGGGTTACAAACTTAATTCATTCTGGAGGTCCATTCTTATCCTGAAACCATTCTTAACCTGTGGTACCACTTTAGCTAATGGGGCCTCCCACTGCCGCCGTGCCACCGACACACAATTTCTGTTCTCATCCTGAGGTAAAGTTCTTAACCTGAGGTACTACTTCTGGGTTAGTGGAGTCTGTAACATAAAGCGTATGTAACCCGAAGTGTTTGTAACCCGAGGTCTCTCTCTCTCTCTCTCTCTCTCTCTCTCTCTCTCTCTCTCTCTCGGTTGATCTCATCACTGCTCCAGCTCTTTCTCCCCTCTGCTTCATTTTCCTCTTCCTTCGTTGTCCTTCTCTTGGGTAGGATGCTAATGCTACTCATGAGAGGGGTGTAACAGAAGGAGCACACCATGAATATGTAACTCTGCTTTGCCTCCTGAGCCTCATTTTCTCTTCCTTCACTGGATGCGCACCTGTGATTTTCTGGCAAGCCAGTTGGTCACACCATGGGAAGTCAGGTAGGAAAATGGGAGCAGATGGGAAGGAAGGAGATGGCAGCCCAAATTCTGATTGGGAAAGTGATGTAAGATTAGGACACTGGTGATATAGGGGCTGGATCATATTTGGGAGACTTCAGAGGCAGGACTTTGAGCCATTTTGCATATACATGATGCACTGATGTCATATCCCTAAATCTAACCTGCCAATTTCAATTGCTCTCTGTCTTTCCCTTTCCCAGTCTTCACAGAATCACAGCATTGTAAAGGTGGAAGGGACTCTGGTGATCATCTTGTCCAATGCCCTGCAATGCAGGAATTTTTTTGCCCAATGTGGGGCTCAAGCCCACAAACCCTGAGATTCAGAGCCTTGTGCACTTCCAACTGACCTAAATTTGTCCCAAATCCAACCTTGTTTACATCACTTCTTTTCCTACATGATCCCTAAGGCTGGCTTACTCAGAAGTTGGCCACAACAAGTTCCATGGGGCAGCAGTCCTCAGTTACCAGCTCAAAATTGTAACAGTGAACTCTGGAGAGAGAGAGAGAGAGAGAGAGAGAGAGAGAGAGAGAGAGAACAAATCTTGCAGACTGTATCTGGACATGCCTGAGGTTCTCCTGGGTGGTGGGCAGCTACCCTATCAGATGATCCCTGATCACTTGGAAGCATGGCAACCTGAACTATGGCCCTGATCTTAAATTAAGTTCATCCCATTTTCCTTATCACTTTGCAGTTTTTTAAATTATAAAAACTGAGCACATGCTTCTTAGTATATTCTCTGTTTCCCCTACACACCCTTTCAGGGAGTTAAAATGAGCAGAAAAGGCCCTCTAGATATTTCCAGCACCCTGGAAACACAAGGTGAGAACTTTTTGTGGGACCACCTCTATTGATCTCCCTCTCTCAGTTTTGCTTTGTCTTATTGGATTTTAATGTTATATTATTGAATGGTTGTAACGCAGGTGGCGCTGTGGTCTAAACCACTGAGCCTCTTGGGCTTGCCAATTGGAAGGTTAGCGGTTCAAATCCATTCAATGGGGTGAGCTCCTGTTGCTCGGTCTCCAGCTCCTGCCAACGTAGCAGTTCGAAAGCACACCAATGCAAGTAGATAAATAGGTAGCGCTGTGGCGAGAAGGTCAACAGTGTTTCTGTGCGCTCTGGCACTTGTCACAGTCCTCTGTGCACCAGAAGCGGTTTAGTCATGCTGGCCATATGCCCAGGAAAACTGTCTGTGGACAAACGCCAGGTCCCTCAGCCCGAAAAGTGAGATGAGTACTGCAACCCTATAGTCCCCTTTGACTGGACCTAACTGTCCAGGTGTCCTTTGCCTTTACCTTTACCTGTAACCCACCCAAGGGCCCTATGGAGAAGGCTGGGCAAGAAATATCTTAAATAAATAGATAACCTATTACTTCTTCCTAACCTGCCCATCAGGGTGTTGAGTTGCCCCTGCTTCCTCAACCCAGACAATATATTGGGAACAGAATAAGTAGAAATCCAGTTGGAGAACTTCCTGTGTGCCAAAGCAGGCTTATTTCAAAGGCCTCTCCCCCGCCCTCCCACCGAGGACCTTTTGTAAGAAGCTTTGATCCGGACAATAACTTTTAATGTTGATGGATGATGTATCCTCAGAAAATGATGGAAATTACACTGTGCTCCTAGAACAAGCCTGCACATGATCATCGCAGGTCATTTATATCATCAGTCATCCAGGGAGCTAAAGTAGTTATTGGATTAGAAGATCCCCCCCCCTTTCAGTATTCATCATTTAATATCAGGGAATAATGCCATCAGGGTTGGTTCTTTTTGTTTGTTTGTTTGTTTTTATAAATCGCAACAGGATTTCTGGAGGGTAGGGAGCGAGATGGTCATAAAAGGAGTCACTACATTTCTGTACTTGCTGTAGCTTTAAAGGTAAAGGTAAAGGTACCCCTGCCCGTACGGGCCAGTCTTGACAGACTCTGGGGTTGTGCGCCCATCTCACTCAAGAGGCCGGGGGCCAGCGCTGTCCGGAGACACTTCCGGGTCACGTGGCCAGCGTGACAAAGCTGCATCTGGCGAGCCAGAGCCGCACACGGAAACGCCGTTTACCTTCCCGCTAGTAAGCGGTCCCTATTTATCTACTTGCACCCGGGGGTGCTTTCGAACTGCTAGGTTGGCAGGCGCTGGGACCGAACGACGGGAGCGCACCCCGCCGCGGGGATTCGAACCGCCGACCTTTCGATCGGCAAGCCCTAGGTGCTGAGGCTTTTACCCACAGCGCCACCCGCGTCCCGATCTGCTGTAGCTTTATCTGTGTGCTAATGGGCAAACAGGCAACAAAGGTGCAGATAAGCTGTGGGTGGAGGTGGCTGGTGCAAATTGGGACTGGTAGGACAGAAGGCAGGGAGCCCAGCAGTAGGCAGAGCCAGAGCCAATGACAGGGAGAGCCAACTAATTTTTTTTTGTTCCCACCCCCATCCTCCCTGCTGAGTCTACAAGGGCAGCACTGAGAATGGATTCAACATGGTCAGGTGGCTTCGGAGGCTAGGATTGCCCCTTTCCAGCTATAGCTGGTTCACCAACTGTGACCCCTTTTGGACTGATATGATTTGGCCCATGTACTCCATGCTCTGGTAACTTCCAGACTGGATTACTGCAATGCGCTCTATGTAGGGCTGTCCTTGGAAGCTTCAATTGATCCAAAAAATGCAGCAGCCAGATTTCTGGCTGGGGTTCCACTTAGGTCTCATGTAACTCCATTGTAAAACAGCTGCACTAGTCGTTAGTGCATTTCTGGGCGCAATTCAAGGTGCTCACATTAGTGCTCTTAAAGCCTTAAATGACTTTAGTCCCAAATATCTGAAAGACTTCCTCCTTCTCTACAGATACTCTTGGGTGCTAAGATCAGCCCAGGGGGACCCTCTGGGTAGTTCATCTACCCTCAAAGGTTCAGGGGAAGTGGCAGTCCAGCTAGAGGTGCTGACTTGCACCCGAGATTGAGGGGGTATGCATTGCACGTGAGTGATATCATGCGCCCGATGCACACTGTGCATGTGTGACATGTGTGTGACACATGTCGCACGGGCAGCATTGCATCGTTGGGAAGAGGCTGAGCATGGAGTCCAGCATGACATGGCTTTCAATGACCAATGGCTCCGCAGTTGGCCTCCTCCGCCCCTTCAACATTGAGGGTGCCTAGCCCACTCCCAACAGATTATGAGTGGGGGGCAAAGACATGTTGGCCCCATAGAGTTGGCGTACTTGTGGCACCTAAATTGTGGAACGCCCTCCTCACAGAGGTGTGCCTGGCACCTTCATTGTACAGCTTCTAGCAACCACTGAAGAGGAACCTCTACCCTGGCTTTTGACATTTGAGATTCGATTTTTAGGACCAACGTCATTTTTGTGATTTCGTGTTTTGAAGTTGTCATGCACCCTGGGAACTTAGGGTGAAGGGTGGGCAACTCAGGAGGAGGAGGCAGTGGCTGGCAGGGAGGGCCACCACCTATTTTGGTTGCAAGTAAGAAGGCATGAAATTTGGGGCTGGCTGAGGGCAGACTGAGGTTGGGAATGACAGAGACAAGTGATAGTGACAGAGACAGAGACACTAATACAGGAGAGGGCAGCTTTGCCAGCCCTTTGATATACCTGAGACGATGCCATTGGCCTCTCTTGTAGGTGACCACAGGGACATGGGTGTCTGCATAGCCGCACATTCAAATCATATACATGTGGGAGACTGGAATATTAGTGAGACCAAAAACAGAGGCAGATCTTACCTCAGATGAAGGTCGCAATCTGGATAGAACCTCTGACAGCAGATAAAATGTAAGAACGAATCATTCTGCAAAGGGTCACACTCTGATAGTGCTTGAACTGCTTAGCAGTTTGGCTTAGCGATAATATATGTGCACTTTATGTCCAACATTTGCTTTGTAGCTAATCAACCTTGCAAAACTTCACCCAAAAACATGCACATTGCCTCTCAATCACAAAGAACAAGTGCCTTTGAGCAGAACAGGCACCCAATTTTAAACTACTAAAACAAAGAAATGATACAAAAATGATTTAGGAACGACCCAAAGAACTTCAGATCTGACCATCTCTGTGCCTGGCCAGTGTACTCAACTGGAAAGAAAGCCCATAAGCCTTATTTTCATTTCCACTGTGTGCCTTGAGACTGCTCACATATAAATAACAGCAGCAAATATCTGAAGAGCAGTTAAGCATCCAGTACTGGTTCAGAGATCTGAATAGATTTTTTTTAATAGACTCCGGCATCATGATTAAAGTGATAAGTGGATATGATTCCTCCATCCCTGGTGGTTCTCTAGCAGCTTTATTGACATGTGCTGTGGTGATTTATGGTTGGCTGCCTTAATCGACACTTCAAGCACACTGGGAAAGTGCCCAAGTGACAGGCCAGCTCAGGCACACAAAAAGGAGCAAGGAAGCATGCTAATTTGGCTGCGTGCTCATGTTCAACCCAACTGCATGGCAGACGTTCCATCAAGGTCACTGTTCATTTTCACCAACTCCTGTGGAGTTAAACGATCTGCACGTGTACCATGGAAACACTTCCATCCTCCCACTGAGGTGTTGGGTACCCTTGAGAACATGAGCAGCCGTGCATTTAATCACTGTCACTGTCCTTGCAAACGGAAAGGCACATCCCTCAAGACATGAGTATGCTGAGGGTCAAGAAGCAACCTCTCTGAGAACAGGTGAGACCTGCCTTGCTGGATCATAGAATCATAGAATCATAGAATCATAGAATCATAGAATCATAGAGTTGGAAGAGACCACAAGGGCCATCGAGTCCAACCCCCTGCCAAGCAGGAAACACCATCAGAGCACTCCTGACATATGGTTGTCAAGCCTCTGCTTAAAGACCTCCAAAGTAGGAGACTCCACCACACTCCTTGGCAGCAAATTCCACTGTCGAACAGCTCTTACTGTCAGGAAGTTCTTCCTAATGTTTAGGTGGAATCTTCTTTCTTGTAGTTTGGATCCATTGCTCCGTGTCCGCTTCTCTGGAGCAGTAGAAAACAACCTTTCTCCCTCCTCTATGTGACATCCTTTTATATATTTGAACATGGCTATCATATCACCCCTTAACCTCCTCTTCTCCAGGCTAAACATGCCCAGCTCCCTTAGCCGTTCCTCATAAGGCATCGTTTCCAGGCCTTTGACCATTTTGGTTGCCCTCTTCTGGACACGTTCCAGTTTGTCAGTGTCCTTCTTGAATTGTGGTGCCCAGAACTGGACACAGTACTCCAGGTGTGGTCTGACCAGAGCAGAATACAGTGGCACTATTACTTCCCTTGATCTAGATGCTATACTCCTATTGATGCAGCCCAGAATTGCATTGGCTTTTTTAGCTGCCGCGTCACACTGTTGGCTCATGTCAAGTTTGTGGTCAACCAAGACTCCTAGATCCTTTTCACATGTACTGCTCTCAAGCCAGGTGTCACCCATCTTGTATTTGTGCCTCTCATTTTTTTTGCCCAAATGCAATACTTTACATTTCTCCCTGTTAAAATTCATCTTGTTTGTTTTTGCCCAGTTCTCTAATCTGTCAAGGTCGTTTTGAAGTGTGATCCTGTCCTCTGGGGTGTTAGCCACCCCTCCCAGTTTGGTGTCATCTGCAAATTTGATCAGGATGCCCTTGAGTCCATCATCCAAGTCGTTGATAAAGATGTTGAATAAGACCGGGCCCAAGACAGAACCCTGTGGCACCCCACTAGTCACTCTTCTCCAGGATGAAGAGGAACCATTGATGAGCACCCTTTGGGTTCGGTCAGTCAGCCAGTTACAAATCCACTGAGTGGTAGCATAGTCAAGACCGCATTTTACCAGCTTCTTTACAAGAATATCATGGGGCACCTTGTCAAATGCTTTGCTGAAATCAAGGTAGGCTACATCCACTGCGTTCCCTTCATCTACCAGGCTTGTAATTCTGTCAAAAAACGAGATCAGGTTAGTCTGACATGACTTATTTTTCAGAAATCCATGCTGACTATTGGTGATCACAGCATTCCTTTCTAGGTGCTCACAGACTGTTTGCTTAATGATCTGCTCCAGAATCTTCCCTGCTATTGATGTCAGACTGACTGGGCGGTAATTATTTGGGTCCTCTCTTTTCCCCTTTTTGAAAATAGGAACAACATTTGCCCTCCTCCAGTCTGCCGGGACTTCGCCTGTTCTCCAGGAATTCTCAAAGATGACTGCCAGTGGTTCTGAGATCACATCTGCCAGTTCTTTTAATACTCTTGGATGCAGTTCATCTGGCCCTGGAGACTTGAATACATCTAATCTAGCCAAATATTCTTGTACTATCTCCTTAGTTATTCTGGGCTGTGTTTCCTTTGCTGAATCATTTGCTTCAAATTCTTCAGGTCGGGCATTGTCTTCTTTATCGGAGAAGACTGAGGCAAAGAAGGCATTGAGGAGTTCAGCCCTTTCTGTGTCCCCTGTTTGCATTTCACCATCTTCTCCTCTGAGTGACCCCACTGTTTCTTTGTTCTTCCTTTTGCTACGAACATACCCATAAAAGCCTTTTTTGTTGCTTTTAACCTCTCTAGCAAGCCTGAGTTCATTCTGTGCTTTAGCTTTTCTGACTTTGTGTCTACACGTGCTGGCTATTTGTTTGAATTCCTCTTTGGTGGTTTCCCCCCTTTTCCATTTTTTGTACACATCCTTTTTTAATCTTAATTCAGTTAAAAGTTCTTTAGATAGCCACCCTGGTTTCTTTAGGCACCTTCCATGTTTTCGTCTCATTGGTATTGCCTGACGTTGTGCTTTTACTATCTCCGTCTTAACAAACTCCCAGCCATCATGAACTCCCTTTCCTTTTAGTATTGCTGTCCATGGGATCTCACCCAGCACTTCCCTAAGTTTTATGAAGTCGGCTTTCTTAAAGTCAAGAAATTGAGTCCTAGTATGCTTGGCTGCTACTGTCCGCTGTATAGTAAACTTCAGAAGAGCATGATCACTCGCGCCTAATGATCCTTCCACATCTACCCCACTAACCAGGTCATCAACATTGGTTAGGACCAGGTCTAAAATGGCTGTTCCTCTTGTTGCTTCTCCCACTTTCTGGACAATGAAGTTGTCTGCAAGGCCAGTGAGGAATCTGTTTGACCTTATGCTCTTGGCTGAGTTTGACGTCCAACAAATATCCGGGTAATTGAAGTCCCCCATTACTACTATCTCCCTTCCTTTTGCATGCTTGGCCATCTGTTCCAGGAAGGCATCATCTATGTCCTCCGTTTGGCTTGGGGATCTATAGTAAACTCCCACAATGAGGTCTCTGTTATTCTTCTCTCCCTTAATTTTGACCCAAATGCTCTCACTTTGGCTTTGAGGTTCTAAATCTTGGATCTCTTCACAGGTATACACACCCCTGACATATAACGCCACTCCTCCTCCTTTCTTGTCTGGTCTGTTTCTCTGAAATAGATTGTATCCCTCCATTATTACATTCCAATCGTGGGACTTATCCCACCAGGTTTCAGTGATGCCTATTATGTCATATTTGGTTTGCTGTACCAAGAGCTCAAGCTCATCTTGTTTATTTCCCATGCTTTGCGCATTAGTGTACAGACATTGAAGTCCATTAATCATTCCCCCGTGTCTCTTATTTAAGGATTTTTTCCTCCCTCCACTAGGTCCGCGTGCTGTTTGCTCCATTTGGTCTATGACATTTGGATGATCATCTTCATTAATTGATAGACTCCTACCTTCAGGAGCACTGTCTCCCTCCCCCACATTAGTCAGTTTAAAGCCCTCCTGATGAGGTTTCTGAGATTTTTGGCAAAAACATTTCTCCCAACCGTTGTGAGGTGCAGCCCATCACTTGCCAGAAGTCCATCTTCAAGAAACTGCAGTCCGTGATCTAAGAATCCAAACCGTTCCTGTTTACACCATTTGCGAAGCCAGCTGTTCACTTCCACTATTTTCCCCTCTCTCCCTGGGCCACGTCGTTCAACTGGGAGGACAGACGAGATGACAATTTGTGCATTTAGTTGCTTCAATTTCCTGCCGAGAGCCTCGTAGTCTCTTTTGATCTTCTGGAGGCTATTGCTTGCAGTGTCATTGGTTCCCACATGAACCAAGAGGAAGGGGTATTCGTCTGTGGGTTTTATGATTCCTTGCAGTCGTTCAGTTACATCTTGGATCTTAGCCCCGGGGAGACAGCACACTTCCCGAGACATCTTGTCAGGCCCACAGATCACTGCTTCTGTTCCCCTCAGTAGGGAATCCCCTATCACCACTACACGCCTCCTCTTGGGTTTGGTCGGGGTTCTTCCGTGAGCTGTCCATTCCAAGGTCGCCTGCACATTCCCTGAGGACTGACTTTGCTGCTCGTCTTCATATACCTGATCGACTGTAATGAGGGAGAGATCCTCAAATGGAGTCTGCTCTTCGTCTTCCATGCTAGGGGAGAGGACCTCAAAGCGATTGTGTATTTCTAAACAATCAGAGTGAACCCTGGGCCTCCTACTTCTTTGAGTCACGTTTCTCCATATATCTGGCTCCTGTGTTGGTGAACTAGCCTCCTTCTCAGGGGAGTCCCCTGTCTCCTCCCTGGTGGAGACGGTGTGCTCTGTTGCTTCCAAGAAGAGCTCCAGCTCTCTAATTCTTTGGAGCGTAGCTACACGTTCCTCCAGTTGCTGGACTTTGTCTTTTAAAAGGGCAATCAACATGCAATTGCTGCAGGTAAAGCTGCCTGCAACCTTTGGCAAGATGGCAAACATTGCGCAGGAATCACAGGCGACTGCAGCTGTTCCCTCCCCTTCCATCTTGAGATCGTGTCGTTGGGGGTGGCTACAGAGGTCCTCCATCATAAAAAGCTTGAGGACAGGACAAATAACTCCCCCCCACACAAAAAAACCCTAGGTCTCCCCCAACAAACGTTTGAGACTAGCTCCCCTAAATCTAAAAGATGGGTATACACACACACACAAGAAAACCCTTTTTGCTCCTTCTTCAACTGCTGCCCTTCAGACTCTGATAAGCTCCTCCCACAGCTAATCCCCTGCCTCAACAGAAACCCTGCCCCCTCTGACCTTTACACAGGGAAAACAGCTAACCAGCCACAAAGAAACACACACACACAAGAAAACCCTTTTTGCTCCTTCTTCAACTGCTGCCCTTCAGACTCTGAAGGATCAGACAGAGATCCTTCTGAAGGATCAGACAGAGATCATCTTCTCATCCAGTATTTCCGTTTCCAATAATAGCCAGCAAGGTGCTAAGTTTGCCACTGGTGATCTGAAGGAACGTCTCCATCCCCACTGTTCAGCCGGGACACTGAGGTCCAGTGCCAAGGGCCTTCTGGTGGTTCCCTCACTGCGAGAAGCAAAGTTACAGGGAACCAGGCAGAGGGCCTTCTTGGTGGTGGAGCCCACCCTGTGGAACGCCCTCCCATCAGATGTCAAGGAAAGAAACAACTATCTCAGGAATCCCCAACCTTTGGCCCTCCAGATGACTACAATTCCCATCACCCCTTACCACTGGTCCTGTTAGCTAGGGATCATGGGAGTTGTAGGCCAAAACATCTGGAGGGCCAAAGGTTGGAGATGCCTGAACTATCTGACTTTTAGAAGGCATCTGAAGGCAACACTGTTTAGGGAAGTTCTTAATGTCTGATGTTTTATTGTATTTTAAATATTTTGTTGGAAGCAACCCAGAGTTGCTAGGGAAACCCAGTCAGATGGGTGGGTGAACAATAAATTGTTGTTGTTGTTGTTTTCTTCATCATCATTTCATCCTAGCCCTGACACACAGATTATTCAGCTGGGGGAGGCCATCAGTGGGGGAGTATGTCTGCCATCTGGACCACAGAATCCCTGTGTCAGGTTTGTCAAGATTTGCAGTATCCATGAGTGGCTGCCCTGTATAGTTGGCCACTGAATTGCACAGTGAACAAAATGCCTTCTGTCCCGTCCCACCCCACAGCTGGCTATGGGTGAAAAGTGCCATAACAATGGGTTTCCTGGTCCACCAGAACTTTACTTGGGCAACAAGGTATTCTGAGTTTTGATGTGCTACTGAAGGGGTGGTCATTCTTAGGTCCTGACTTGCTGCTTTACATCTGACTTGCACTTTGGTCCTGACCACTGCCAGGTCTTAGTTCATGGTTCCCTCCGCTCCACATTTTGGAGAGCAGACAATCAAAGGCCTGAGGTCTCATAAGACTAGACTGAAGCCAAACATTGGAAGGTTCAGGACAGACAAAAGAAATACCTTTTTTACCCAGTGCAGAGTTGCTGGGAACCACAGGAGGAAAGAGTGCTCTTGTGCATGAATCCTGCTTACAGATTTCCCACAGGCGCCTGGTTGGCCACTGTAAGAACAAGATGCTGAATTAGACGGGCCATTGATTTTACTTTTAAATATTTCTTTTTGTTTAGAGTGCATGCTAAAGCTCTAAAATAATTGTAGGAGAAGATAATGATATGCTGCACATTGCAGAGTGTTTGTGGGTTACCAGTCCTGTTGAGGAGCAGCTCAGCCTTCTGCCATCGGATTTAGCAAACCACTGAACCTGCCCAGTTCCCAGTTCCAGAAGGTGTCGTTTGGGAATTGGCAATGCCACAGCAGCAGCTGACAAGAAATTCTGAACGGTGTCTTTAATTTTATGGGCAGAAATGAAAATGAGCAAGTTAATTCAAATCTGTAATCCCCACCCCAAGATTTGGCTCATCCCTTGTTTTGCCATGGACATGTTTGGCAATGCTGTGAAGGATTTAATTTAAGAAGGTTATTGACAAGCTGGTATGTGTGCAGAGGACGGGACCAAGATGATTAAGGGTTTGGAAACCAAGCCTTATGAGGAATGGTTGAGCATCATCACCAATGATAGCAGTGTCAGGAGCTCGTCCTACACTCAAGTAGGCCCCTGGCAGAGGCACATGCCCAACTGGCATGTTCTCTCCCTCCTCGTCAATCATTCGGGAGCTTCAAAAGCTTTCTTCAGCCCGAACATCACAGCGACCGATGCCAACAGACATCGGCACACTTAGGGATCCGCAGAGTTTGTGCATCTTACGTAACAGACCTCAGCAACTCAGCATTTTGGCTAATCTACATATAAACACACACAGAGCACTGCAACATGGCTTCCTCTCTCTCTAGCATCAGGCAGCAAAGAGAATGAACAAAGGGCAATAGTCCCACTTCATGGAACACAGTAACACAAACATCCTGTCTCCAACACTTCCCACTCTATGGAGTCAAAACATATACCATCATGTGATAGACAACAATCCCATGACTGCAATCATGGAGGGGGAATTCTAACAAGCACCTTCCTCCTGCCTCACCTTGTCCTCTCTTGGTAGGTGTATATGACTTGAAGTTGGCTCCTGGCATTTACTTGTCATTTTGAATTTGAGTGCTAATGTGGAAACATATGTGAAGCTAATGGTCGTATTATTTACGAGTGAGCTGAAGGTTTGGTCTATCAAGCAGTGATTGACAAGACGATGATGATCTTCAGCCTTCTGCTGTATAAATATGTGTTAGTTACTATTTCAGGCATGTTTAGAGTTGTGCGCATTTATCTGAGCTACTGGAAATGTGGGTGTTGATGCTATTCTGACAAGACTGTGGCTTTATGAAAGTTTAATAGAAAGGTGATGCCTCAGATGATAGACTCTGATGAAGAAACTTTTGTGTTGATAATTCAAAGCTGTTTGTTAAACAGGACTCTAGCTTACGATATGTAATTTATGGGCATGCCCTAGCAAGATCACATGGGGGAGCAGAGACCCATTGTTCGGCCCGGACACTGAGATCCAGCGCCGAGGGCCTTCTGGTGGTTCCCTCACTGTGAGAAGCCAAGTTACAGAGAACCAGGCAGAGGGCCTTCTCGGTAGTGGTGCCCACCCTGTGGAACGCTCTCCCATCAGTTGTCAAAGAGATAAACAACTCCCTGACATTTAGAAGACATCTGAAGGCAGCCCTGTTTAGGGAAGTTTTAAATGACTGATGTTTTAATGTACAGTAGAACCTCTACTCATGACCACAATATGTTCTGGAGGCCCGCCTGGAAGTCAGAATGGGTCACTGGGAGAGGCACCATTGTGTGCAGGTGCGGGTGGCGATTACCTGCTCCTGCGCATGTGAGAACAGCGATTGCCACTTCAGTGCATGCACGAATGGCGATTGCCACTCCTGCGCATATGTGAACGGCGGCAAACCCGTCGGTTACTTCTGGGTTTGCTGCAGATGTTGGGCGAAATGGACGTGAGTGGAGGCAGGCGTAAGAAGAGGTTTGACTGTATTTTTAATCTCTGTTGGAAGCTGCCCAGAGTGGCTGGGGAAAGTCAAATATGCTGCTGAAAACAGCAGAAGGGGAGAATGTTGTTATGCTTCCTACTGGCACCTGGTTGGGCACTGTGATATCAGGATGCAAGATGGGTCACTGGCCTGATGCAGCAATGCTTATGTTCTTATGTGTTGGGGAACCATTGTTAGTCAGGAGAGACCATCCTTGGTCCGGGTTCCCTGACTTGGTATAAGTCTGCTTCATATATTTATTTATTTTGTTTGGAGTCGCTCAGCATTTAAGCTCCTGAAGGGCACTGGAGAAATGCGCACAGGCTGGTGACAGCACAGATCAGTAAATACATGGATTTCTGCAACCGTGACCAGAGTATCTCATCTGCTGGGAGAGCTCGCAGCCATCTGGAATGACAAGCTGGATAGAGCAAAGGTCCATAAGACTATGCCAAGTTCCTGTAAGGTGCAATCACACTGACGAGCAGCATCATGAATCATTTAAGAGCAAAACTTTATTAAGAAATGAATAAGCACTAAGCCATGTTCAAGATGAACAGAGAGGGTTGGGAGCTTCTGAAGCAGTGGCTTGGAACTAATTAACAATCACATTTTAGATGAAGAGAGAAGTTTGTGGAGGGGGTTCCATCTCCCTCTTCCCTTAGGCCCAACTCTGCCCAACTCGGCAGTTTACTACTACTACTACTACTACTAATAATAATAATAATAATAATAATATTGTTATTTATACCCCACTCATCTGTCTGGGTTGCCCCAACCACTCTGGGCGGCTTTCGACACATAAGAACATAACAAAAGCACATACCATAATAACAAACAAAACAATACCCATCCCACAGTTTAAAAGGCCACAGATAGTTTAATTAGCCAAAAGCCTAGTTGAAGAGGAACATTTTAGCCTGGTGCCTAGGGGTGTATAATGAAGGTGCCCAGCAAGCCTCCCTGGGGAGAGCATTCCACAAACAGGCAGCCACCACAGAAAAGGCCCATTCTTGTGTTGCCACCCTCTGGACCATTCATAGAGTAGGGAAATGAAGAAGGGTCTCAAATTATGATTGCAGGGTCCAGATTGGTCCATATGGGCAGAGAGAGTCCTTGTATTGCAGATGGCATTAAAAGAGCATTAGACAAACTGAGGACAAGGCTATAAACATCTACTAGCCGCAATGGCTATATTCTACCTTCACTGTCAAGTGCCTTATGTCTCTGAATACCAGTTGCTGGAAAACCACAGGATGGGAGAGGGATGTTGCACTCATGTCCTGTTTGCAGGTTTCTAAAAGACACCTGGTCTACCACTGCGAGAACTGGATGCTGGACTAAATAGGCTATTGGTCTTACCCAGCAGGGTCATCTTATGCTCTTAAAAAAGCAGTCCTAACCATACGTGCTTGAAAAGAAGACACATTGAAATCCATGGTTCTGGCTGCCAAGTTAATGTATTTAGGGAACGAGTACCAGTCTTCTTTCCTTCTCAGTTTCTGAAAAAAAGCTAGGAGTCCTTTGGACCCAACTCACAATCTATTAATGTTCTCCAGACCGTGGTCATACTCAAATGGCCTCTTTAACAATCCAATCCACAGGAAGAGCGAAGCACATGGATTTGAGCCAGCAAACTTATCTATGAATGAGATAATTTATTCAGCACTATGGTAGATAAATCTAAGTATTCTGGCTTCATGGGTTGCAGCCAATGCTTCATAAAAATATGGCCCGAATCCAGTTCCTACTTTAAGCCTGCCCATGATATTGCTTGCACAATGGAACCCCGCACGTATTACCTTCAAGAGTGAACCTTCCCTCCTGCTAATAATAAATCTAAATTCAGTAGCATGTATATAGCGTTTGGGGGTGTTTAATAACTTCGCATATCTTGTCCATACAACAACACTGTAACCCAGAAATACAATTAGTATCCCCTTATTTCAGATGGGGTAACTGAGTCTAAGAGGGAGTGGTTTGCCTAAGGCCCCCTAATGCATTTTTGAAGGGCTAACTCATGAATCATTTTTAGCATCCTCTATTTAAACATATGAATTGCAACATTTCAGGTGGCAGTGCGGGGATGCCACCAAATATTGACTGTCGATATGTCACATATTGTAAAACGTTAACTCCAGTCACTGAATCATCAGAAGTCAAATGCTGATACTGAAGATCTCTCTCTCTCTCTCTCTCTCTCTCACACACACACACACACACACACACTTGCACATGCAGAAATTATTTGGGGAGTGTTCAGTACAGTGGTACCTCTGGTTACGTACTTAATTTGTTCTGGAGGTCCGTTCTTAACCTGAAACTTTTCTTAACCTGAAGTACCACTTTAGCTAATGGGGCCACCCACTGCCGCCACCGCGCGATTTCTGTTCTCATCCTGAAGCAAAGTTCTTAACTCGAGGTACTATTTCTAGGTTAGTGGAATCTGTAACTTGAAGCATCTGTAACCTGAAGCATCTGTAACCTGAGGTACCACTGTACTAAAGTTTGCAAACAAAAATCTTTTAAGGAGAGCTTTCCTTTGAGTTATACCAAGTGGCATGTTGCAAACAATGCCTTCTTCTCCTTAACTTCCCTGCTGCCACCTAGTGGATATCTCCCCTCCCCCGGCTGCTTCAGCGAAACAGCACTTTAACCTTCTGCACAGGTGACCCAACCTACTCCCAATGATGGGTTGAGTGGTATGGCCCTTCAGCATGGGGTAAATAACAAAGCATCAAACCTTTTTTCTTCTCCTTTTCAAAAACAAGTTATGCTTTTACTTACACATGTTGGAAGGTAACAAATTAAACCATTTTTGAGGAGATGGTTTTAGAGAGGGAAAGCAGATTTTACCATTTGAGTTGTTAAGAGGAAACGTGTTTTAGGGGGGGGGCAGTGATAACTGCATCCAACTATAATCCAACTATAATCAAGCCAATATTTATCAATTTGCATCTTCCAGCTGTCCATTCATGGTTCTTTCCCGGTTCCTTCCCCTTTTGTTGCTTTCCAGCTCTCTGAATTTTAAGTACCCTATTTTCCAGTTTGACTTCTATACAGTCTTGGCACGCCTCCCTACGCTTTAGCCCATCAGAAGGAGAGTATACTCCATGTTAGGTTTGTGCCCCTTAATTGGCTGGTTGTTAGGACGAACTTTTGACCTTCCTGTGCACATCACACCCCTGTGTGCAAAACAACATGAGCAAAACATATCCCTGTACTTTTAACTTTCCTGTGTGTAAGAGCCTTTAAAGCAAAAAAACACAACCATTTTGCAGGCCAAATTTTGCAAGTAAAAACAAGACAGAAAATGGCTGAATGACTTATTTATTTGAAATCGTTTAAAAACAGAAACAAAGAGAGCAAATTCAGAAAAGGAAGGGACCATATTTCCCCTAAAAAGCATTTGATATTATTATTATTATTATTATTATTATTATTATTATTATTATTATTATTATCATCATCATTATACCTTTCTTTTTTTACTCAGCTACCCTATACATGTCAACTCAGTTCAATGAGACCTATGTCCAGGTAAGTGCATAAAGGATTGCAGCCTCAGCATGTCTGCCATGTCTAGGATAAAAGTGGAGGTGACATTTTGACATTATGTAGTCAGGGTGCCACCACTGAAAAGGCTCTTTCACCAGTCATCCCCACCTGAACCCTGAAGACAAGGGACCACCAATGCAGCTTCCTATATAATGAAGATGCTTTCTACCCACTCAGATCACTGCTCCATCTAGCTCAGTATTGCCTACTCTGATTGGTGGAAATTCAGCATTTTGTAGTCTTTCCTACCCCAATCTAGAGACGCTGGAGACTGAGCTGGAGACCTGCTGCATGCAATGTATCTGCCCTGTCTCTGAGCTACAGCCCTTCCCTGAGGTTCATAGGGACAGGGGTCTTCCTTTTATACCAAGGAACATATGACAGTGTAGAAATTCGGGCCTGAGAAATCATGTATGTGTGTGGATTGCATTATTTAGGAATTCAGGGAATCTGCATTGAAAAATACTGTTGGTTGAAGGGGTGTTTGTGTGTGTGTTACGGGGGAAAAGAGAGATCTTCGAGTGTCAGCAAAATTCCATGAGAACGCTAAACTTTTCTGCTGATTACACTATAAAAGCTTCACTTTTCTTCTGCTCCCTGAGGTAATTAGCAAACAGACTAGTGATTTTTAAATATATCTTTCTGCCTGGCTGACGAAAGGACACTTTCAGCTCAAAAGGCTGTAACGGCTTGAAAAGCAGAGACTCTGAGGAGTGTCTCATGAAAGTAGTTCACAGAGCAGCTGCTGCTAATGTTAAGTGAATGGGAAAAAATTCACACAACGGGGTGGGGGAAGTCTCTGCAGTTTCCCTCAAATTGTGTTCGTGTCTTCTGGGCCAGATCCTCAGCTAATATAAAATGACAGGGAATCTACAGTCGCTGCTTTCAAACAGCTGCTGATCCACACTGCCAATTTGCAGAGGGAACTAGTTTGGAGCCTAAATTTGTACCTTCCCCCTTACCAACCTATTTTCAGGTTGCAAAGTTGGGGGTGTTTTGGTTATTGCTGGGGGAGGGTGTGGAACAGGGATGCACTAACCTGTCAGTTTTGGTTGTTCTCAAGTTCAGATCTTTCCAGTTTTAAGTTTCGTCCTCCACATCAGAGGAGGGGAGGTAGCTGGCTATTAAAGCAAGCTTTTTCCCTCTCCCTCTTCTTTTAGGGGACCCGCCCTCAGCAGTGTGGACCAGCTGCTGGGGGAGGAGCATGCATAGGCAAACTAAGGCCCCGGGGGCCAAATCCGGCCCAATCGCCTTCTCAATCCGACCCACAGATGGTCCGGGAATCAGTGTGTTTTTACATGAGTAGAATGTGTCCTTTTATTTAAAATGAATCTCTGGGTTATTTGTGGGGCATAGGAATTCGTTCATTTATTTATTTTTTCAAAATATAGTCCGGCCCCTCACAAGGTCTGAGGGACAGTGGGCCGGCTCCCTACTGAAAAAGTTTGCTGACCCCTGGGTGGAGCAGGCATGCCGGAGTGTTGATTCCGGCTTATCTCTGTTTCTCAGTTTTCCAATCTTAGGTTCAGTTCTCGACATCAGGAAAGGGCAAGCACTATTTATATATATATATATATATATATATATATATATATATATATATATATATATATTTGCTTTCGTAGATTTTCACGGGTACAGGAATGCAGGTTTTGGTGTCTTCGGGTGTCTTCCCGTGTAAGAGTCGGGGTGTCTGTGCGACGTTTCGACGAGGTCTCACTCGTCATCTTCAGGTTGGTGCTTTCGGCTTCTTGTTACTGGAACAGAGCAGAGTCTGGTGTTTGAGTTCCTATAAATACTGTTGAGGGGTGTGGTGTATAGCCTCCAACGTTCTGGGCAGAGAGGAAGTTCCTAGATTAGTGTGCCTTTTCTTCTTTTGTTCCTTAATTACTTGAGGGATATCTTGGGTGATTTCATGAGTGATATTCTGAATACCACTGGGTGGGTCATTAAGTGTAGATTAGTTGCTAAAGCTTTCGTGTCTTGACCTCTTGAGCTTGTGAAGAGTTTTTCTGAGAAGATGGCTGTGCTGCATTTAGTTTCGGCAAAATCCAGCTGGAAAACCAAGGGGTCTATGAAATACCCTGCAAAGTCTGCCCAGCCACGTACATTGGACAAACAAACAGACGAATAAATGCACGTATCGCAGAACACAAGAATGCCGTCAAAAAAGAAGAAAAAACTTCCTCTCTTTTCCAACACATGAAAGAAACAGGACACGAAATTAATTTTGCAGATTCCAAATTGCTCTTTAACATGGAACATCACCACAAGAGAATAATCATGGAAGCCATCGAGATAGAGAAACACCCTCACAACATGAACAAGCGTGACGACACGTCCCGCCTGCCAGACATCTGGAAATTAGCCCTCCCCACAAAAACCGACACCAGAACCAGAGGCACACAGAACGCCGTCACCAATCAACCACACCAGACCCAAACCCAGACCCTCTCCACAGACATATTACAGACTCCATCCAGTAGCCAAACTATAGTGGCACCTCCGGATGCTGCACCCCCCTGCAATCCCTACACAGATCTGGCTGGCACAAGGCACAAAACCACAGCTCGCCCCTATACACGAAGCCAAGCCAGAGCACAACTAAATGCAGCACAGCCATCTTCTCAGAAAAACTCTTCACAAGCTCAAGAGGTCAAGACACGAAAGCTTTAGCAACTAATCTACACTTAATGACCCACCCAGTGGTATTCAGAATATCACTCATGAAATCACCCAAGATATCCCTCAAGTAATTAAGGAACAAAAGAAGAAAAGGCACACTAATCTAGGAACTTCCTCTCTGCCCAGAACGTTGGAGGCTATACACCACACCCCTCAACAGTATTTATAGGAACTCAAACACCAGACTCTGCTCTGTTCCAGTAACAAGAAGCCGAAAGCACCAGCCTGAAGATGACGAGTGAGACCTCGTCGAAACGTCGCACAGACACCCCGACTCTTACACGGGAAGACACCCGAAGACACCAAAACCATATATATATATATATATATATATATATATTTGCTTTCGTAGATTTTCACGGGTACAGGAATGCAGGTTTTGGTGTCTTCGGGTGTCTTCCCGTGTAAGAGTCGGGGTGTCTGTGCGACGTTTCGACGAGGTCTCACTCGTCATCTTCAGGCTGGTGCTTTCGGCTTCTTGTTACTGGAACAGAGCAGAGTCTGGTGTTTGAGTTCCTATAAATACTGTTGAGGGGTGTGGTGTATAGCCTCCAACGTTCTGGGCAAAGAGGAAGTTCCTAGATTAGTGTGCCTTTTCTTCTTTTGTTCCTTAATTACTTGAGGGATATCTTGGGTGATTTCATGAGTGATATTCAGAATATCACTGGGTGGGTCATTAAGTGTAGATTAGTTGCTAAAGCTTTCGTGTCTTGACCTCTTGAGCTTGTGAAGAGTTTTTCTGAGAAGATGGCTGTGCTGCATTTAGTTGTGCTCTGGCTTGGCTTCGTGTATAGAGAATAATCATGGAAGCCATCGAGATAGAGAAACACCCTCACAACATGAACAAGCGTGACGACACGTCCCGCCTGCCAGACATCTGGAAATTAGCCCTCCCCACAAAAACCGACACCAGAACCAGAGGCACACAGAACGCCGTCACCAATCAACCACACCAGACCCAAACCCAGACCCTCTCCACAGACATATTACAGACTCCATCCAGTAGCCAAACTATAGTGGCACCTCCGGATGCTGCACCCCCCTGCAATCCCTACACAGATCTGGCTGGCACAAGGCACAAAACCATAGCTCGCCCCTATACACGAAGCCAAGCCAGAGCACAACTAAATGCAGCACAGCCATCTTCTCAGAAAAACTCTTCACAAGCTCAAGAGGTCAAGACACGAAAGCTTTAGCAACTAATCTACACTTAATGACCCACCCAGTGATATTCTGAATATCACTCATGAAATCACCCAAGATATCCCTCAAGTAATTAAGGAACAAAAGAAGAAAAGGCACACTAATCTAGGAACTTCCTCTTTGCCCAGAACGTTGGAGGCTATACACCACACCCCTCAACAGTATTTATAGGAACTCAAACACCAGACTCTGCTCTGTTCCAGTAACAAGAAGCCGAAAGCACCAGCCTGAAGATGACGAGTGAGACCTCGTCGAAACGTCGCACAGACACCCCGACTCTTACACGGGAAGACACCCAAAGACACCAAAACCTGCATATATATATATATATATATATATATATATATATATATATATAGAATGTTTATTGAGATTATACAAAAAATTACAGATAAAGAAAAAACAAAAACTAACAAACACAAGCTAACAAAAAAGTTGACAAAAAGGCAACCTAGAAAGAAGAGAAAAAAAAGAAAATAGGAAAAAGAAGAAAAAGGAAAAAAAAGATATTTTTAAAAAGGATAAATCCATTTTTCAGCATCTTTGATCTCATTTGCTTATTTCCTTGACTTCCTCACACCTCCCCTTTTCAGCAAATCCTTACCTTCTTTCATTTGACTTTGCTCTATACTTAACCTATTATAACTATACATTTTCATTCGTATAACTATCTATATTTACCTGTTCTTATTAACCTTATTACCAAAACCACTTCTTTTCAGCCCAACATCATTTTAACATTCATTAATTTTACAGTATTTCTGCAAATAGTCTTTAAATTTCTTCCAATCTTCCTCCACCATTTCTTCTCCCTGGTCTCGGATTTTGCCAGTCATTTCTGCCAATTCCCAAGCACTATTATTATAAACAGGAAACAGGCCAGTTCAAGACACTTTGGCATCTGAGGTAAACCACAAAATGGCACCCAGTCCCTACTCCCGCCCCCCTTCTAAGGAAGAAGGGGTGAATGATGACCTACATCAGGAACAAGGTGGGAATAAAGATCTATATCGGGATCTGCTGTCCCTGTGGATCCTACCACCTGAGGCCATTTCCTCACTTTGTCTCATGGGTGGACCAGCCCTATCAGAAAAACTAACACTTGTGTGAATGCACCCAATGAAATATCACCCCCAGAAATCTACTTAGAATTCCAGGCAACATTGCATGCATGTTGGCATCTGTCTGTCTTGAAAGGCAATGGAGTGAGCCTCCAGGGGTGGAGTCAAACTGCTGCATTAGCAGCACCAAAGTGACCTCCCCAGCAGCGGCATATGAAAGGGGGCAGAGGGGGGGTGACAAGATGGCCTCCCCCCAGGTGTAGAGCGGCCGAGGGCGCACGTGCAGTCAGTATGGGCGCCATGCAGGCTGCCACTCGCGCACCGTCCAAACGCGCATCTGTACGGGCTGCGTCTCACACAGCGACTGTACAGGCTGCCGCACGTGCGCAGTCCATACGGTTGCTGTGTGTGCGCCTCCGGGAGGTTCACCCCACCCCGGGTGCTGGAGAAGGTTCCTCCGCCACTGCTCCCCTGGTGTAAGCCTGGGCAATGTGTCTGGAGGTCCTGCCAAGATGACAATACCCTCTTTTTGGCCACGCTGGTGTGGTCCAAAGGAAAGCAGAGCAGTACATTTGGCACCACCTTGGCTGCTGAAGTTGCCTGAAGGGGGCATATACAGCGCCATCCAACTGTCTTAGGGACTTCCCTCTGGATTTGTGTAGGGTTGACTCCTTAGCCTTTTCTTCCCCCAAAGATATTCCGCAAGGCAGCAGAGATTTAGGACCAGACTTCCCCTTCTCTTTGATGGGCTACCTTCCCAGGTTGCCAAGCCCCATCTGTCCCTCAGTTCATTCTACAGCACTTGGAGAAACCACATTATTGACCATTGAGCACGCAGTTCGTCTCATCTGCCAGAGCCTGCAGAGGAAGTCCAGGTAAAAAGATTAGGTAAAAAGTGTGGGAGCCGCAATGGGCATTCAAGGACATCCCAAAAAATTCCTTCTTGCTTCTGTGCTGATGGAGTTCCCAGCAACAACAGGGATGTGAGCATAATTGCAATTCTTTATCGTTTCATCAAATAGCTGAACCTTTAGCCTTCAACCCATCTGGGTGCTCATTGTGTTCGGAATCCCCAAATTTCCCCTGCCTTGTGGGAGAATAGCCCCTTGTCCATGCAATATTCTGATTAAAAAGGCTTGTCAGGAATCTTCCTTGATTTCATTTTAGCACTCAGCAAATATCTGGAAGAAGGAAAAATCTCAAAGGCCTCTTAAGATCTTTTAACATCTCTAACATCTTTTAACATCCCTGATATTATTTCGCTTCATCATTTGCTGAATAGTAGCAATTTGACCAGCGTTACCTTTTGTAGCTGAGCTGAGTTTTGTTCAATCGGTTGCCAGGGTCTTGATTTGTGTCTGTCTATATTGGATTTTTATGCCTCGGTTTTATTGTTGCACTATTGCTGGGTTGGTTTGATTGATTTATGGCTTTATTGAGTTGTTGTATGGTACGTTTTAAATCTGTTGATTTCACTGTGAAAGTTGCCTAGAGGATATTTTTTTATTAGGTGACTCATAAATTGAACAAAGGGGGAGGGGAGAGAGCTCCTGTTAGGTTTTAATTTTTTTAAAAAAAAAATAAATCTCCTGATGAGGCTGTAAGCCACACATGTAATATGTAATGCAGATATTGTGGGAATGTTAAGGATAGCAGGAAAGGATATATTGAATAAGTATTATCCTTCCTTCACTCACGCTAGTGAGTGATGTAGCAGAGCAGATTCCCCTCAATATAGCAGGAAGCTAGTTTGCAGATTCATTGGAATCTCTTTAGTTAAGTAATCCAAGATGGCTTGTCCAGATGGATTATTCCTGATGTCCCCTTTTATCCCTCTTAAAAGATTAGTCATACCTCATGTTACATCCGCTTCATGTTACGTTCTTTCAGGTTACCGTACATCCCGCGGCAACCCGGAAGTACTGGAAAGGGTTACTTGCGTGGCGAGTTCCCGCCTCCCCTCCGGGAGAAATAAAGACACAGGACATCAAGAATTAAGGTTAAATGGGCAAATTAGGTCACAACTTTATTGATTACAGGAATGAGCGGTATTGGCTTAGGCATTGGTCCTATCGACTAGACGGCTTCAGCCCAATTGCATGAAGACTGGCAAGGGTTAACCACCAGTAAGGGGAGTCCAGCGAAAAGAGGAGGGAGCCTCGGCCGCGCCAGCCCTAAATAGGGGAGACCACACCTCCTCCCTCAGCCAGCCAATTGGCTGGCTGGGTGGATGACGTGGCCGAGGATCCCCTACTTCTCGCAGGGCTGGGGACAGCCCCCGTGCACGTGGGGTGGGCGTGAAGCCCGCAACCCCACCTCCTCCCAAGCTCGGAAGTGGCTTTCCGGGTTGCCCCACTCGCGCATGCGCGCACACACAAAATGACGTCCCGTGCAGGCGCAGAAGCGGTGAATATCATCTCGCGCATGTGCATACGCGCCGCTGCTGGTTGCGTTCTTTTCATGTTGCGAATGGGCCTCCGGAACGGATCCCGTTCACAACCAGAGGTACCACTGTAAAGACACAGGAGTATTTCCTTAAAAGTAACAAGAAGTTTACTCACATTTCAGTTCACGAGAGAGCAGCAAGCAAGAGAGGAGAGCAAGAGAGAGATCAAGAGAGAGAAAATGGCTGCATGACTCGGCTCTTTTATGGAGTCAGCCAGGGTCACGCTCATCTCCCAGATCAAATGCAGGAAGAGGACGCTCCAGAACAGTGGAACAGGAAGTTACATTGACTGGCGTAACATCCCCCCTGCCTGTGTCTGCTCTAGGGAAATAAGGAATGTTGTATTTGATTGCTCCAATGGATTACATCCTACAGATATCAGCTGGTGAAGTGGATGAAACTTTTTAACACTGTAGACAGAGATACTTTTCAAAACGAAGGCACACATGAATGGAACAGAGGCAGGGGAGGAGTGAAGGACATTCCAGGAATGTTGGCTTATTCCAAATGTTATTCCTGCCTCATTTTAATGTTTAGATCTGCTACATTATGCAAAATTTGCATGTGCCAGCTTTTTCTGGATGACACAGAAGGAACTGATTGGGATTAATGTTGCAAATCAAAGGAAGACCACAGGTTGAACAAACAGTTTAGAGTAAAGTGTTGGAAGGAACCAGTTTGTTTCTGTACAATCATTGATTGGATATGAGCCTAACATATGTATAAGTATATAGATATAATTTTATCCATCTTTGATAGATGAAATCACATCAACATTTGTTGTATTATTCAGTTTTCTGCCCAGAAAACTGACTTTTTTATATAAAAAATGAGCTAAAATAAATAAATGCACATGTTTATAAATTTGTGCATGATTACATTTTACGGGCATACCATTTCATGCATTATCTCCTATGTAACTTGATATTTTTTAGGTTTTATTTGGATCCTGAGGAATGGGTGGGGTGAGTGGGTAGGGTGAGTGGAGAATTTAGGAGTAGGTATGGGGCCAACATTTTTGGTTACAGCAAGGTTCAAATAAATTTTTGAGGATTCATTCCTTAGGGAAGCCATCCAAGAAATTTGAGGAGCTGAGTTAGACCAGGGATGCGGAACCTCTGGTCAAGTTAGGCCAACCAGGGTCCTAATTTGGTTCATGAGGATTTTCTCCTCCAAGCAAAGGAACTAACTCCTAGGGGCTTCAAGGGGTCTTTGTCCCCCCCCCAATAAAATATTTGAAAGGGCTGCTCCTCTAAGTTGATGGACATTGCCATTCAAATGGTGTGCATGCACTGTATCATGTGATCAATTATGCAGGGTGCAGCTTACCTGCCCATCTAATATTTTATAAGCAATAAACACACAAGACGTAACCGGCTCTACTTTTGAATAAATAAGATATACTATTCATTGTATCAAATTGTAAATTTCAACGGAAGTCTCATAAAGTTCAACGGGAAAAGCAGACGACCCTGTGGATTAGTTCATTCTCTAGTCATTCTCTAGTCAGTTCATGCATAAGGTCCATACATGTATAAGTATCTATTCCACCTATCTGTTCATAGAGTCCAATAATCCACATGAAGGGTTGTTCCCTTCATGTTCCACAGAATCCTTTCACAGAGTCTAAGACAAGGATTTCTGGAATATTAGCCTTGTTTCGCCATCCTAGGCTTCATCAGTAGAACAGGCTCATATGTAATATTGCAGGATAGTAGATCTTATAGCATAGTAGTGGTTATTCAAAAGTACAGCCAGTTACATCTTGTGTGTTTCTTGAGTATGTTTCACGTAACCATAGGTTTGTTGTTGTTGTTGTTTTCCTCTAATATTTTTAGCAAGTTGTCACCCCTGCTTCCAGGAATAGTTCGGTCAGTAAGAGCATGAGATTCTGAATCTCAGGGCTGTGTGTTCGAGCCCCACGTTGGGCAAAAAGATTCCTGCATTGCAGGGGTTGGACTGGATGACCCATGTGGTCCTTTTCAACTCTATGATTCCATGTCCCACAGCTGATGTCATATGGCATAAGGTATTGAGCAGGTGAAACTGTGGCTGCAGAGGAATAATGGAGGGTTTGGGGCCCCCTCTAGACTGGTGTTTTATGGTGAGCGTACTTTGCAACATGTTCTTTGCACGATAATACTGGATAAGCAGTGGATTTATTCTGCTTTAGTTTGTTCTGTGATGCTTCCTCAACGTGACAACATTGTTACTGGCCAAAGGGGCTTGTTGTTGTTTAGTCATTTAGTCATGTCTGACTCTTCGTGACCCCATGGACCAGAGCATGCCAGGCACTCCTGTCTTCCACTGCCTCCCGCAGTTTGGTCAAGCTCATGCTGGTAGCTTTGAGAACACTCCAACCATCTCGTCCTCTGTCGTCCCCTTCTCTTTGTGCCCTCAATCTTTCCAAACATCAGGGTCTTTTCCAGGGAGTCTTCTCTTCTCATCAGGTGGCTAAGGTATTGGAGCCTCAGCTTCAGGATCTGTCCTTCCAGTGAGCATTCAGGGCTAATTTCCTTAAGAATGGATAGGTTTGATCTTCTTGCAGTCCATGGGACTCTCAAGTGTCTCCTCCAGGACCATAATTCAAAAGCATCAATTCTCCGGCGATCAGCCTTCTTTATGGTCCAGCTCTCACTTCCATACATCACTACTGGGAATACCATAGCTTTAACTATATGGACCTTTGTTGGCAAGGTGATGTCTCTGCATTTAAGATGCTGTCTAGGTTTGTCATTGTTTTTCTCCCAAGAAGCAGGTATCTTTTAATTTTGTGACTGCTGTCACCATCTGCAGTGATCATGGAGCCCAAGAAAGTAAAATCTCTCACTGCCTCCATTTCTTCCCCTTCTATTTGCCAGGAGGTGATGGGACCAATGGCCTCCTGGCAAATAGAAGGGGAAGAAATTGGGCTATAACACATCAAAATTAGGATAAAAATAGAGCAGAAAAACCCTCAACAGTGAAAATAGAGAAAAACCCTCAACAGTGCCTATAATTATATTTCCTTAAAATAATAACAAGCACCATTTATTTATTTAGCAATATTTATACGCTGTTTACTTGCTGCTGCTGCCAATTCATTCATATGAACCTGCCCAGACCCTGTAATCATCTTATGATGTCCTCCTTCGTGTGCCTCCTCCTTGAGAGGTCTGGAGGGTGACAACACGAGAGCAGGGCCTTCTCGGCAGTGGCTCCCCATCTGTGGAATGCTCTCCCTAGGGAGGTTCGTCTGGCGCCTTCATTACACACCTTTAGGCTCCAGGCAAAAACATTCCTTTTTAACCAGGACTTAGGTTGATCTGATTTACATCCTATGCCCTTTTAAAATGTGTTCTATGTGGGGGGGGCCTATTGGGTTGTTGTTTTTATTTTTATTTTTATTATACGTATTTTGTGGTTTTATATCCTGATTTTATTCTGTGAGACCCCTGGGTATAGGGCAGTATATAAATTAAATAAATTATTATTATTATTATTATTATTATTATTATTATTATTCAGCAGTTTGCATAAAAGAATAAAACATTTTAATTAAGAACAGTTAAAATAGATGAAGTCAACAGATTTTAAAAACAAATGTGTGTAACAAAATTGCATATCTGGGAAGGCTCGCCAAAACAAAAAGGGCTTTAGCAGGCACCAGAAACAGTGCAATGAAGCCACTTGCCTAATATCAATAGGCAGGCAGTTCCAGAGGACAGGTGTGGCCACACCAGTTAAAACAACTGCATATATCATGTTTCTTTATTTCAATTAGAATTTACAACACCCCTGCAAGGCAGACTATGTCCAAGTGGCTTGCCAAAGGTGATGCAGTGAATTCATGGCGGATTAGGTTTGTTTTGACTTCTGCTTCTCTACATCAGCGGCCACCTGTGCTGTGTAGTCTGGATTCTGAAACAGCACCTCCAGTTCCAGCTGCCAGGTTGGAGCCTTCGCAGGGAAGAGAGCCAGCCCCATCTCCAACTGGCAACTCTTGCAGATAAAGTACAATTCAGGGCCCTCCTCTTATTAAAATGATTGATTCCTGCACTGGATGCGTCTAATCACTCTCCATTGCATTTCATAGCTCTGTGCAAGATGGAGGGTGTTGACACCATTGTCAATGTGTTACCAAAGCTGCCACTTTTGATATTCCTGTGGATTTACAGACAGCAAATTGGCAAAGCTGACAACTCCAGACTGAAAGGGTCATAAAAGCTCACATTTTATTGGTGTTCATTAAAGTCGGAGAGAGGGAGATACAAAGAACCAGAGAGATCAGCAACCTTCCAAGGACCATACAGAGGTTTCCTTCAGCGTAGCAACCTTGAAAGGAGTCCAAAGGCTATTTTATATCAAATTTCATCCTCCCTGGATAAAACCGTGCACAAGGATGAGGGGAAGGTTGTCTTTATAGATATGTTTGGGACTATGCTGCATGAAGCATTCCTTGGTGGGTTCTTAACTCAAACAAAAGCTAGGAGGACAAACACCAGGAGGCTACCATGATCTCTTCAGCTTCTGGGAGTGCAATGCTCATTGGGACCAGTAGGGTGGAAGGCTAGGAGGCCAACAGTAAGGGTAAAGGGACCGCTGACCATTAGGTCCAGTCGTGGCCGACTCTGGGGTTGCGGCGCTCATCTCGCTCTATAGGCCGAGGGAGCCAGTGTACAGCTTCTGGGTCATGTGGCCAGCTTGACTAAGCTGCTTCTGGTGAACCAGAGCAGCGCATGGAAATGCCGTTTACCTTCCCGCTGGAGTGGTACCTATTTATCTACTTGCACTTTGACGTGCTTTCAAACTGCTAGGTTGGCAGGAGCTGGGACTCAGCAACGGGAGCTCACCCCATGGCGGGGATTCGAACCGCCGACCTTCTGATCGGCAAGTCCTTGTCATACCTTCCAACCTTTGGGCAAAGAAAATTGGGACAGGGTGGCTGGATGAGGGGGACAGGGTCAGCAGGAGACATTGTTGGGGGCTGCTACAGCAGGGGGACTCAGCACAGGGGAACAGTAGCAACATCCGCTTCCTTACCCTTGAAGCAGAGTGGGAAGGGAAGAATGGTGATTGGGTGAGCATCAGGGTGGGAGGGACTATGGAGTACCATAGAGCTAGGGACTTTTAGAGAGGTCATAATTGGGAGTTGAATCTCTATGGGGGTGGGGGATGAGGCACCCTAGAGATACAAAAGTATAGTATAGAGATCTCTTAATCTGGGACTTTCCATTATAAAGACAGAACCAGTGATTACTGAAGCATAATAATAATAATAATAATAATAATAATAATAATAATAATAATAATAATAATAATAATAATAATTTATTATTTATACCCTGCCCATCTGGCTGGGTTTCCCCAGCCACTCTGGGTGGCTTCCAACCGAAAATTAAAAACAATACAGCGTCAGACATTAAAAACTTCCCTAAACAGGGCCGCCTTCAGTTGTCTTTAAAAGTAAAAAAGTTGGTTATTGCCTTGACATCTGGTGGGAGGGCATTCCACAAGGAGGGCCACCACCGAGAAGGCCCTCTGCCCGGTTCCCTGTAACTTCGCTTCTTGCAGCGAGGGAACTGCCAGAAGGTCCTCGGCGCTGGACCTCAGTGTCTGGGCTGAACGATGGGGGTGGAGACGCTCCTTCAGGTATACAGGAAATGTCCTGGGGAAAATTATGAGGCTGACAGGCAGACCCAACTCACTGCAGTTTTGTCCCCTGCCTCTTCCCTGCTGAGTTCTTCAATAGCAAAACTGACACTAAAGAAGAGGAAGCTGGCAGCCATGGGCATCCCCCACAGCCAGGGCTGGTTGTAAGAAGGCCAGCAGGGACTGGCTGAAGGCAAACAGAGATTTGTGGGACCATGTCCTGTTTGCCTCCTCTGTAGGAAGTCTCCATTTACATCCAAAATGCATGGTTCCTTCTTTAAAACAGGGGCAGGGAACCTCAGGACCTGTGTCTGCGTGACATCAGCCCTCCAGGTCTCTCTTTCTCTCTCTGGCCCTCAGAACTCCCCCCAGGCCACTTCTTGAGTGTTTTGGCCTGGCTATAACAGTGGTACCTCGGGTTAAGTACTTAATTCGTTCCGGAGGTCCGTTCTTAACCTGAAACTGTTCTAAACCTGAAGCACCACTTTAGCTAATGGGGCCTCCTCCTGCTGCTGCACCACCGGAGCATGATTTCTGTTCTCATCCTGAAGCAAAATTCTTAACCCAAGGTACTATTTCTGGGTTAGCAGAGTCTGTAACCTGAAGTGTATGTAACCTGAGGTACCACTGTAATGTGTCATTGAACTCTGATGCCCGCTCTTATTTTCCTGGCTGGATGATGGAGAGTCATGCGTGAGGGTGTGAAGAAGCTAGGCAATTGCACAAAAGTAAAATTACCATACGTTCGGGCGTACAAGATGACTTTTTATCCCTGGAAAATCACTCCAAAAGTCGGGGGCTGTCTTATATGCCGGGTATACACACTGGGTAGGAGGAGAGGGAGCCGGTGAGCAGAGGCGCCCCTTCTGCCGTCGCTCCTCCCCCCTCCCCACAGAAGGGGACGTGGAAAGTCCTTCCAAGCACGGCGCTCACCCGCTCACCCGCCTGCCAAACGCCTCGCCTCGGGCTGCTGCTGCTGCGACGGCAGAGGCAGCAGAGGGGGCCAACGCTCTGCCTCTGGTGGCGCTCAAACTCTATAACTCTAAAACTCTAAAATTGAACAGCAAAAGTTGGGGGTCATCTTATACGCCCAGTTGCCTAATATGTCGGAATCTAACATGTGTTGCTCTACCTCCTTTTACCTCTGGCCCCACCATCCAATGTAATGTGGCCCCCAGTAGGTTACCTAGAAAGGAATGTGGCCCCCCAGCTAAAAATGTTCCCCACCCCTTGAATGTGTCGGTGCCAGCCAACCTTGAAATTTAAAGAGTTCCTTTAAAAGCATTGAACCAGCCCGGAATTCTAAAGAGCGTGTGATGTTGTACCGTGTCTGATGAAAGTCAAATGCTTCCTAAATATGTCCCCATGATCTCTGTGACCGGGGCCAAAGTCTCTTATTGAAAGCGCGCATTGTGCTCACCACCAAACCACAGGTCCTTGCGTGCGCCCGGCTCGCTTTTGTGATATTTGGCCCAGAAAGTCCTTGTAAGAAAGCAAAGGGTGGAAATTGCCCAATGACCTCTTTGGCTGACAACCCCAGTTGCTCATCTCAATTGCATCTGAACGAGCACACCACGTTCTTTTAAATATTTTATCCACTCACTGAACACGGGTGAAAGGCAGAGCTAACGAGAAATGACAAGTGAAATAACTACATTTCCAGACCTGACAACACTCTTTATATTTAATTTGACTGGGGTCGTGGATTGATGCGAAGGTCCCCCTGACAGGAGATGAGAGCGGTGGAACAGGGGCTGGACCTGCATTATATCTTGCATTGATCTGAGAATCCATCCCTTTGAAACATTTTTTAAACAAATATAGACAGACTGGAGGCAAGGTAAGATAAAAGAGAGGACCCATCCAGTATCCCCTTGCTTCTGAAATAATAGGTACAATCCAGAAGATAACATTTTAAGCATGATTCACCCAAGTTGAAGGGTGTGTGTGTGATACATTTCAGGAGGTACAATATGCATACCTAGTGAATCCTCCTTCTCAAAGGGTGCAATTTGAAGTGCAGGCATTCCTCTTGACACCCCCCCAAGTCAGCTGTTTTGATTCATTATTATATATAAACACTCACACTCACGCCACAGAATAGCAGTGCATGACACCCTGTTTATTTATTTATTTATTTTATTCTTAACACACACAGAGAGAGAGAGAGCTTTATTGTGGTCCCTAGACCCAAATACACAGTCCAACAATAGTATGTATCAATGGTTATTAAGGTGTAAGATCAGCACTGCTGGCCAACAGAGGAGCTTTAGCCTGTATTTAGGATCGGTAGCACTGCAACTCCATGCATAGTTACCAGGGAGTAAGGTCTAATCAAGGCAACAGTGCTAGCTTCTAAAGGTAAAGTGACGTGGGTGGCGCTGTGGTCTAAACCACTAAGCCTCTTGGGCTAGCTGATCAGAAGGTTGGTGGTTCGAATCCCCGCAACGGGGTGAGCTCCCATTGCTCTGCCCAGCTCCTGCCAACCTAGCAGTTTGAAAGCACGCCAGTGAAAGTAGATAAATAGGTACCCCTGTGGTGGGAAGGTAAACGGCGTTTCCGTGCGCTCTGGTTTCCATCACGGTGTTCTGTTGCGCCATAAACACTTTAGTCCTGCTGGCCACATGATCCGGAAAGCTGTCTGTGGACAATGCCAGCTCCCTTGGCCTGAAAGTGAGATGAGCACCACAACCCCATGGTCGTCTTTGACAGGACTTAACCATCTAGGGGTCCTTTACTTTTACCTTTTACCTGCTTGCTTCTGACTACATAGTTTCAGCCTGTGAGGCGTATTGGGCCTTAATGAAAGTTATTCCGGAGGCTGAAATGCAGCCTTTAGCTTTTAACTCAAACAATGTCACAAAGAAGTGTGAATGTTTGAATTACAAGTGTGAAGTAGGCGTTGCTTTTGGATAATTTGGTTAAAGAATAAAATGAGAATTCCCTGGATGCCTAGATCTAGGTTTGGGGCAAGTACTCTTCCGTGACAGAGCTCCAGCAGAAATTTAAAATCACAAAACATGCAACAAAGTAAAGCAAGGAAATATAAGCTGTTGGGCCTTTAAACTATTCCCTCTTAAGTTTCTTTCATATCTCCCCATTTAGCATAGAAAGAAACCACACATTTGGTAAGTTAAAAATGGTATACTTACAAACTCTTCCAATGTCAGATTCATGTGCTTTTCCATACAGCAGCAAAAAAAAGGTGACAGGCAGTACAGCTTAGTTTCAAAATTAGTAAGTGTTTCTAAATTATTTGTATAGAAACATAAAAATGACTTACTAAAGCCACATGGTCTGGAACAACCAGCCCAGTCATTCTTACTGGTCGGTTGAGATGATGCGGGGGGGGGGATGAGAAAACAAAGAGTTTGGTAACTCTTCCCCTCAAGGTGATGAGCATGACCTAGCTAAGCCTGGCATGACAGCTTACTCTATGGTCTTAACCCCTTCATGCATTAATTAGAGTTAAGCATGTTGGTTATATGAGGCTGGATTTATCCCACAATAGGAACCTCATCCAAGGAAAGGAAAGAAGTATCTAGCCTCTGCCTGATCGTTTTTCTCATTCTCCAACTACCTGAACTAACTGGCTAGAAAACACATTAGAAAGCCTCATTATCAACTCATTCACTTGCCAGATCAAGCAGAATCATGAATTGCATTGCCAGTTCAATAGAGGATGTCATCACTCCTGCTGTGATATAAAGTCCCAGAGCTGTCACCTGGAAGATGGAGCAAGCTTGTTTTCTCCTGATCTGAAGGGTTAAACTTGAACTAACGGCTTCAAGTTACAAGAAAGGAGTTTCTGACTAAACATCAGGAATAACCTTCTGACAGTTGGAGCTCTGTGAAGGAAACAGGGGTCTTCAGCACCCTTAGCAAACTACAGTTCCCAGGATGCTCGGCGAAAGCTGTGACTATGAAAGTGACAAAATGAGAAAGCAGGAGGGACATTGAACTTGCCTATTAACAGTCAGCAGCTGAGCAATAGATCAAACAAGTATGCAGCCACAGTCCTCCCACCTATGGTAAGATGTTCTGCATTTCCATTATAGTAATTCTTTTCTAAATGTGCATCTAGACGTCCATACAGGCATATGCAAATTGCATGCAAATCTGCATCCTCCCTTTTGGCGACGCCCCAGTTGCTGCCCCAGTGCCGAGACCAGCTTGCTGTTCCATGAGAAAACAAAGATCACCAGGTGCTTTCATCTCCCTTGGTCACATAGCGCAGAAAGCATTACTTGAAAACAATCCTCTCTTAGATGCCTTCATCTCCATCAGTCTGGATGTTTACTGTACTGCAGAACGACATGGAATTATACCCTGCAGGGAGTAAAACTGGTATAAACAGCAGCCTGGCACAGATATGAATGCTCGCCCTGCTGAGTGACAACATAAGAGATTTCTGGTCTGTGAAGCCAAACCATTAAAGAAACATGATGAGAAATTATTAGAGGCCCCACAGAAGTTATTCAGTGCCTGCAACGAGATAGATTTAATTTCAACATGTGGTGATGCCTGCTGAAAGGAACACACAGGCAGGCTCAATTGACTCCCTCCCTCCCTTCTTTTCTATTTCTCCGGAAAAGATAGGAGATTATTTGGAATCTTAATGGGATTTTTAAAACATAGATTCTCTGCGAACAGGTGCGGGCAAGACTAATGTAGTCTGTACAGCCCACAACATCAACACACCTCTGCAGTAAATAAATGTTGGATGTAGAATTCACCTTCTTTTTGTCAAGGAAATATTGGAAGGTTTTGAGGACTCTGAGTACTGGTGTCAGAAGTGTGGGGTAGTGTTGATGTTACAGAACAGACATGGAGAAATCTATGGCTTTCCAGAAGTTGATGGAGTCCAGCTCCTTTTATGCTCTTGAAAAATCAAACAACACAGGAAGGGAAGCTCCCATCCTAGGAATGACTGCAGTTTAATTCTGTCGCCCCTGCCTTCTGCCATTTAGTGGCACGATGGTTAAATGAGCAGCTTGGATCGCCTGAGTCGGGCGACCCTTGAGTTGAAGTTCAAGGGGAACACAAAGGACACCGTCACAGAGAGGCAACACACCCATGCCACTATACTTTCCGGGCCTGCCGTTCTGACAGATAATAATTGACAGGACTGTATAAGTGGACTGCCAGGGGAGTTTAGAAACTGCATGGATAAAACTCAGAGGGCGCTTGCCAAGAGACACGATACAGAACCCCTGGCCTTTCCAAAACACACTTTCTCATCCAGAGGCAGCACAGTGCCATTCATTTGTGACTGTGCGCATCCCAGCCAAAGGCTGCCTTTTCAGAAATGCTTACATGGGTTCTCATTTCATCTTAAACTGAGGAAGAATAATGACAGGAGTCAAAGTCACTGGCTTGCTCCCCCCCCCACCGCCATATATATATATATATATATATATATATATATATATATATATGCTTAGCAATTCTGAGCCTTCCAGCAATAACAAGTCCTTTTGATTTGCCTTGGGTCTGTTTGCCCAAGTTCAAATTAGAGAGCTGCACAGGGAGGAAAGTATATACGTTTTGCCTTGGGGGCTGTAGCGTTTGCGCTGGCACAAGGATGTTAATGGGAAACCACCCCCAGACCCTGGCGGGGGGTGTGTGAAGTGGAAACCTGAGATATGTTGTGTGTGGATTTAGCATACAGTAGGGGACGCGGGTGGCACTGTGGGTTAAACCACAGAGCCTAGGACTTGCCGATCAGAAGGTCAGCAGTTCGAATCCCCGCGACGGGGTGAGCTCCCGTTGCTCAGTCCCTGCTCCTGCCAACCTAGCAGTTCGAAAGCACGTCAAAGTGCAAGTAGATAAAAGGTACCGCTCCGGTGGGAAGGTAAACGGCGTTTCCGTGTGCTGCTCTGGTTCGCCAGAAGCGGTTTAGTCATGCTGGCCACATGACCCGGAAGCTGTATGCCGACTCCCTCACCCAATAAAGCGAGATGAGCGCAGCAACCCCAGAGTCGGCCACGACTGGACCTAATGGTCAGGGGTCCCTTTACCTTTTTAGCATACAGTGGTACCTCGGGTTAAGAACTTAATTCGTTCTGGAGGTCCATTTTTAACCTGAAACTGTTCTTAATCTGAGGTACCACTTTAGCTAATGGGGCTTACCACTGCTGCCGAACGATTTCTGTTCTCATCCTGAAGCAAAGTTCTTAAGCTGAGGTACTATTTCTGGGTTAGTGGAGTCTGTAACCTGAAGCGTCTGTAACCCGAGGTACCACTGTATAGCCAAAGGAGGGCTGCTCTACCGGCAAAGAAACCTTCATGTCCTGGTGATGCCATCAAAATTTGCAATGACCTATATGAGAAGACAACCTTGTGCCAGGAGTTAGATGCACTGGTCGGCCCAGAATGTTCTTTGCAGGTTCAAATTTTTAGTCCAGGCTAGTGCGCCTCCCTCTCTCCTTGGTGCATTATACACTGCAATGATAGTAGCATAGGTTTCACGTAGCCTGAAAGATATAATGCTGAATAGAGCAGCATTCAGGTGTTTGAACTAGAGGTTCTGTGTTGATGCTGGAGTGACTTGGCCAGGGCTGCAGAGCTTAAATTTGCTCTATCCAGGCGAGGGGTGGGGAAGAAATTTAACTGAGTTGGCATTTCAAGGTGAACCAACCTCGTTTGCACTTTCTGAAGCGGTGCAAGGACTGCAGCACAGCCATCCTTTGGAAATTACACTTCTCCAGATTTTGCAATGCCAAGTAACGTGTGCAAAAAATGCATGTACTAGGACAGAGTTTGCATTGAAATGCATAGATTAAAGGACATAACGTATAAGAATGCACAATGTTGGTGAAATTTGCTATGCAAAATTATGCACAGTAGGCAAAATTACGTGCGTATATTTAGAGGCATTTGCATGAAAATGCTGATGATGTTTTTAAAATCACTAACTGATGTGAACTGTGAAGAATTTAACGTAAAACTGAAAAAAAACCCGAGAAACTTCAAAAAACAAAACAAAACAGATTCACTCGTCCCTAATCCACAATACTTCTACGATGTCACATGTGCAACTGGAGATTGTAGGGTCAAATCCCTGTTGTTAAGTGTGCCTGTCTTTTTCTAATACGATCTGGACTAGATTCAAATTCCTGCACAGGCTTTTTTCTTTTTTTTTAATCCCCATTAAATATTTTGCAAACGACGAACATAATTCTGAATTAAGAAGTCCAAGTTCAACTCTGAATTTTAAACTGTTGATACAAGGGTACTTAGAATTAATTAATGTCACTGTTACATATGCACTCCAAAAACAATGCTAATAAACCGCTGAGTCAACTTGAACTCTCATCTCTGTCTCATGTTTGTGAAAGAGGAAAAGAGATGACAGAGGACATGTCAGGAAACATTTTTATGGTGTTTTGTTCCTTTGAAAGGAAAGAGACGGGAAAGGAGAACACAAATTAGCCTCGGTATCAAATATTTATGTGCCTTGGTTATGTTCACCCCCCTCCCCTAAAAGCATCATCACAGAGCCTGACACGAGATGTCAGAAAAAGAGAAGCAAATCCGTGAAATTCTTTGATAGCATTTTTTCTCCTGAAAGGTCAATGAAGAAAGAAAATCTTCCAAATGCCGCATCTAACTCCATGTTTTGCTCCATGGACTTTAATTAAAACTTGAGAATCTGAAGGCCTGGAAAGGATAATTATATCAGGCAGCAGGTACACAGGAAGCACCTTTGTGCAAAATCAAACCATCGCTCCATCTGTCTACTCTGATTGACAGCAGCTTCTAAGAATTTCAGGCAAGAGTCTCTTCTAGCGGGAGGTGCTGGGGATTTGAACCCGGGACCTTCTGAATGCAAAGCAGATACTCTGCCACTGAGCTACAACCCTTCTCCAAAACATAGGAAGCTGAATCAGACCATTGGTCCAATTAGCTCAGCAATGTCGACTCTGACCAATAGCAACTTTCCAGGATTTCAAAGAGAGGACTTTTCCCATCCCTACTTGGAGATGCCAGGGATTGAATGCAGGATGTTTTGCATACAGGGCCAATTTAACCATTAAGCAAAACATGCTTAGGGCATCAAGAGAAGGGAGACACCACCGAAATTTCCCATTGCCGGATTAACGATGGACCATATGGTGCAGCTGAACTAGGTTCAATGAGAAAAGGCTCCCACAGAAGAATCTTTATTTGCATCAGCCACTAGCCATAGCAACAAAACAAAACAAAACAAAATGCACTGAAGAAAGAGGTAAAAACTTAACTATGCAAAATATATTTGGGGGCGTTACATCAATACTCAAATAATAGATCTTATTCTAATTGCCCCGTTAAGAACCTTGCAGTTTTTGCTGTCACCCGATCATCTTGATCTGCTAAAAGAAAAAACACAGTAGCAATGGTTGAGCGACCTGGCATATGGGGTTGTGGCGCTCATCTTGTTTTCAGGCCGAGGGAGCCGGCATTTGTCCACAGACAGCTTTCCGGGTCGTGTGGTCAGCAGGGCTAAACTGCTTTTGGCGCAACAGAACACAGTGATGGAAACCAGAGTGCGTGGAAACACCGTTTCCTTCCCGCCACAGCAGTACCTATTTATCTACTTGCACTGGCGTGCTTTCAAACTGCTAGGTAGGCAGGAGCTGGGCCAGAGCAACAGGAGCTCACCCCGTTATGAAGATTCGAACCACCAACCTTCTGATTGGCAAGCCCAAGAGGCTCAGTGGTTTAGACCACAGTGCCGCCCGCATCCCCTATGGACAATTATAGAGGGGTAATAACCTAACTCCTCAAATCTTTATAAAAAGTGCAAGGCAGAAGCAAATGAGCCACTGACTCACACAATATATGTGTCATAAGTTCAGTGCAACAAAAAATGTAAAAGCAAGATTCAGTCATGCTGAACTTTATAAAATAAATGTAGAAGACAATATTTCACAGTGTATTATTGTTTGCATTTTGAATTAGAGATATAAGGGGGCATCAAAATCTTTCAAGTTCTCCGGGACTCTAAAGGTCTTAATTTGATGACTGGACTGAACAGTCAGGCGTCCCTTTACCTATTTGGATACAAATACAAATATAGCAGAGATTACTCAAGCTGAGTTTTTCGGGGAAGAGGTGCTTTATCCAACCTCCATTCCTAGGGGAAACCGACAGACAAACTTTATTTCTGATTTGTGGCCCCGTGGCCAAGTATTTTGTGACCTAAGTGGGGAGGGAAACATTACAGAAGAACCGGAACAAGTAGTCTGATTTCCTCACAGTTGTATCGCATTGTCTTTCATGTTAATTCCATATGTAGAATGTTCACTCATTACACTGACAGAGAAGGGCGTAGGGCTGGTAGCCAGAGCTCCCTTTGCTCCCACTGGCCAGAATGTTGGAAAGTGGAGGCAAGTTTCCACTTTAGGCTGCGTCCACACAGCAGCGTTGCCCCATTTCCACATTTTCCTAACTGTTCATTTCTGCATTAGGTCTGAGCATTCATGTAACGTAAAAACCGCTTCCAGCAATAAAGCAGAATATATAGTACAATTCTGTAGCCACATGGCAGTGTATTCCACGTTCCCATTGTTCTGTTAGCTGTTAAGTTCTACAACATATTGGCGCTTTCATACGACATGAAAGGTACTTCCGGACATATAATAGAGTGCTGTCAGGAATGAGCCAGCTCCAAGCGAAGGTTTGCTGCCAACTGCAGAAAGCAGCTAGGAACAGAGAGGCTTAGATGTTAGTCAGGCAGGGGAGAGCTGGTAGCTGCAGACTTCAGCTCTTCCTGACCTTGGCAGGCAGGCTGATAAGGCAGTAGCTGAGAGCAGGCTAGAACACAGCCAAAGCTCGCTGGAAGCACAAATACAGCCTCTCAGAGCAGGAAGAGGGTGGAGCTGATCCACTAAGTTCGAAGAGTCAGCGAATGGGAGGGCTGCTGGATAGGAAGCAAAACAAGAGATGTAAGGGTCATAAGTTCAATATCTTCTGTCGATACCGGAAGGAGTCTTCAGAAGGGTCATCTTGAGTAATGATACCGGAGGCTTTGTCAGAGCCATCCAGAGCTATCTGTTTGTTTTTGCAATAAATCCTCCTTTTTAATTACCTATGCTTACTGCTGGGAACCTGGACTCCTGGCAAGTGCAAATGGGATGACTTCTGTAATGATGAGATGTCCAGGAAAATCGGGGCGGTTGTGAGGCATGGTGATCTCCAGCCTTCCACACCTCACTATCTGGCCCTCATAATATTCTTCAATCCCTTCACTGCCCCTGCTTTGCACCGTGAGTGTTTTTGCCTGGCTGAAATGTGTCCTTGAACTCTGATCATGCCTCTGGCTTGTCTGCATGAAGGATAGATGGGAATGTTTGAGTAGCTAGCCTACTGTACAGAGGGCAAAATACATTAATAGCTTTGCTCCCTTTTGCCTCTTCCCCCTCCCATGCACTCATGGCATGTGGCCTTGCAACAGTTGAGCATACTTGCTCCCAAGTGGCCCTCCTTTCCAAAATCAAACCCCACCAAAATATTCTGTTGCTTTTCTGGGTGGCTGGGAAAACCACCCCCAGGAGCACCATTCAAGATGTTGATTACCTTCCTTTAGTTCAACAGCATCCTGCCGGTGCAGATAATTGACCCACGACCCCTTTTATTGCTTTATTGCCACCGATTTAGCACCAGTTTATTCATCAACATCTGGTGGGCTGGGGGGGGGGGAATTGTGCTTTATTTTTATTAGCTCTCAAATGGATGGCTAATGCAGCTTAATGGGGCAGCAACAAGCAATTAGAGTTTCCATTTCTCTCTCTCTCTCTCTCTCTCTCTCTCTCTCTCTCTCTCTCTTTCTCTCTCTCTCTCTCTCTCTCACACACACACACACACACCACTTCCGTTTTAGAAAACCTCTCAATGTAAAGGTGCAGGAGGTAGTTTAATTAAGAAAAGTTGTGCAACTAATTGTCTGTTCAGATGCCACATGAAAGCCTTGTGGGGTGGTATCCAATGTCAGTCATACTCGGAGTGCGCTGATTGAAACTGATGGGCATTGCTTGCTCAGCTCCATTAAATTCAGTGAGTCTACTCTGAGTAGGTGGACACAACCCTATGTGTATGTAGGACTGAAAAAGAAGACACGGTTTTTTCATGCATGTTTTTGCTGTGGGGGGGGAGGTATCTGGCATACATATTTTGGTCAAAAATACTCTGTAGGTAGGTGTGGGATGTGACCTAGAAGCTCTGCTTTAAAAAAAATCTATCTAATCAATAATTTTTGAAATAACCATTCAGCAATACCTCCAGTCAAGAATTCAAGATAGGGGGATCTGTCACTTTCATTTCTCCCAGTTCCTCATTTTTCCAACCTTAAATTTAGTTCTTCAAATTTCTGCAGCAATTCACAAGTTTTTTTTAAAAAAAGAAATCCTCTTAAAAATGATTCAGCATTACAGTGTGAATTTCTCCTAATAAACACATTTTTGTATGCAGTTTGGTCTAATGTACACATTTTGGCAGGCAGTTTCTCTTAACTGCATTTGTGTATGTTATTTTCATCATATATGCTTTTAATGCACACTCTTTCACAATACATGCATTTTTGAAAAGATTATGCAGTTAGAGGACTGCATTGCAAAATTCAGATAAGTGTGAATTTTGAAGGATAGCTACGCTTTGCTTCCTACATAATTCTGGAAAGTGCAAATTTCATAGGCTTGAGAGGACTCATGGCAAAGCTCTGGACTCTGCTTTGCTCCCTTTTGCCTCTTCCCCCTCCCATGCACTCATGGCATGTGGCCTTGCAACAGTTGAGCATACTTGCTCCCCAGCTATGGAAAGGGGGTGGAGATGGGATTGCAGGACCACTCTGAATTAATGCCTAATCTTGTTCCACCCACCCTTCTCCTTTTGAATTCATTTTTCCTTTTATGTTATGCCATTTATATTGTGCATCTGAGTGGTTAGTGGGGCAAGAGACAAAAGTTGTTGTTGTTGTTTTATTATTTATATCCCATTCATCTGGCTGGGTTTCCCCAACCACTCTGGGCAGCTTCCAACAAAATACAGTGGTAGCTTGGGTTACAGACGCTTCAGGTTACAGACACTTCAGGTTACAGACTCCGCTATCCCAGAAATAGTACCTTCGGTTAAGAAATTTGCTTCAGGATGAGAACAGAAATCGAGTGGCGGTGGCAGCGGGAGGCCCCATTAGCTAAAGTGGTACCTCAGGCTAAGAACAGTTTCAGGTTAAGAACAGACCTCCGGAACAAATTAGGTTTGTAACCAGAGGTACCACTGTATTAAAATACAATAAATCATCAACAGGGCTGCCTTCAGATGTCTTCTAAAAGTCAGATAGTTGTTTCTTTCTTTGACTTCTGATGGGAAGGCATTTCACAGGGCAGGCAACACTACTGAGAAGGCCGTCTACCTGGTTCCCTGTAACTTCGCTTCTCGCAGTGAGGGAACTGCCAGGCGGCCCTCAGAGGAGGACCTCAGTGTCTGGGCTGAACGATGGGGGTAGAGATGCTCCTTCAAGTATACTGGGCCGAGGCTGTAGGCAGAGCAAAGGTTTACTAGTGTCTACACGCTCTCACATACCCCTCACTAGACATTATCAGAGTTCAAGGTCACATCTCACCCAAGGAAAAGCACACAAGGAAGGCCAGTTGGGGTTGTATCCAGGGGAGAGTTTCAAGGGCTGGATAGAGAAGCTTGGAGGGCCACATTTGGCCCTGGACCTGAGGTTCCCCACTCCTGAGATATGATGATACCAATAATAGTGTCAATAAAATTAGATTATGAATGTTTGTTTCATTCCTGCTCCCCTACCCCCAGGCCTTTCTCTCTTCAGGCTGTATAATGGCTGTTGTTTCAAAGAGAACATCCACTAATCTAAGCTTATTGAAGCATACTGAAGCTGAGCCAAGCCAGAAGTAGCTAAGGGCCTCGCAGAGCATAGTGTGCTACAGATGTCAGCTTGAGCTCCTTCCAAAATGGAAAGCACACACAGAAGCCAGCAAAATCCCCAATATTCGCATTTAAAATGTGAGGATCAGGCTGTCAGTGGAGGCTTGCCACTTTGGTTTTATTTATTTTTCTATCTCTTAAATTTGTCAGTCGCTTTATTTTGCCCAGGGCAACCCAAAGCACCTTTGTTGTTGTTGTTTAGTCGTTTAGTCGTGTCCGACTCTTTGTGACCCCATGGACCAGAGCACGCCAGGCACTCCTGTCTTCCACTGCCTCCCGCAGTTTGGTCAGACTCATGTTTGTAGCTTCGAGAACAAGCGACTTACGACCAAACAAATTGGCAATGAACCCCACGTTGATACGTCAAAACCAAGATGGCATTAAAAACAGCCTGCCCACTTCTAAAAGGCCACAAAGAGTTAAAGGCCAATGGCATGATTATAGAGGGAAGTTCTTGCCTAGTGCCTAAAGATATGTAATGATGGTACTAAATGAGCCTCCCTGGGGAGAGCATTCCACAAACCAGGAGCCACTACAGGAAAGGCCTCTTGTGTTGCCACATTCTGGACTTCTTGTGGAGGGGGCACATGAACAAAGGCCTCTGATGATGAATGCAGGGTCTAAGCAGTTGATATGGGGATAGTCAGTGCTTGAGGTATTGTAGTCCTTAGCCATTTAAGGCTTAATATAGCCTTGTGAAAATTAATTGAAGCAAAGCATGTTTTCTATGCCACATCGATCAGTCTGTCAAGCACCCACAAAAGAAGATGTTTTCGGGACGCTTCAGTTATTATGGTATCAGAAGCCTGCAGCCAATAGAAGGAATGATACACTTGCCACAATATATTGAAGTTCTACGAAAGAGAGTTATTCCAGAGCTGGAAAAGAGGTATCCTGGCGGTACTGGGATATTGCAGCAGGACCTAGCCCTCTGTCACACATCAAAAGTGGTGAAGAAATTCATGACAGAGCAGCAAATACAGGTACTTGATTCGCTAGGGAATTCCCCAGATGTAAGTGTCATTGAGTATTTGTGGGCTATATGCAAAAGTCGCCTCCATACGACTATGGAGAAGCTCATTCAAGCGCTGATTCAAGTGTGGTACATGAATCTGAAAATCAACAGTGACTATTCGAAACTAGTAGACTCCATGCCAAACCATGTTCAAATGCTGCTTAAAAACAGTGGAGGTCATATCTGTTACTAATGTACGTATTTGTGAGTTTTGTAGATATATATGTGAGTTTTGTACAATAAACTACTGTACGAAATTCACCGTTTGTTTCAATTAATTTGCCCAAGGATGTATGTCAAAAGCAGCACTCTGCATTGGGCCCAGAAACTAATTGGCAGCCTGTGCAGTTGGGTCAGGATTGGCGTTATATGCTCAAACTATCTTGAACAACATAGCCACTGAATTCTACACCAGCTGAAGTTTCCAAACTGTCTTCAGAGGCAGCCCCCCACAAAACATGCTGCAGTAATCTAACCTAGAGCTTAGCAGAGTGTAGACAACAAATGTTAGGCTAGTCCTGTCCAGATAGGGGGTAAAGCTAGGCCACCAGCCAAAGCTTTCCATGGAAGGCATTCCAAGCTACCAAGGCCACCTGAGCCTCAAATGACAGCAATGGGTCCAGAAGTACCCCCAAGCTGTGTACCCATCCTTCTGAGGTAGTGTAACCCCATCAAGAGCAGGCAACCTCTCATCCACCCGGTCTAGGAAACCACCCACTAACAGTGCCTTAGTCCTTTCTGGATTCCTTTGATTTGAGAGTGTTTAATGCAGGAGAGCATTCAAAACCTTGACGTCCACATCCCTTTGTAGCATGAAGCGATGCAGTCCGGTCTACTGCCACACAACTCCACCTCATCACTCCAGTCTACCGCACAGGTAGGACCAGGCCCAGATCTACAGTGCAGAGTCCAGGACAAACCAAAGTGATAGTGGTACTACATGGTCCACTTAGCTGTTTTGATCCTCACTAATTTCTGTCCGTCCACCCCCTTGGGCTATGGTCATGGAGCTATGAACAATGTGCCCTTATATAATCAGCTGTGATGGCTGAGTGGGTTGCTGCTGGTCCTGGTGGATATCAGGCACATAAACTCCTGCCAGCACAGGGTAAAAGAAAGGAGACGGGGAAGTGGCTCTGCATCTCGAACTGGGGCAAGTCCAGTGGGAGAGTGCTGGCCGCCGGCCAGTTTCGATACCAGCAGCCTTTTTGCCTTAGCACAGATGTCCGGTTATTTCCTTTCCTTTCCTAATGTGGATTCTTGTTAAGCTACATCATTCTGACCTTCCTCTGTCAGATTGTGCATTGGCCTTGCCAAGAAATGCTGCAGATTAATTAAAGTGTTGACATATTTATTTATTTATTTCGAGCCTAGATCTGTTGACGGTTGCACAGCACCAGCATCGCCCATGCAACCATCCTTTAATCTTCAACCATGTCTGGAAACCATGTTTAGTTCTGCAGCTTTGAGCAGGGAGGAGCTGCAGCTTCTCTGCTGTCATGCTGGGGGAGCGGATGGGCATCAGTGATAGCCAATGCTCTCTGGAAACAGGTTTGAGTTGTTTCAATAGCATTCGGTCTCCATTTGCTGCAGCTTTGTTTTATTCTTGTTCTGTCCCAAGCGTTTCCTGTTCTGCCCCAAGTAGCCTCAGCCAGGTGGAGTTCTAGCCCCAATGATGGATTCTAGGTGGAGTACAGCGTCAGGTTTAAGGTGCTGGTTTTGACCTTTAAAGCCCTATGCGGCCTACAGGACCGCCTCTCCTAGTATGCCCCGCAGAGGACCTTAGGGTCCCCAAGGAGTTTAGATTGAGCCCCAAGGAGTTTAGATTGGCCTCAACCAGGGCCAGGGCCTTTTCAGTTCTGGCCCCGGCCTGGTGGAACGCTCTGTCACAAGAGACTAGGGCCCTGCAGGATTTGACATCTTTCTGCGGGGCCTGCAAAATGGAGCTGTTCCACCTGGCCTTTGGGCTGGACTCAGTCTAACCCCCTCCCCCATTATTATTTTTTTGATGGAACTCCTTATATGGAATTTTGTATATAAATTTTCCCTCAGCTCTTTTTGCTGGCCCATGTAGAACCAGCATGGATAGTTAGCCCCGGTAAATATTTGACGTTTTCTCCCCTTATGGCTTTAATCTATAGGCTACCTCTAAAACGAGGCTGCATTTTAAGCTGCATTTTAAACCGTATTCTAACTTATATTTTAATCAACTGTTTGTTTGGTGTGTGTTTTTGTTATTGTTGTTGTTTTCTTGTGTTTTTAATGTTTTTTCCTGTATTTATATTTGGTGTTAGCTGCCCTGAGGCCGGTCTTTGCTGGGGAGGGCAGGGTATAAATAAAAATTTATTATTATTTATTATTATTATTACTAGGCAAGACTTTAGGCTCTGGAAAAGCAGCCATGAGCAGAGCAAGGCAAAGTGAGGTCCATATTCCTTGTAGCTCCATGGACAGTTCTTGTGGAGCTCAGCCTGGCAAGCAAACTCAGATGTTGCTTCAGCTGAGTCCTGAATAGAAATTCAGTTCTATCTAGGTTGCCTTGGTCCAGTATATCTGAAGGAGCGTCTCCACCCCCCATCGTTCTACCCGGACACTGAGGTCCAGCGCCGAGGGCCTTCTGGCAGTTCCCTCACTGCGGGAAGCCAAGTTACAGGGAACCAGGCAGAGGGCCTTCTCGGTAGTGGCGCCTTCCCTGTGGAACACCCTCCCACCCGATGTCAAAGAGAACAACAACTACCAGGCTTTTATAAGACATCTGAAGGCAGCCCTGTTTCGGGAAGCTTTTAATGTTTGATGTATTATAGTATTTTAATATTCTTCTGGAAGCCGCCCAGAGTGGCTGGGGAAGCCCAGCCAGATGGGCGGGGTAGAAATAAATTACTATTATTATTATTATTATTATTATTATTATTATTATTATTATTATTATCTGTTGAGCTGGGAGCAGCCTCTTCCAGGAAGAGGAGCTTTGCTTCCTTATTTGTTCATTTTTCTATTTATTCAGAGTATTTGTGCCCTGCTCTTCAGCCAAAGAGGCTCCCGGAGTGGCTTACATACATCTTCCATGTGCGCTTACAATCTAAAGAAAAAGGGGGAAAGCGTGACACACAAGGAAAGAGAGACAAAGAGGAAGATAAAAATCAAAGCTCAGGCATCAAATTCTAAACAGTTGTTCCTACAATGACCAGCTGGCACAGTTCAGGGGCAGGGGGTTCCTGATGGAACTTGGCCTCCAGCAATGCTGATGAAGTGAGCCCCACTTCCTATCTCTCCTCCAGAGGTAGTCTGATGAAATGGCTTCCCCTAGATGACAAGTGAGGGGAGATGTGGCCTGAAGGAGCTGCCCTGTCACAGCAGAGCTGATGGAGTAAGCTCTGCTTCCCAGCTCTCCCACTGCTGGAATGGCTGTTGTCAGAAGACAGTTGAGTGAGAGGAGGTTTGATAGAGTTGGTCTGTCACAGCAGAGCTGATTGGCTTCAACAGTACAAGGGCATTTGTGGCTCGGCTGGGGCTTTCAGGCCAGAGTGCTCTGGCTCAGAGGATTTCAAAAACAGAGGTTGCAGTGAGCCAGGCTCCTGGTGTGGATGGTTTTTCACTTGGGCCCATGACCCCATCTCCTGAACCTGGGGAGTCTGACAAACAATGATGTCACACCACTGTGGTCTGATGCTATCATATCACAGGCTTCTGTAAGAAACATAATAGTGGTTGCTCCAGCCACTCTGGGAGGCTTCTAGCAAAATATAAAAACACAATAAATAAATATTAAAACATCATTAAAACATTAAAAAAACCTTTCCTATATAGGATGGCCTTCGTTGTCTTCTAAAAGTCAGATAGTTGTTTATCTCCTTGACATCTGGTAGGAGGACATTCCACAGGGCGGGCAGCACTACTGAGAAGGCCCTCTGCCTGGTTCCCTGCAACCTCACTTCTCACAGTGAGGAAACCACCAGAAGGCCCTTGGAGCTGGATGTCAGGGTCTGAGCTGAACAATGCAGGTGGAGACGTTCCTTCAGGTATGCACATGGGGTGAGAGCCAATGCTAGTCCGACTCAGAGTAGATCCATTGACATTAATGAGCCTGAATTGATTATACCCATTCATTCTTAAGAAGTCTACTCTGAGTAGATCTAACATTGGTTACAACCCATTAACTTCAATGGATCTATTATGAGTAGCATTGGAGTCTACCTATGGGTTGCCACAGCCAAGCAGATTACCTACGGGAAACTGCCTTAGACCAAGTCAGGCCATTGGTCTATATCAGGCATGGCCAAACTTGGCCCTCCAGCTGTTTTGGGACTACAACTCCCATCATCTCTACCTAACAGGACCAGTGGTCAGGGATGATGGGAACTGTAGTCCCAAAACAGCTGGAGGGCCAAGTTTGGCCATACCTGGTCTATATAGTTCAGTATTGTCTGCACTGACTGACAGCAGTTAGTCTCCAAGGTTTCAGACTGGGAGCCTTTCCTAATTGCCTGGGGTTGAACCTGGAACTTCTCCTTTGAAGGGCTGTGAGATAAAGAAAGGGAAAAAGAAAAATTGTGCTGAGAAGCAACAGCCAGGGCATCAACATTTTCTATACAGCAGTGAACCATCATGAATGCTCAGCAAGTTAAGTTCAGCTATGTCAGCCATGCTAATTTCCAAAGCAAATGTTGCTGTGGGAGAATGTTCAGTACAGCCTTTGCTTTGGGTTATAGAGATACACAGGAATGATCCGGGATGGGATAGAACATATTATACACTGCTTATAGCCTCAGCTACAATGGTTACTAATGCAGTTCTGGTCCATTATTTCTCAATAACCCCCCATCCCAAATTAATTGTAAGCCATGCCAACCACAAATGGCTCCCAGCAAGTCACAGTCACTTAAGATGCTTTAAAATGGTAAGCCTAGCAAAATGTCCATTATCCGATTTCCATATATACCTTCTCCAAGCTGCAAGGCATTACTTTATAAAATGCACCACTGTTCATTGTGGAGTAACATCAAAAATGAAAAATCCCAAGGCCAGTTTGGTATATTTTATCTCATGGAATGCAGAAAATGTCAACTGGAGGCAGGCAGGAAGGAAGGAAGGTGGGTGGGGCTGAGGGATTATTTCTGTTCCCCGAAGGAAAGGTAGAAGAGATGTCAATCTGCAATCTTATCCCCACTCACATGGGAATAAGCACCACTGAATCCAACAGGACTTGCCTTTGAGCAAGCATGATTAGAACTGCAGCCTCAGCTCCATCACCAGAGGACTCAGATTTTGTTCACTTCTTAGATTAAAGGTGGGGAACCTGTGGTGCACAGAAGTTGCTGAACTACAACCCAAATAGTAGCCCCGGTCACTGGCAACCCACACTATGCTAACTCCACTGCCGGAGGCATCATGCCTCTAAAAACAAGTTGCTGTGAGGTCCAGTTGGGGAGAGTGCTGTTACACGCATGTCCTGCTTGTGGACTTCCCATTGGGGCATCTGGTTGGCCACTGTAGGATCCAGATGCTGAGCCAGATGTGCTGTTTATCTAACCCAACAGGCTTGTCTGATGTCCTTATGAGAAGAAGCATGTCCACAATCCTTCCTCAGACTTGGCAAAACCCCATAAAAATGAGCACATTGTGTGATTTAAGCGTTTTCATAGAAATATTTAACATGCAAATTCCCATTGTTGCAGTTGACCTGGAGCTACTGTGTCACCCTCCTGGTTGCAACAGCACTGCTGCCTCTTGCTGGGGCCAGGATGGGTCTGGGCAGGGTAGCAGCAAGGGCAGGTGGGCACCGTGGGCAGCTGGCATGGTGACTGCCAATCCAGTGCTCCCTCACATTCTTAGCACTACCCCAGGTCCAGAGAGTGACAGAGCTTTCCCAGTCAATAAGGCCGTTCAGCGGAGGAGCCCCAACTCATAGCACGTTCCTAATCCCAAGCACGGGAACTGATGCAAAGAGGGACAATAGCCCAGAGTTTTACAACCCCCTGACTGCATTACTCTTAGGTAAAGATAAAGGGACCCCTGACCATTAGGTCCAGTTGTGACCAACTCTGGGGTTGCGGCGCTCATCTCGCTTTATTGTCCAAGGGAGCCGGCGTACAGCTTCTGGGTCATGTGGCCAGCATAACTAAGCCGCTTCTGGCGAACCAGAGCAGCACACAGAAACACCATTTACCTTCCCGCTGGAGTGGTACCTATTTATCTACTTGCACTTTGACATGCTTTCAAACTGCTAGGTGGGCAGGAGCAGGGACTGAGCAACGGGAACTCACCCCGTCACGGGAATTCGAACCACCCACCTTCTGATCGGCAAGTCCTAGGCTCTGTGGTTTAACCCACAGCACCACCCGTGTTGCTCATTACTCTTACTGTTGTGCAAATATTTTGTTAAACACAAGCTCATCAGTACTGCCCTGATTAAACAAGACTCCCTTGTGGAGGACCAGAGTTCATTGAAGAAGAAAAGAATGATGAGATTCTGGAGGAGGCCAGAGCAGTGTGAGCAGTGGGAACATAGTTAACATGAATGATTGCACACGTAGGCAGCCTGAAGCAACGAGACGCTGACTAGCGAGAACCCATTTCATTTGCATATCTCATGGCAGAGGAATTATTCCTCGGTGAAGAGTCCATTGATAAATGAAGTGCCAGTTGTCCAGAGCCTATATGAAGGAGGACAGGGTCTAATTTTGGCTCCAGCAGTTTCACAGTGCATCTATTGAAACAGTGTGAGGAGTGGAGCACAGTCTAACTCAGGCTTCCTCAGTCTCAGCCCTCCAGATGTTTTGAGACTACAATTCCCATCATCCCTGACCACTGCTCCTGGTCTAACTTGTCCATGTTCTGACAATAACCCCACATGCAGAAGGGTGTTTCCCCAGGGGACTTTATTTCTCCTGAATCCAACTGGTGTCATACATTCACCATGCCAAGATAAGAAGATCCCAGCTGGATCAGGGCAAAGGCCTATGTGGTCCAGCATCATGTTTGCATAGTGTCCAACCAGATGCCCATGGGAAGCTGGCAAGCAGGAACTGAATGCAGCAGCAGCCTCCCCACTTGGATTGCCAGCAGCTGGTTTTTATAGACATACTGTTTCCAACAGTGGAGGTAGAACGCAGGTATGGTTATTAGCCTGTGTGTGCGTGTAAAGGAGATTCCAACTAAACATTAAGGAAGAACTTTCTGATGGTAAGAGATGTCCAGTTGTGGAATGGACTACATCAGAAAATGGTGGACTCTCCATCATTGGTGGCTTTTATGCCATCTGTCAGGAATTCTTTAGCTGTGATTCCTGCATTGCAGGGGGTTCAACTAGACGATTCTTTTTCTTTTTTTTAGAAGATATTTATTGAAATTTTCAAGATGTTACAAAATAAAAAAAATAAAAAAATAAAAATAAAAAACAGTTAAAAACAACTCAATCTTTCCATTACTTATTTTTCATTAGCTTGTTTCCCGGACCTCCTCACGCCTCCCTTTTTTGTATTCCAATTCAATTTATTAGTTCAGCAAATCCTTCCCCTCTTTATTTATCCTAGTCTTTAATCTTAAAATATTGTAACATTAAATTTTTACCTATTAGTAATCCATTTTTCATATTCCCTTATAGTATTACAGCTAGAAACCACTTAATTTCTATCCAACATCATTTCAGCTAGACGATTCTTGGGGTACCTCATCCAACACTACAATTCTATTATTCTACACACACACACACACACACACACACACACACACCTAGTCTTGTAATATGGTGAAATAAGCAACTTTGCAAGTGTGATGGGAGAGGCGGCAGACCAACAAGGGAACCGCTTCCTTTTATCTGTATCTCCTTAATTGTCCCTGCATTTCATCTGTCTCACCAACGAAGAATCTAGAAGGTGCCTATGGCATTTAGCCAGTTTGAAATCATTGATTCAGTCACCCTCATTTCCCTTCCCATTTTTTCCCTTCTCATTTCTGAGACACATATTATTATTATTATTATTATTTCTTAAACCCTGTTTCCAAATGAAGTTTAACTCTTTCCCAAAGACTGTTGGCTATAACTCTTCTTTCCATCGCATCAGTTCTTGAAGAATTTTTAATTATTGTTGATGCCTGGGAGAAACGATGGTAAAGAGACAAATTAACAAGTCAAAAGCACACTGGTTCTCAGGGAAGTGATACTGATATGAGAGTGAGCGGGGAGAAGGAGGGAGGCGAGCTGGGTAATTCATCTCACCTATCTTGACCTGATGCATCTGTTCATTATTTGAAAGCTGTAAATTGAGATGCAAGACTATAGCACACCACTGGCGATGGCTTAAAATGATAATGCTTTCTCTAGTTCATGCAGCCTCTTTTAGGCTGAATCCAAACCAGCAATATCTTCATGTGATCCTCCACTGATATTGGTGCAGTATTTGAAAGGAGATAGTTCGGTTTAATTCTGCTATGCATTCCCCAGCAAGCAGAGCACCTTTGACGGGTGGAACAGAGGCTCTGGGGAGCTGAGTCCTTCAAGCTTTCCACGTTGCACCTCACGAGATCCTGCAGAAAGGCCTTCTTCACCAGCACAAAGTTAAACAACGACACTCACCCCCCAGAGGAGGCAGTGATAGCCACCAACCTAGATGGCTTTAAAAGATGATTGAACAAATTCATGGAGGAGAGTGTTGGGGTGCGTCCAAAGAAACGGGGGCAATTGGCAGGCCCCCAGCTGGCTCCAGCCCACCGGCCAGCAGCCGGGTGATCTCTGGTCCTTGGATCAGCATGTAACTGCAACTCAAGCTTCAGAAACCTTCAGAAGCTGAGCACGCAAGCCAGCAGAGAATAAAACTCTTTACAATACTTTAGTTTATGGTTGCCATCAATTTTGATTTTAATTAATTCTTATGATGTTTTTATAATGTTGCACTATTTTAGTGTTGTTAGCCGCCCTGAGCCCGGCTTCGGCTGGGGAGGGCGGGATATAAATAAAATTTTTTATTATTATTATTATTATTATTATTATTATTATTATTATTATTATTATTTTGCAACAGAAGGGCAGATAGAGGCTGTGTAAAGAGTATTTACAGGTATTTTATCCAGCATCAGGACAAAGGGGAAAACATGTCTTCTCCCCTTCATGTCTAAGCAAGCAGCATAAGCAAAAGCTATACACACAATGGAAGTTCCCAGCAAGCTGTGCTGGAATGTAAACAGACATGTGACATACAATAAATCCACACATCTGTTAAGGTGGAACGGGATATCGTAACAGAGAGGACTATTGATAGCTATTAGCCATGATGCTCTGCATCCATAGTTGGAGGCCGCAACACCTCTGAATACCAATTGCTGGAAACTAGACCCTCCATGAAAAACTGCTTTCTTTCATCTGGTGGACCACTGTGAGAACAGGATGCTGGACGAGATGAGCCATTGGACTGATCCAGTAGGTTCTTCTCATGGTTTTATGCCTTTAGGCGGGTGGAGCTGTGGCCTAAACCACTGAGCCTCTTGGGCTTGCTGATCAGAAGCTTGGCGGTTCAAATCCGCACAACAGGGGGAGCTCCGGTTGCTCTGTCCCAGCTCCTGCCAACCTAGCAGTTTGAAAGCATGCCAGTGCAGGTAGATAAATAGGTACTGCTTTGGCAGGAAGGTAAACGGCGTTTCCGTGCGGTCTGGTTTCCGTCACAGTGTTCTGTTGCACCAGAAGCGGTTTAGTCATGCTGGCCACATGACCCAGAAAGCTGTCTGCGGACAAATGCCGGCTCCCTCGGCCTGAAAGCGAGATGAGTGCTGCAACCCGCCTTTGACTGGACTTAATCATCCAGGGGTTCTTTACCTTTTTAAGCCTTTTTAAAATGTCTTTTCTCTGAACCAGATGTTGTAACCTTTCCTCATAGGGGAGTCACCCCATTCCCTTCATCATTTTGGTTGCCCTATGCTGGACCATTTCCGGCCCAATATCCTTTTTTTTTTAGGTGAGGCAGTCAGAACTATAAACAGCATTTCAAGTGCAGTTGCACCACATATTTGTACAATGTCATTAGCAAGACAGAGATTAAGAAGGCTGGAATCCATGTGTTAATTTCAAATAAGCAATAAACTTTTGGGCACTGTGAGCTTCTCCCGGTTAAGACTGCATTGTGTTTTGTTCAACCCTGAACTGCGGAAAGAGTGTGCTAAAATTGCAGGATTAAATAAAGAGAAGGAAACGGGAAAGGAGGCGTCTTTGTAGAACTGGACTGTCTTCCGTAATTGTCTCCGCTGCCTCCGTAGTTTCTGTCTCAAGTACAAATGACGGAGTAGCTTTCAAAGAACTTGCTATGAATACTGTTTGCTGGGGGAAAAGATAAGTCTGAACAACTATAATTCAGAAAAACAACAAAGGCAATGCATATTCCTTAGCAACCCAGCCCAAGTGAGGAGAAGACCTACATTTATAACAACAGCAGGATAGATAGGGAGAGTTCAATTGGCTTGTTTTTCTAAGACCCAAAAGGAGCTCTGGAAGGGGGTGGAAGAGCAGGCAGTTTTTCTTCTGTGGAACAAGGCAGTCAGCTTCTTATTCTTGCTATACTGAGGCATGGCGAAAGGATTTACCAGTATCTGCTAGTTAGCTAGTTATAGTGTCTTTACATTGCTCTTCAGCTGAAAAGGCTTTCAGAACAGCTTACATGTCAATAAGAATAATATTATACAGCCCCTGCCCTCAGGCTTACAACACAAAAGTCAAAGGGGAGGAGGTGGGAGGAAGAAAACAAAACTATTGACACACGCTCTTAAGGTTACAGAGAGACACTGGACCCTCTGGATATTAATTTAATTCATTCCTGGGGTCCGTGTGCACCCTGAAAAATCCGTATCCAGAGACTCAAGCTGCGAAACCCGGAAAAAGACTTCCTGCTTTGCCACTTTCGCAACCTGAAGTTTATGTTACTCGAGAGTAACGTAACCCGAGGGTCTACTGTATTCAGATGACTAGCTTTTTTTGGCAAAGTTGTTGAGCTGCATTTGAGGTGGAGCAAAGTTGTTGAGCTTTTTTATTTTTTGACAAAGTTGTTGCGCTTTTTTATTTTTGCAAAATCTAAAAGAAGAAGAAGTTTTGAGCTAATTTTAAGGAAATTCACCAAAATCTACTCTTCCGACATGGGTTGCCATACATCTGGATTTCCCCAGACATTTCAGCGATTTCCCACCCGAACACTGTTTCCAAGGGCTGGATGTATGGCAGCCCTAGGCTAACTAGGATGAAAATGGGAGGGAGAGGAGGAGGCAAAATGTGCTGGTCTCCCAGGGGCCTTTGTGACAGACAGAACTTGGGTCATCCTCCGGGAGACCCTGTAACCAATCCTGGCCACGTGGAGGAACAGCACGTTGACCAAGGAAACAGTCACCAAACAAAATTGTGTAGAGCCCTGATTGCTGAGGGAAGCTTCAAGGCAGATTCGCCAACAGAAGGAAACACAGGCAAAGAAGACAGTTTGCCACCTCCTTCCTCTCCCACGAAACTAGTCTTCTTTATAATTTAAGCTTCCAAAACTGCCTGTTTTAGATCCACATTACACCTGCCACATCTTTTTACATCTCCCTCCTTAAAAGCCTAAATGGCTGTGCTAACCTCCCCCTTCCAAGTTTCCCTAAAAGCTGCTTCGCTGGTGCTCAGATGTTTTTGGTTCACAGCTGCCCCATGTTCTGCCACGCTGTAACTCAAAGGCAGCCATCAAACAGATGGTAAAAGAATCTTTTATTTAATATAAAGCATATGGCAGACTGCAAACAAAACAAAATAGGTTCTCGCATTTGCAACTGAAGGTCAGGCAAATTCTGACAGACAAGGACTTGGAATGTGATCATCCCTTCCACTCCTGAGTTACTCGTGATCTGCTACTTCCTTCAATCTTTTGTTGTTGTTGTTGTTGTTGTTGTTGTTTTAATCACTCGCATTGGAACCACTCATCATGAATAGGAAGCTTTTTTGTTGGTGTCAGTGTGCACACCATACATTTAAAGCACATTTAAAGAACATCTCCCTCTTCAAGATCCCTGGGAACTCTAGTTTAAGGGTGCTGGGAACTGTAGTTCTGTGAGGGGTAAACTAGGATTCCCAAGATTGTTCAATGTGGGGGCCTTTACATGGTTAGTGCACATGCAACTGTTGTTGCTTTCAATCTCAGCAAAAAATGTATATATTACAGTGGTACCTCGGGTTACATACGCTTCAGGTTACAGACTCCGCTAACCCAGAAATAGTGCTTCAGGTTAAGAACTTTGCTTCAAGATGAGAACAGAAATTGTGCTCTGGCAGCGCGGCAGCAGCAGGCGGCCCCATTAGCTAAAGTGGTGCTTCAGGTTAAGAACGGACCTCCGGAACGAATTAAGTACTTAACCCGAGGTACCACTGTATATTTTATTAGAAGAGTTTCATTTATAAGATGATAGAGTAACAAAAAAGAGAAGAGAGAAGAGAGAGAGAAGTGTAGTGAATACATTATAATACAATAAGTACCATCAGTTACGTTTCCACACATTACTATATGGATATATGTAATCTTGTAGCTTCTTCCTCAAGTTAGTTTTTTCCTTCTCCCACTGAGGGTGATATTAAGATGGAGATCAGGATTGCAGTGAGAGTTTAGGCAGAGAAATACTTGCTCCTTAAATAAGTATGTGCAATTGCCCACAGTCCTAAATATCACGTCTGCCAAGGGCATGACCCCTGGCAGTTGTAATTTCCCATCACTTTGGAGTTTGTATAAGCAGATAAAATCCTTAATGCAACATGTTAAATTGCAAGTTGTTGTCATTACCAATCTGGGTTTCTCTCTTCCTAGCAACAGGGGTGATCCTCACTCCCCTTATCTCCCACAGGACCTAGCACAGTGAAAACACTTCCCCATTCTCAAACTTAGAAGCAAACATTCTATTCCAATCTCCCTTCACCAGATGGCTTGAAGCCACCACTGAAGTCCCTCCCAGCATTCTAGAGCAGGGGATTCCCAATTGGTGGTCCGAAGACACCAAGAAGTCTGCATAACCCACCCAGGGGTCCATGTCAGCTATCCGGGACATCCCGTTTTGGGGTGCTGTGCAGGTGCATGGGTGACTCATGTGAGAGTGTGGCCCAGAAGATGTGTGTCCCAATTTTGCACTGGGACATGTTGGAGGGTATGGTGGCACCATAGGAAGACCCTGAGAGAATGTCAGGAGCTGGAGTCAGGCATAGGTCAGCAATAAAACAATAAAGCACCCAATGTCCCTGAAATTAACTCTTTATTCAAAGAAACAAAACAGCTTAGTCCTAGTGGTCACAGCAATCCTTGCCTGTGGGTCTTGCCCCAATGAAGCAGTTGCAAGGACTGAAGCTCTCCACCTTCCCACTCCCTAAGGCTCCCCTCCCAGTTCCTTCCCCAGCAGCCTAAGGCTTCACCGTCTTGCTTCTCTTTTATCGGCCCTCTTCATTTCTCTGTGTTTTCTGGGAGACCAGGGGGAGGGAAGCTGGCCTCAGCAGGAGCAGGCAATTCCCTGGCTTCTCCAGCAGCCTGCCTCATCTCTATCTCCTCTCCCCCCTCCTCGCCCATCTTTGAGTCTGGACTGCTCTCTGCCACAGCCTCTTCCTGCTCACTAAACCCTGTGGTTCGAGAGCCAGTGTGGTGTAGTGGTTAAGAGCAGTGGACTCGTAATCTGGTGAACCGGGTTCGCTTCCCCGCTCCACCACATGCAGCTGCTGGGTGACCTTGGGCCAGTCACACTTCTTTGAAGTCTCTCAGCCCCACTCACCTCACAGAGTGTTTGTTGTGGGGGAGGAAGGGAAAGGAGAATGTTAGCCGCTTTGAGACTCCTTAAAGGGAGTGAAAGGCGGGATATAAAATCCAAACTCTTCTTCTTCTTCTTGTCTCATCAGCTTCCAACACTTCCTCCTGCCAGTCTGCTGCCTCTTCTCCCTCTGGCCACTCATCACCAGTCTCCTGGCTCTGAGCCTTCTTCACCTGGGGGGGTTGGTTCCTTAGGTGGTTCCCCAGTTTCTGCCTCCCACAACTGCTCTGCATCCAGTCAGTCCATGACAGAAAAGGATAGTCATTCAGCAGTTGAGTGTCTGTCTTGCATGCAGAAGGTCCCAGTTTCAATCCCTGACCTTTCCAGGTAGACCTGATTCCTTTTCTGAAGCCCTGGAGAGTTGCTTCCAGTCCATGTAGACATACTGAGCTAGATGGTCCCAACAGTTTGACTTAGTGAAAGGCAGCTTCCTCTGTTTCTGATGATATGCCAGGGGGGTTGTGGGAAATAAAAAATGCAGTTCTAAGCTACCTGACTGATTACAAAGCTGCTGCCCATCACCAGGTCTATGTAAATCCACTGACAAGGCAGTAGGACATTTGACCAAGGTCCCCTAAAACTTGGAATGGACTTGGCACTGTGAAACTGACATGGAATGGAAACTGTGCCCCTGAAGAGCAAGGGGCACAGCCTGCGAGTCATTGAGGCGCAGATTAATTCTGTGTCCTGGGCAGCTGTTTACCAGCTACATCTGGTACACAGGCTGAGATCCTACCTGCCCGCAGACTATCTCGCCAGAGTGGTGCATACTCTAGTTATCTCCCGCTTGGACTACTGCAATGCACTCTGCATGGGGCTACCTTTGAAGGTGACCCGGAAACTACAATTAATCCATAATGCGGCAGCTAAACTGATGACTGGGAGTGGCTGCCAAGACCATATAACACCAGTCCTGAAAGATCTTCATTGGCTCCCAGTACATTTCTGAGCACAATTCAAAGTGTTGGTGCTGACCTTTAAAGCCCTAAACAGCCTCGGTCCTGTATACCTGAAGGAGCGTCTCCACCCCCCTTGTTCAGCCGGGACACTGAGGTCCAGCACCAAGAGCCTTTTGGTGGTTCCCTCGCTGCGAGAAGTGAGGTTACAGGGAACCGGGCAGAGGGCCTTTTCAGTAATGGCACCTGCCCTGTGGAACGCCGTCCCACCAGATGTCAAGACAATAAACAACTACAGTGGTACCTCGCAAAACGAATGCCTCGCAAGACGGAAAACTCGCAAAACGAAAGGGTTTTTTGTTTTTTGAGCTGCTTCGCAAGACGATTTTCCCTATGGGCTTGCTTCGCAAGACGAAAACGTCTTGCAAGTTTGTTTCCTTTTTCTTAACACCGTTAATACAGTTGCGACTTGACTTCAAGGAGCAACTCATAGCACGCGGTGTGGTAGCCTTTTTTGAGGTTTTTGAAGACTTTGGTGATTTTTGAAGCTTTCCCAAAACTTTTCCGACACTGTGCTTCGCAAGACGAAAAAAATCGCAAGACAACAAAACTCGCGGAACGAATTAATTTCGTCTTGCGAGGCACCACTGTATTTTACTTTTAAAAGAAAACTGAAGGTGGCCCTGTTTAGGGAAGATTTTAATGTCCGATGCTGTATTGTTTTTAATATTCAGTTGAAAGCCACCCAGAGTGGCTGGGGAAGCCCAGCCAGATGGGCGTGGTATAATTAATAAACTATTATTATTATTATTATTATTATTATTATTATTATTATTATCATCATCATCATCATCATCATCATTATCATTAACAGGCTGAGCCAACCTTCCCTAGTCTATGAGGGGTATCTGACTAAGTTTTATGCAGAGTAGACCCATTGAATAAGCATGACCAAGTTGGATCCATTAATTTCAGTATTACTCAGTCTGCTCTGAGTAATAGTCCACTGAATACCTCTCTATGATTGCAAGATTTGGCAGTTTGAAACTATACAAGGCAACACTCTTGCTACAGATATTCAATTCAACACAGGAACCACTCACCGGTGTGGGAATGGCTCTCGGGGGTCTCTTATCTTCTACTGTACCCAACCATTCTTGGCACAGCCTACCCCAAATCCATCTCCAATTATTACAGCCTTTGTCATATGACATTTTGCCTCCCTTACACTTTTGTGCTTCCTGCCACAGCTTTGAAATTTATAAATATCTTCAGATGACACAATAACGCTGCAATCACACTACTTTGCTGCCTCTGAAATGATTCCATTGTATCTTTCTCTATTCAACCTGCAAAATAGCTAGCTTTCTACTCTTTATTTTCATTCCTCAAGCATAGCTAGGTTACCAGTAATGCTGAGCTATTTTCAATAAGAATGTAGACTAAAAGTCATTCTAGAAAGAGGGGCTCTCTTTTTTTTGGTATTTCATCAGAAGCCTAAAGAGATTTGAAAAGGGGGGGGAGAGAGAGAGAGACGGGACTACTGAAGGTTCTCTCTTGTCCCTAAGGGCACCGTTTTGTATCCGAAGCAATTTAGCTATTGTGAAGTGGAGTGACATACGTGATTGGATCTAAAGGACTTCTGAATCCAGATAGTTTCCAACCAATTCAATCAAGGAGCCCGGTATTTTAAAACACAAAAATGTACAATTTTAGCACAGAATGGAATATGTGAATATGGATCCCTTGGGGCTATGCTTCTTACCACCCTGGGCAACTTTTAAAAATCTGCTTTAGAAAAATCTTTGTGCATGTGTGTGTAAATGAAGTGTAATGTGCATTTGGAAGTACTTCCTCCCTGAATTTAGTCATTAACCTGCACCTTTCATTTTGTTTAAAATGGTAGCTGCTTCATTTGTGCAGAATTACCTGGCAAACATCGAAATGCGGTAACACGGGAACAATAATAACACTGGTTTTGATTTCAGACTAAAAGCACTATATTAACCGTACAATTCAGATCTTGCTGCAAATCTTGAAAAACAGCACGTTGGCAGCAAAGCAATCAGATCCTTACAAAAAGGCCAAACCTTAAAATACACATCCATCTAGTCAGTGATCATTTATAGATATAACCAATTTAATTGAAGAGGAAAGCAAAAATTCCAGTGTCAGTTCTGAGCACAGAAAAGAACTAAGAACTGTGATATTGCGTGAGGACAGTGATCCATCTGATGCATGAGAAACTGTCTCATTTCATGTCAAATTCTACTGTCCACCTCGATCAGTATTGTATACTCTAGCTGGCAGCAGACCTCTAGGTTTTCAAAGTCTTTCTCATCATCTCCTTCCTGGTTGTTTTAATTGGAGGTCGACTCTGGGTCCTTCTGCTTGCAAACTTTGTGCTCTACCACTGAGGAGCTTGTAAATGTAATATCAGAACCTGTTTCTTTGAGATTTTGTGGAGAACTGGTGAGGTCCCTGAAGATTGGAGGAGGGCAAATGTTGTCCTCATCTTCAAACGGTGCGGGGAGAAGACCCAGGTAACTACTGACGGGTGAGCTTGATATCAGCACCAGGTAAAGGTCCTAGAAAGCCACTTCCGACCTCAGGAGGAGGTGGTGTTGCAGGCTCCCACCCCCAGCATTCGCACAGAGGCTGACTCCCAGCCCCGCGCGATCTGGGGAATCCTCTGCCGTGTCATCTCCCTGGCCAGCCAATCGGCTGGCTTGGGGTATGTGGCTTGCCACTTTTAAGGCAAGCGCGGCAGAGGAGCTTCCTCTTTGCCACCGATCAGCTGGGGTGTGGCCCTGTCCGAAGCCTATGGAGGCCAGGTCCCAAGGCACGCCCCCGAGCGGTGACCCCGGGGGAGTGCCTAGTCGATGTGCATCAGCAGGGCTCCCCCTGCTGGTGTTAACCCTTCCCGGCCTTCAGCCGGATAGTTGATTAGATTAGGACCAATGCCTAAGTCAATACCACTCATCACCTGTAATCAATAAAGTTGTGGCCAATTTTAGCCCATTAACCTTAATAATTGTGTCTCGTATCTTTATTTCCACTGGGGGGAGGCAGGAACTTGCCACGCAACAGTTACTTAAGGAGTTGGTCTGTGAGGACTTAGAAAAGGATGCTGTGATTGCTAGGAGAGCCAGTGTGGTGTAGTGGTTAAGAGCGGTAGTCTCATAATCTGGGGAACCGGGTTCGCATCTCCGCTCCTCCACATGCAGCTGCTGGGTGACCTTGGGCCAGTCACACTTCTTTGAAGTCTCTCAGCCCCACTTACCTCACAGAGTGTTTGTTGTGGGGGAGGAAGGGAAAGGAGAATGTTAGCCGCTTTGAGACTCCTTAAAGGGAGTGAAAGGCGGGATATCAAATCCAAACTATTCTTCCTCTTCTTCTAGGACCCAGTGTGGGTTTCTCAAAAATGCAGTCATGCTAGGTGAACCTCATTCACTTTTTTGAAAGAGTTACAGGCTTGGTGGATCAAGGGAATGCTGTGAACAATGTATATCTTTATTTCAGTAACACTTTTCACAAAGTCCCACATGATATTATTATGGAGAAGCCAGTAAAATGTGGGCTGGATAAGGTTATTATTAGATGGATTTGTAGCTGGTTGACTGACGAACCCAAAGAGGGCTCACTAAGGTTCCTCATCATCCTGGAAAAAAGTGATATGTTGGGTGCCGCAGGGTTCTGTCCTGGGCCCATTGTGGTTCAACATCTTTATATGATATTTAGCTGTACGGGGCTTACCTCTAGGGGCAGTTGTGCCTAGAGCAAGCTCCTGAGATACTCTTTCTCCCTTCAGCATCATTGCCTCTTAGGCTCTCTAAGAATGACCTCTGAATTGTTGATGTGTGGGCTTTTTTTACTAGCTTAAACACCCTTTCAAATCCACTTTGCAAGCTGAATTAATTTTCATTTGCAGCTTACTGTTTATGCTTCAATTTATTGGTGTCTTAACATCCCGCATGAAGAGAATGCATGTAAAAGAGAGAGTGAGAGAGAGAGAGACTGACTTCTTAAAGTTTAATTTCGATCGTTGGGTGTAATGTCTGTGAAATGTGCATAATGATTGTTTCTATTAGGAAGCCTCCAGCTCAGCAAAAATAATAAATACATAAAACCATGCGTCCGTGCAGTGCTTCAAAAACATAATACTCCCTTTCTGAAGTCTCATTTTAGCACCACCGAGACTGTCATGATGCTCACCCTAATCTTTGCTTTGCATCGTGTTGTAAATATGGGCTTAGTGTAGCCCTGCATTTGCAGCTGAAAGTCAATGACTCCCACACAGAAGTACAAAGAAAGGAGACCGGACTCAACAGAACTTTAACAGGAGGCACAGAACTGTAAGTCACCTTTGCAAGGTGGAAAAGTAATACATCAGATCGGTCCTGTACAAAGAGGTCTATATACATGTATGCTCAAGTTGAATGAATTTCCCCCACTCCCCCCCCCCAAAGATGGAAAAGTCCATGAATCAAGTTTCAACATGAATTGGGCCTCTGCCTGGTGTCAGGGGCTGGACTGAGGAGGAATGGTGGGGACCACCACCACCCCTTCTTCCGAACCTTCCCAAGAACAGGACAATATAGATTTAGAAAAGTGGTTTGCAGAGGGCATAGTTCAGAGGCTGCAGAGGGCAGAAGCTGGGAAATATTGGAAGAGGAACGGGAGGAAGAATAAGCAGCACAGAGGAGGAGGAGGAGGAGGAGGAGGAGGAGGAGGAGGAGGAGGGGAGGAGGAGGAGGAGGAGGAGGAGGAGGAGGAGGAGAAGAGGAGGAGGAGGAGGAGGAGGAGGAGGAGGAGGAGGAGGAGGAGGAGTTTGGATTTGATATCCCGCTTTATCACTACCCGAAGGAGTCTCAAAGCGGCTAACATTCTCCTTTCCCTTCCTCCCCCACAACAAACACTCTGTGAGGTGAGTGGGGCTGAGAGACTTCAGAGAAGTGTGACTGGCCCAAGGTCACCCAGCAGCTGCATGTGGAGGAGCGGGGAAGCGAACCCGGTTCCCCAGATTACAAGTCTATCACTCTTAACCACTACACCACACTGGCTCTCCAGAGAGACAGCTGACAGACACAGTGTTTTTGGAAAGCATTCCTAACCCCCCTTTCCCAGGACCAGACGTGCATTGAAAGTAGTGGAACAGAAAGCTCACATTAGCCAACACAGGACTGACGTAGAATAGGAGAGACAGAGGGGTTGGGACTTTACTTGGAGCAGCGCCACTATCTAGATTAGACTGCATTCCTTCATCTCTCTCTGTGAATAGATTGAATAAATTGCTTGATAAGGACTTTTATTGTTTCTCTGCTTCTTGGCTGCTACCGTGGGAGGGATCGGATTCCCCATAGCCTGACACCTGGACACACATCTCACACACTGATGTTCTTCCACCATATAAAGAGGATTGTTGGCCATGATGGTAGAGGGAGTACCAGCCTTTTGGACAAGCTGGGAACATTTGGAATTTTGAGAAAGCGCAGTGGGTGCCAACCATGAAATGGATGCTTATGGGGGCATGGCACAACACATAATGGATGTACACTAGGGCTGGATAATATCTGGTGAGGTGGTCACCTCAGGCGGCAGATCCAGCCTCCAGGGAGTGTCACACCCCAACCCACCCCACTGCCATGCCATGCACTCAATCGTCTCCATGCCTTCAGCATGGGGGTGGGGCATTGGAGGAAGAGGGGGCAGTTATGGGGGTGGACAGAATTTTCTGTTTTTCTCCAAGCAGCAAAATGTCCCAGGCCAACCCTTGTGATGGCCTGGGATTTGGACTCGGAGGCTGAACCTGTGGAATCCCAGCCTGCACAGGATTCCCCGCCTCCAGAACCAGCTGAGCCGGGGCTGGGACTTTAGCCTGAAGGGTCCTCACCTGAGCTGGATCCTCAGGTGCAGGCACCAGCTGAGTCTGCTCTGGCCCCTGAGGTGATGGAGGACCTATTGCCTGCAGGTGCTCCACTCTCAGCCCCGTCAGGGGAAGCTGAGGTTGCCTCTGGGTCCGGTAACCCTCCAGCCTCTCCTGAGCTCCAGGGGCTCAGGGCAGAGAGGCAGAGGGAACTAAGTTCCCACAGGAGGAATGCTCACCTCCAGGCCAGGAGAGGCGAGTCACCTGTGGACTGGGGCCACCCTATGCCTCGGGGCAGATAAAAGCCAGCCAGCCCCAGTCCCAAGTTGCGGGAGCAACGTTGTTGGTAGCAGTTCCTGCCTGCACCCTGTCCTGCCAGATCTCCTGACCTCACCCGACTCCCTGCCTTGGACCCAGCTTCAGCTTTGACGGACCTCCTCCATACTGCACCCTCGACCTCGGACTGGACTCAGACCTCACCTCACGGATAACCCTTGGGACCAGCACAACCCTGCTGGTACCAGTCTTGTCCTCTACTACTGAAGACTCCCAATTCCTATCTAACAATGGAGGAACTGGTTGGCCTGGAATGTTGCAACCTAGCTGGACAAACAATATGAGGTGGCTTCAGGTGTTCAGATATGCATCTGCTACCAAAAGGTCCAAGGAGGTCAGAGGAAAGAAAAGTCATTTCATCCTCCTTCTCTGCATTTTCCCATCTGTTCAGTGGTTAGCCATCAATGGGCTTTGATCTGGGCAGGAAGGCTTTGAGTGACAGTTGAGTAACTCTGAGCACATGAAATCACCCCATTAGCATCCAAACACTTAATCCCCAGCTTCAAGATATTCATGATCACAACGACTTTTTCTTTTTCTTTTTTCTTTGGCTAGATCTGTTATAATAAAGCCATAGGTCAGCTTTGGGCGCAGGATGGGAAACATGGCATTTCGATAGAATGGGCTTTTCTTCCTGTCAAGCTAATGAGTTTAATTAATTCACAGAGGAGACAAAAAGTAGAAGTAGCCTTGAAAAATGGTCAGCATTTAAACTCCATTCTGATCGCCTCCAGAACCAGGCATTGCCACAGCAGTCCCTTTATTTACGCATTCCTTGGTGTCATACACATAGAAAGGACATTAGGAGCTCTGTGCTTAGCTATACATCCTTTTGAAAAATTGAGCGGGTAATTTTTGTGCTACTTTATGGATTTTTAAGAGTTAGAGTGAGCAGTGTTTACATGAATTGAATAAAAAATCAATTCAATCTTGATTACATTTGACTGCAATGAGTACTAAGTAAATGCGTCTCCCGTTTAATCAGTGAGCGGTTCTGGAGAAACACGATTTGCATTTTAATAATAGTAAAAACTTACTCACAGGCTCCATCCAAATTCCAGCAGCAAATTCTCCATCAAAGTGTCCTGAGCAAGCTCATTCAAAGGAGGACTTAATTGCTTGCTTGTTTATTTAAGCAAGGGCCTTTCCATCCATCAAGAAGTGGCTTAACAGCAATATTCAAACAATACTGTTAAACACCAGTGCTCTCTCTGTATGCGTGCCCATGGCCTCTCAAGTTGCCCACGTGGAAGCACCCATCTCTTTTACTTGTACAGTCCCTGTTTGAGTGATAGAACATTATTGCATCCTGTCGCTTCCAAGGAACATTATTTGCAGCCCCATTTCCACTGTGGGTAGCAGCAAACCCCCACTTTCAAGCCATTGCACGCAGCAATTTCCTGTTTAAAGGATGAAAGGAGCAGGGAAATAAATGCAGCCCTCACTTGAACCACTTTGTGGAGTCTACCTGAGAAAGCTGCCCAACAGCCCATTGGTCCATTTGTATTTACATTACCTTTCAAATCACACAGGCCATGTTGGGTTTGAATAGTTTTGTTGTTTAAAAACCTTAAATAGATAAATTCTTTTTGAAGAAAGAAAAAGAGTTGGCAGGATCTGATGGAGGAGGGAGAAACAGGGGGTGGGGGCTGAACAGTGGGAACCTGAGTTGGATGGGGGGGATTTCCCCTTTCTACCCTGACATCAATTGTTTTGGAAGGGAGAGCAGGGATGCTATTTCTACCACCACCCCAACCTTCCTGCAGAGAGGAGAGGCTCAGTGGAGTCTGCAGAGGTTTTCGATCAGCTGAGAGGGGGGACTGAACAGGAAGTGGCAGCAACTGAACAGGAGCCTGAGCAGAAGGGTGAAAATCATTATAAAAGAAGAGAATCTTGTGAGGGAGCGTGCAACACCTTGTCCTTCAAAGCTTGGTGGGAGGGGTCAGAAAACTTGTTGGGACATCTTCATTGCTGCCCTCCAGTTCTGAACTGCTTCCCTTGCTCCTGAAGCACTGTGACTTGCCTGAATAAAGATCTCTTTCCTACTTAACAGTAAGAGCCACTGTCTGTGGGCCGCCGAGACCATATAACACCGGTCTTGAAAGACCTACACTGGCTCCCAGTACATTTCCGAGCACAATTCAAAGTGTTGGTGCTGACCTTTAAAGCCCTAACGGCCTTGGCCCGGTATACCTGAAGGAGCGTCTCCACCCCCATCGTTCTGCCCGTACACTGAGGTCAAGTGCCGAGGGCCTTCTGGCGGTTCCCTCGCTGCGAGAAGTGAGGTTACAGGGAACCAGGCAGAGGGTTTTCTCGGTACTGGCACCCACCCTGTGGAATGCCCTCCCACCAGATGTCAAAGAGAACAACAACTACCAGACTTTTAGAAGACATCTGAAGGCAGCCCTGTTTAGAGAAGCTTTTAATGTTTAATAGGTTATTGTATTTTAATATTCTGTTGGAAGCCACCCACAGTGGCTGGGGAAACCCAGCCAGATGGGCGGGGTATAAATAATAAATTATTATTATTATTATTATTATTATTATTATTATTATTATTATTATTATTATTATTAAGCAGGAGCCAGGAAAACACCCTCAGCTAGCCTGCTTCCCTTCAGTGCCGTATAGGTTTTTTCGTCTTCTGTTGTTGGGGCTGAAGTAAGATTAACCTCCCAATCTGGTTGGCTGTCACGTATGAAACCCATTTCATGTGTGACAGGGCATCTTGTCCTCCACCTCAGGCAGCAAAATATATTGGCCCAACCCTCTCAGAGCATCAGTCTGCAGAACGCTGCTAATGGGCATAGCGCATCTCACTTACTGGAAGACAGAATTCAAGCCTGTAGGGGGTATCATGTCGCACCATGATTAACGAGTAAAATGGGATTGCAGGCTTGATAACGTCAACTTTATTTCACTTTCAACACCACCTCTCCAATGAAACTGGCGCAGTAAATGCCTTTTCTTTTCCATGCCTGAGAAACAAGGCAGACCTGGCCTGTGTAATCACCACTGGTCTCCTTGCGAGTTCATGGGAGGAATGAACTGCTACTTCAGCCCAAATGATACAGTTTTGTTCCCCCCACAAAACAGACATGTTCTAAGCAATCAGGAACAAATGGGAACAAGTGTGCCAACCACTGCAATGGGATCCAAAATGACCCTTTCCCTGAATCACTTTTTTATTAAAAAGGAAAAGAAAAAAATGGTGAAACTGTGTTACAGCTAAAAATGGGGAAAGATTATATTATGTTGACCTTGCTGTGTCAGCTCAGCTGCAAATCACTGGAAATGTCGGCCGTGGCAGCTACAACTAGGTTTCCCTTTGCATTAGAGAAACAGCTTGAATGTACTTGTGCTTTTATATATGTACTCTAATGGGGGTGGCGAGGAATCACGACTCGGATGGAAGTGGCATGAGTTACAACTATGACTGGCCCTCAGAAAGAAGCAGCATATTTGTCACGCTGGGGAACCGATTCTGTGAGTGATTTGGGAATATTTAAAAAAAAATCAGCACGCTGGATTTTATTTCATGGTTTTTGTTTTTCTTTTAAGAAAATCAAATATTCTCGGTCACCTTTTACGGCAAAGCTCTCACAAGGTTCAAAAAGCTATAAAAATACATAACGAACACCATCAAATGCAGAGGGTTATATACAACCAAGTCCTGCTCAGAGTTAGGGATTGATGTATCTATTTTGGTTCTTCATTTCTCATTCTCCCAATCTTAGGTTCAGTTCTTCATATTTCCACTTCAGTTTTCTTTAAAAAAGAAAAAGGGGGAAAGTCCTCATTTCCTGAGCACACATAGCCCAAGGAGAACAAATGGCTGGTAGTTTTATTCTTTATTGACAAAGCACACACTTATAGTAGCTCCTAAGGTGCAATAAACACACACACTTACTTCTGGTGACTAAGTAGCTGGCATCCCCTCCCCAGGATTGTTCTCTGAGCCAAACTGTTGGAGCAACAGCACAACCATGCCTCCCCCCAAATTTAAGTACCCTCATATGACAAGTACATGCAAGTCGGTCATCTCACGGACTATTGACCCGTACACCACTAATCCTCTGCCACCAACCAGGTCCTCTCCGGTAAATCACTTAGTCTCAGTCAGGTTCTTAAGTGAATAATGAAGATTGTAGTTTACTGCAAACACACATAAACTTTAAATGCATTCGAAACGCTGTTACCTTTTACCCTATTAGTCTTATTTTATTCTGTCTCTAACTCGTCTACCTCCCCTCACACAAGAACCAACTGCACTAACTGTCTCTCTATTTCCATCTGTCTGCCAACTGCTTTCCCAACTGCCTTTTCCTAACCAACCAACTCACCGTCTAAACCTTGGGCTAAGCCCTTTTATAAACAGGTTGGCTCCGCCTCTGGCTTTTCTATTGGTCTACCTATTAACTCTTTCTCTCCCCCTGTACAGACATTTTCAAAAGAACGGGCAAATGCCACAGCAAGCAACCAGCAACTTTTCCCACACAGAAGCTGTCACTGTGACTTCCCCCTTTAAGCCCCTCCTGGTCCTGGGGGACAGGGGGCAAGGGGATAGAGGGAAGTCTACTTACCCCCACCCCACTCTCAGGCACCATCTTTTGCTCTGCCCCTGGCACATCCTGCTCTTCAGCCCTGACTCCTGCCCTGCTTCCTGCCCTCCTCTTCTATCTCCGATCGCCCAGACACTTCACCTTCCTCCAGCCCAGGCTCCTGCCTTGTGCAAGGCACAAAACCCCATAAATTGCTACCCTCTTCCCCTGAATGACCCACCACACACTCATCAGAGCCCTGCTGGTTCCTGGCACTTCTTGAAAATTCTGCAGCATTTCAGTGCAAATTTCTCCTAGTATACACATTTTATGCACCCCCCCCCCTAATATACAGTGGTACCTCCGGTTGCGGACAGGATCCGTTCTGGAGCTCTGGTTGGATCCTGAGGTTTTTGCAACTAGAGGTGCCTGTTCTGCGCGCACACATGGCACAATAGAGCACTACTGTGCATGCGCACGGCACAATAGAGCACTACTGCGCACGCACGAGCAGTATATATTTCCGGGTTTGTCACGTGCATATTCCAAAGGATACGTAACAAGAAGGGCATGTAAGTAGAGGTACCACTGCATACCATTTTGCAAGGCATTTACACAAATACAATGGCTATTGTATGCTATGAATATACACATTTTTATGGACAGTTTATGTACACTGTTGTAGGTATCCCTTGGTGTGAGGACTGCTTTGCAAAATTAAGAGAACTGTGAATTTTGAAAGATGGGAGTGTTTCAGTCCTCTCTTTTTTTCCAGGAAGTGTTAATTCAGTAGGTTCAAACCTAAACAAGTTTCTCCCCATCCCTATTCAGAGCATACTCATTGCGTGCTGAGGTCCCCCAAAACCCCTACCCCAATAACTCACACATCACACATAATTTTTGTTTAAGGTTTTTGGCATACTTTTGGCCACAACTTTATTTTCATACAAATTGAGAGTGGTTGCTTAGGCATTGGTTATGACTATCTGTCCCCCCCGCCTTGGGGACAGCGCTGACTCCCGTGAGTCAGCGTGTGGAGGAACAAGACCAGGGACAGCTGGGACTGCGACACAGACCCTCAGCTATTCCCTGCTTGTTCCTTGGGAACTTACACGGCCCGCACCCTGCTCCAAGGGTTTGGACGAAGGGATGGTAAGCCCCAGAATTCCTTTAACGGAATTCCCAGCAGCAGCAGCATTGGAGGGGCAGGCACAGCCAATCCATACCCCTCCACCAACCAATTTAACCAATGCCTAACCGCCAACCTTACAAGTTGTGACGATTTGCTAAGCAGTAGGCAAAACCCAAAAGGCACACACTAATCAGCCAATTGGAAAAATTCCTACTGGGCCCCCGCACCAAGGCGAACGACCCCATGACAGGCAGAGCAAGGTCAAGGCGCAAGCCCAAGCAAGGGAGGGCGGGCGGGAGATCCGATGTCCACAGCGAAAGAGAAAGAGAAAGCTGTGGACCTTGCTTAAATAACCACTGATCCCACCCCTAAATTGGCAACATCAAATTTACCCCAGTAACACCATCCTCCAATCTGCTCCAGGCCCCTTGAATCTAATACTGCCTGGCAACCAAGTGGAGTTTTGTTCGGCCCCATCCGCAACACGTGCTCTCTTTTAGTGAGAACACGCTTTGCGTGCTGAGGTCCCCCAAAACCCCTACCCCAATAACTCACACATCACACATAATTTTTGTTTAAGGTTTTTGGCATACTTTTGGCCACAACTTTATTTTCATACAAATTGAGAGTGGTTGCTTAGGCATTGGTTATGACTATCTGTCCCCCCCGCCTTGGGGACAGCGCTGACTCCCGTGAGTCAGCGTGTGGAGGAACAAGACCAGGGACAGCTGGGACTGCGACACAGACCCTCAGCTATTCCCTGCTTGTTCCTTGGGAACTTACACGGCCCGCACCCTGCTCCAAGGGTTTGGACGAAGGGATGGTAAGCCCCAGAATTCCTTTAACGGAATTCCCAGCAGCAGCAGCATTGGAGGGGCAGGCACAGCCAATCCATACCCCTCCACCAACCAATTTAACCAATGCCTAACCGCCACAGAGCCTTAGCTCACCGCCAAACCACTCACAAATGCAACCCTTCCTTCAATCCCAAAGCAACCATAGCCAACCAGGTGTCGTTCCCTATAGGGGAAATATTCACCCTAAAGCTGGCAGCAGCCTTGAAGGTAATCACAGGGTGCAAAATCATGGAACCACCTGAAGCAAAGCCTATTTTACTTTATTATTTTAATTATTATTTTATTTTATTTTATTTTATTTTATTTTATTTTATTTTACACTTCCTTATTAACATGCTTCCCGGCCTCTTTGGTGGTAGTTTGTCTAGGCACTGGTTCCTGACTAGCTGCACCTGACCTCAGCAGGGCAGCACTGACGACTGGGCCCCACCATATCGTCAGTACCAGCAACATTGTGGGGGAGCAATGAATCCCAAGGCAATCGCATCCCGCCAGGTGTCGTTCCCCATAGGGGAAAGATGCACCCCCCATCTGCCCCAAAGAGGGGAACAGTCTTGAAGAAAATAGCAGGGTGCAATATCACAGAACCACCTAAAGCAAGGACCTATTTTATTTTATTTGTTATTTTATTTTATATGTTATTTTATTTTATTTTATTTACTTTATTTATTTTATTTTCCACCGCCATATTAACATGCTTTCTGGCCTGCTCGGTGGTAGTTTGTCTAGGCATTGGTTCCCGACTAGCTGCACCTGACCTCAGCAGGGCAGCACTGACGACTGGGCCCCACCATATCGTCAGTACAAGTAAACAGCGTGGGGGAGCAATGAACCAGGATCAGACTCAAGCTCACCCCAAATGCTCCCAGGGACTCTTGCGTGGCCCTACCCCTCGAAAGGGGTTGACAAAGCATGGCAAATCCTTGGTTTCCTTTAATGGAATATCTTTGCGCATTGGAGGGGACAGGTGCTCCAACCCCCCCTCCAGACCACCTTGAACCAAATGCCTTAAATTATTTTGAGTCCAGGGAGAGCTGCCATCAACTCAATCCAAGCCCTCTTGCATGCAGGAATGCAAACTTATGCTGGAGGAAGACAGCAAATCATTCTTGCCCAGCTGTACCACCAGCCCTGCGGGAGGACCTGCACAGGTCACACTCGACCGCACCAAAGGAAGGACCTCCTCCCAAAGCATTCCCCATCCGGACATCCAGTATATGTTCACTTGGGCAGGAAGACTGAGATGGCGCCCCAGTCCAGACTTGTCAGCGCGCTTGCCAGCCCAGTGTACAATGCTGTGGCCCAAATGTGCACCACTGCTCCTATGAGAAAAGGAAATAACAGACAAGCATCAGCACAGACATCATTGTGACACTTCCTGATATAACCCTTGTCAGTGTCAGACTTCCAATGACCCGTATTCACAATCCTGTCTACAGACAGGCCCCCAGTGTGCAGCCGTTGCAGCAGCACCCAATCGGAAGGAATGAGGAGTGTTCAGTGGTAGGCAAGCCGCAGGCCGTAATAACTGGTGCACGGCGTAAGCACATTAATGCCTGGCTAACGGGAACCCATTTTCATGCACTAGGAGCGGGCCAGCCCCCAGGGAATAAAAGCCAAATATTCTGTTATCCATAACTGGGCAAGGGCCCTCCTCATCTGTAATGGGAAGCCTGATTGTGGCACTCCTGCCCACTAAGTCTGTTTTAGAGTTCCCAACTCTAATGACAAGCTCCAAAGCAGATAAGGAAAAGTCCTGAAGCAATAAGCCTCCAGACTCTCAGCCCCGTGCTGGCTCCAACAACCATTTCCCCAACCCTCAGTGCCCAAAATGCAATGGAATACTGAAAGGAGTCTCGCCTTGATCTTTTACCAGCAGACAAGTTTTAACTTGTTGCAGATCCTGCCTAGGTAAAATTGACCGACTTCCTGCCCACTGTCCTATGAGGTTGGAGCCTATTCCAACCTTCCAAGGCCCTGCACATTACAAACTTTATGCAAGGGTCTCTGAAAAATAAAGCTTCAGTATAACAGACATTGCAGCGGACTGAATTCTTATAGTTATAACAGGACGCCCAATCTGCGGCAGGTGGACCAAATACTGCAGGATCTGCTCAGAGGATGGGGGCCAGTTCATCTGAATGGCCGAGGACTGCCAGCTTAAGGCTAAGAAATCCATCCAGGCCTTCCCATAAGAGCTAAAAGCAGAAGGGGAAATGGAAGCTGCTGCTCTCTGTAATTACTAATTGTTGTCAAAATGCCACAGGTGGTCTGGAAAAGTCTGGCAATAGCTGAGTCTGGAGCCCAGGATCTGAAGCGCTCCATCTGAAAATGGGATAGAGTGTCAGAGACATCATTAGAGGATCCCGTAATCAGGAGAGCAGAAAGCACAATAGTAAACCTTAAGCGGTGCAGCTCAAAAGCATGAGCGGAGGGGCGGAGACTCTGCTGGAGCGTGAGAACTGTTTAGCCAAGACGCTCACCACTACCTGGTTATCAGACCAAAAGCAGATCCGATGGTCACTGAACTCCTCGGGCCACATGTGAACTGCTACTACAATGGGGAAAACTCAAAAGTTAGGTCACACCAGCAGCCCCTGAAATAAAAAACCAAAGGGCAAAGATCCAGCAGCATCAGCATGAACCTGAAAAATCCCTGTGCAAGTATCCTGCCATGGCCAACTACTATTGCATACATATAGGAATTGCAACCATAACATGAGATCCCATTGCATGAGAAAGGTAAGGGGACCTCAGGCCGCAGGCAGCCTGGCCTAGTGGGAAGGGAAGGGGCGGCCTGGGGCAACCACTCTGCATGCAAGATTAATTAAGTGACCCAGCAAGATCGGATCTGATGAAGCATCACTTGCTACAGAGGAAGTATTACAAAATAACTTCCTTCAAGGCAGACAGCTTCTCCATAGGCAAGTGGTATGTTTTAGCAACGATATCCAACTGGATCCCTAAATAAAATGGGAATATGGGCAAAAAGTATTGAGGTATTGCTTGCCAGCTTCCAGCCCTGCTTGGGCAGGGGGCATCTTGTGCTGCCATCATAATACGTAAATTTACAGGGCCGACGCTGGCCAGAACCGCTAAAAAAGTCCCGACAAAACTGCCGCCGTGCCAGCTTCCTTTTCAGACACACACTGTGCAATGCAAAAACACACTCCGTGCGGTGCTCACACAATCCATGCAATGCAACTATACTCCGTGCGATGCAGCTACACACTCCGTTCAATGCAACTACACACTCAGTGCAAAAAAAAAAACACTCCGTGCAATGCAAAAACGCACTCCATGCAATGCAACTACCCTCCATGCAATGCAACTACCCACTCTGTGCAATGCAACTACACACTCCATGCAATGCAACTACACACTTCATGCAATGCAACTACACACTCCGTTCAATGCAACTACACACTCCGTGCAATGCAAAAACGCACTCCGTGCAATGCAAAAACGCACTCCATGCAATGCAACTACCCTCCATGCAATGCAACTACCCACTCTGTGCAATGCAACTACCCTCCATGCAATGCAACTACACACTCCGTGCACTGCACACACCCTCTGTTCAATGCAACTACACACTCCGTGCAATGCACTCTCTGTGCAATGCAAAAAAAAAAAAACCAAACCACACACACTCTGTGCAAATGCCACTACACCCTCCGTGCAATGCACACACTCTGTGCAATGCACACACACCCTCTGTGCAATGCACTCACACCCTCTGTGCAATGCGCACAACCTCTGTGCAATGCAAATGCAAATCTCTCACGCAATGCAATGCAAATGCAGCCCGTGCAGCGCTGTGCCCTGTAACGCACAGAGCAAACTGCAGTGCGGGCACACAAAGGTGCTTTCTCCCGCTTGCATATTGCAAACGTGGCGCCTGTTACATCCCTCGCAGTGAGGGAACCACCAAAAGGCCCTCGACACTGGACCTAAGTGTCCAGGTAGAGCAATGGGGGAGCATGCAGCTGTCCCATATAGGGACCAATCCTGCAACCTAGGCATTACCGGCACTATGCACTGACCAGCTGAGTTATCCAGGATGATCCCTAAAGACCCGGGACAGCCTCACCCTGACCCCTGTAGAGGTCCAAGGTGATGTCTGAATCATGATCCCTGCTCCTCTTTGCCCTCCTCCTGGATTGCAGCCTTCGAAGATGCTTTCTTCTGGAAGAAGACACCTGGGGCGTCCACAAGTCATCCCCTGCAGGAGAGGCAAGCTCTTGAGGCATTTGCAAAAGCCCAGTCATAGTCCGCAAAAACTAAACAATGTAAGGAACTGGTGAAACCAATGCTTCATGGACCACATGGGGACACTATTCAGGCCGGAAACGCTTCCAGGCCATCGAATTCTAGGGCAAAGCCCTAGGATCACCTGCCAGGCCAGGCATAAATGTTTCCAGTGAAATAGCAGAGTTGAAGCAGCCCACAGCTTGTCCAGGTACCCCTGCTTGCCCTTTTAGAGGGAAGCACCCCTTCAAGAAACCCAAAGTTCTTTTATGGACCGAACTACCCAGCAACAGAATAGCCCAAAAGGAGCAGTTTGTTTTGTTTTGTTATAACAATGGCTAAGAGGGGGATATGAACCCTGTCTCCCAGGTCCTAGTCCTACACTTTAGCCACTAAACCACAATGGCTCGCCTCTAAAATGGCAGTCGCCACTATCAGGGCAAAACAAACTTAAAGAAAATAAACTTGTTCAGAAACAGCATAGTTCAAGAGCATATACAGAGTGCTCATAGTCATTGGAGGCACAGAGAGCCTCTGCCGCCCTCTGATATACATTAGCAGCAACTGAGCCTGCAAGCAGGTACATTCTTATAGAGAGGTCAGAGACTTAACAATTAACTGCTACCTGTAGCATACTTAGGCTCGGAAGTTATGCCCAGGCCAAATAGGGCTCCATGCCTCTGCTCTTGAGAATCTTAGTCTCATAGCAATATTAAAGGAACTCAAAATAGTGCTCCCGCCCAAGGCTAGATTAAAATTTGGCCAACAGCGCTGCACACACCCAAATAAAGCCAACCTTCGGGGGTGCTGTAAACGAAAGTGATTCCAGCTAAGCTGGGAACAGCCCTGACTAGCCCCACAATTTACAACAGGAGAAATGGGGGAAACCTTTTTGCGAAAGAAAGGCAAGCCACAGATACAGGGAGAATCTTCCCACAGGGCAGGGTAAGGGGTGGGGTGGGAAATTGAACAGGAAAAAGGGGAATTAAATTATTTAAGGGACTAAAGAGGATTAAAAGAAGGGGGAAATAAAGAAATGTAACCAGACAATGAGAAGTTTGCATCACTGTCCTCCAGACAGTCCAAGTGCTCCATGTGATCCGATGTCCACAGCGAAAGAGAAAGAGAAAGCTGTGGACCTTGCTTAAATAACCACTGATCCCACCCCTAAATTGGCAACATCAAATTTACCCCAGTAACACCATCCTCCAATCTGCTCCAGGCCCCTTGAATCTAATACTGCCTGGCAACCAAGTGGAGTTTTGTTCGGCCCCATCCGCAACACGTGCTCTCTTTTAGTGAGAACACGCTTTAATGACTCAGTCATGTCAGTTAATGTGGCTAAGCTGACTCTGCAGGCAACTAGCAATAAATACAACACAGCATCCCAAATACAACATCCATTTCCCAAAAGTCACTACTTGAATCATAGAATTGTAGAGCTGGAAAGTATGTTTCAGTTCTGAAGCTATTTAAAGTGAGCTCGGTAAGAACAAAGCACTTCATTCCCCTTCAGAAATGTTTGTCACTTTTTGTTATGCTTGCGAAACTCAGACCAAATGCATCTGGGGTTTTCTTGAAGCAGGAACTGATGTGGGGCTGGATCAACCAAGGGCAAAAAGCCCCATCTTCCCACATCTTGACTATTTAGCTCCCTGGTTTGGGAAGGGCTTTCGATTTCTCACTTTTGGATAGCCTAGCTCAGACTTCCTGACAGACAGAAGTCTTAAACAAAACAAAAAGCAACTCAAAAATACTGGCACTTTTTAAGCCTTGGGCAAATGTGGGGGCGGTTTCTCTCCATTTATCGTTCATTTAAAAAAGAAAGGAAAGAAAACCTCCCACTTTCCTGTCTGCCCACCATCTCTCCTCAGACACGGTTTCTTTTAAAAAAAAATATACTCGCATAATTTCTGGAAAAAAAGATGAAGGAGGAAACCTCCGCTGCCCTTTCGAATGCTGAAGGCAGGCTGCCGAAATGGCTGTCAACTGAATGAGGCCATTTTGCAGCACTGAGCCTGCTGTTGATCTCCGTGGCCTTCTTGACTCCTTATTATTCCTCTCCTCCACCTTCTAATGTGCTGCGTCGCTATGGCAACAAGGATGTGACGTCCTCTGGCCTTCATTTGGAATGGAACAGGCTTTCGATTTGTTTGTGGCTACCTACATGCCCCCTCCCCCGAGGCATTGCTAGTTGTGTATGCACACTTCTAACCATGTTTTTTTTAAAGGCACCAATCCCATGTGATGGGGCTGGAACTAGGAATGGACAAGAATACATTGCCTTTTAGAAAAGTGCAATCCCTTCAGTAGCCATTTCTCCATTCTTCTTTCTCGTGCATATCCCTACCCACAACACACCCTCTTTAACAGATGAAAATGGGAGCCCATTTGTAACAGGCTACATACACACCATACATTTCACAGAATCAAAGAATTGGAAGGGACCCTAAGGATTATCTAGTCCAATGCAGGAATATGCAGTTGTCCCATAAGGGGATTGAACCTGCAACCTTGACATTATCAGCACCATGCTCTAAGGTAAAGGTAAAGGGACCCCTGACCATTAGGTCCAGTCGTGGCCGACTCTGGGGTTGCGGCGCTCATCTCGCTTTATTGGCCGAGGGAGCTGGCGTACAACTTCCGGGTCATGTGGCCAGCATGATTAAGCCGCTTCTGGCAAACCAGAGCAGCGCAAGGAAATGCCGTTTACCTTCCTGCCGGAGCGGTACCTATTTATCTACTTGCACTTTGATGTGCTTTCGAACTGCTAGGTTGGCAGGAACAGGGACCGAGCAACGGGAGCTCACCCCATCACGGGGATTCGAACCGCCGACCTGCTGATCGGCAAGGGCTCTGTGGTTTAACCCACAGTGCCACCCGCGTCCCTTCACCATGCTCTAACCAAGCATATAAATAAATAAATAAATTCCTGGCAACTGTTGTTTATGGCTCACATAGTTACAACTCCAGGCTCCCTGAACAAACTACAGTTGCCATGATTCTTTGGTGGCGTGCTTTCAATGTACTTTCAAGGTATGGTGTGTCTGTAGCCACAGACTAGATGTCATACCAAGCAGGGCTAGATCTAGGTTTGCTGAGCTTTTCAATGACCCCCCCCCCAATGCCAGGGCTCCCATATTTATGGGCAGGTGAATGGGTATTCATGGGGGAGGGGACAGTGGACAAATGCCCCTTAGCAAGGGATACCCCTCCTCCTATTTCCACTTAATATGTGATGTGCTGTTATAACCCATGGATCTAACAGTGATCTAGACACAAGAGTCAAAGGGGTAGGTGCAGCAGATAGGATGCCTGGCCTAGGACAAGGCTCAGAGCTGACAGCAGAGTACAGGGAAACTATTGTGTCCAAGGTGGTTGGACAAGAGCCCTCAGAGGAACCTCCCCCACCACCAGGACCTAAAGGGCTAGAAAACAGGGCCTTCCCCTGAGTCCACAGAACCAGTTGCCTCCCACCACATAATGCCAGTCCGGCAGCACAGGGAGGGAACTATGGAATGAAGAAGGAGCCTCCATCTTCAGGCCAGAGAGTAAGCCATTTAGGCCAGGCATGGGCAAACTGTCGGATATCTCAAGCCTTATCAGAGGAACTGGCCACTCTCGGGGCACCCGGCTTGATATCCTTGTTGACCTCCCTGTCTGCATCTCCCGGCAGGATACAGGCTAGGTCACTATCGGCGATTCTCCTCGAGCGTGAGAAGAACACACCACTCTCCCCTCCTCCCTGCCTCCCCAGGGAGGGGAAAGAGACAGACAGAAATCTATTTACATGTCTTTATTTCTGTCTTTGCATCAGTACAGAGAAACGCGTCTGCACTCTCCAGTCTCCAACAGTAGAGAGAATAAACTCCACCCCTGTACTTCCAGTACAGGTCAGATGACACTCTGAGCTAACATCCAGTGCTCAGTAGAGTGAATAGACTGCCCCTTTGTTTTCCCGGTACAGTCCCAAACATTCACATCCTGTTTTGCATTCCAGCCACCTGCAGCTCACTCTCGCATTGCTGCTTTTTCCTGACACGGCCCTCCAGATGTTTTGGGACTATAACTCCCATCATCTCTAGCTAAAAAAGACCTGTGGTCAGGGATGATGGAAGCTATAGTCCCAAAACATCTGGAGGGCCGAGTTTGCCTATGCCTGATTTAGGCTCTGAAGTTCTCTACAAGTGGGTGGAGTCTGGAAGAGGTAACCTGGAGACAAAGGCATGAAAGACCTCAGTCTCCTTCCCACCTTTGTTGTGCAAGTTCAGGCATAGGCAAACTTGGCCCTCCAGATGTTTTGGGACTACAACTCCCATCATCCCTAGCTAACAGGCCCAGTGGTCAGGGATGATGGGAATTGTATTGCAAGTTGCTCACTTGGAGCTGTCCGTGGTCCTGCCCTCCACCAGCCTTGCTAGCTTCTCTGTAGATTCTGGAATTGGCCAGAACATGCTTTGCAGGTAGATAGGAGCAACTGGAGGAGGGAGGCTGAAGTCATTTGGCCTGCATTTTGAAGGGAACTAACCTAATTTTCCAGGCTCAGGTGTTATAAACAGCCATGCAGCCATGGCTTCCTGCATGTGAACTGAATCTCTCTAAAGCAGAACTTTCCAAACTTTGTGTTGTGACACATTAGTGTGTCGGCTGCAGTGTGTAGGTGTGTCATGTGAATGCTCCCTTCACTCCTCCCGGGGCTGGAAAGAGGTTAGTTTAACCTCCAGTTTGCTGGTAAAACTGAATTACTGTGTCGCAAAATGATCCATGTCTAAAAAGTGTGTCACCAGCATGAAAAGTTTGGAAAGTTCTGCTCTAAAGCCTGCATCTTTGCTAACCCAAAGATTGCATGATCCTTTTTATAAGGAAACCAAGTTCTTTTCCTTTTAAAGTCATTTGGAAGCTTTTTTCCTTCTTTGTTTAATTGCCAGCGGGGAGACTTGTTTGATGTAATGTCTGGAAACTCTGTGAGTAAAGCCTTCACTTATTGTAAAGTTAAGTGTTTGTGATTTATTCTAGCCTAAGTATTTTCATGGGGAACATTTGTTTAAGGATGGATGAGGGCAGGTGTAAAATCTAACCAAAATTTACAGTGCATGGAGTGATCATCCTTGTGCTAACTCTGCTATGAGAGTAAGAAATCTGTCTTCCAAACCTTTCTCTCCAACTGCATGCTCAATCACCATTAGCTTGTTGGGGGCAGTGGCGTAGCGTGGGGGGTGCAGGGGGGGCCGGCTGCACCGGGTGCAACATCTGGGGGTTAGGGTTAGGGGGCGCAAATCCATGGGTTAGGGGGCGCAAATCCACGGGTTAGGGGGAGCAAATTACTTGCCTTGCCCTGGGTGCTGACAACCCACGCTACGCCACTGGTTTGGGGTGTGGGGTTCTGAACACATGTTGTTCTTCTGCAAATCCTGAGATTACCTGAAGCCTGCTGACACCTCCCTCTTGCATGTGAGTGGTACCATTTTGGCTACATAAGTTAACAGCACTCACACCATGAACAGTGGAAACAGAGAAAAATGCATTGTGTAGCCCACTTTCCTTCTGGCACCCTGGCAATAACACTCCCATTTATCCAATTTCCTGATTATCTGCATATTTTGGCCATCCTCCAAGCTATTAAGATGAACGAGCTTTTACTGTAATAGGCTAATGGAGCCTATTAACTCCATATTACCATCACTTCTGAAGTTAGTGTTGGCGTGTGACAGATTGTGACAAACCACGGGACCAGTGGAGAAGTACTGTGTGTGATGAGAGGATTGTTGGTGGACATAGGGAGAGATTGGCCTTTTCTCCTCCCTCAATCCCTCCCTCCCTCTCTCCCTCCCATGTCTAGCCTATTAGAGTCTCTGCAGTTCAGGATTTGATGAAAGTTATACCCATTTAAAAGATAAAGAATCACTCTGCTCCCAGTTATTGGTTGTATCATATGCATATCACTTTCATTCGTAATGATGCAAATGAGCTTTCCAGGAGAAGAGGAGGAAGGGGAAAAGATAACTAGTCTGTAATTTAAGGGACTGCATTTTATAATGGGGGATAGCAAGGAAGCAGGCAGGGAAGAACCTAACACATATGGTCTGGTTTAGGGGCACCCATGATGCCATCACTTCTGATGTACTGCTGCTGCTATTATCACCATCATCACTTTATTGCCGTCCATTTTGTTGTAGACTCTAATTGTGTATGTTTTGATGCACTTGTACATTTTGATTATATGTGCTTATATGCTCTTGGCGATTGTTTTTATACTCGCAAACCTCTTAAAAGACACCATGGCAATTAAGAAGGCTATAAAATTATCATATAGTACTTTTAAACCCCCCTTTCACCATCAGGTCCCAGTTACAGCAATGTAAAAAATACAAAATTAAAATTAGTTCTGGGCACCACAATTTAAGAAGGCTGAAGACCCGCTGGAACATGTGCAGAGGAGGGTGACCAAGATGGTCAAGGGTCTGGAAACCTTCTGAGGAATGGTTGAGGGAGCTGGGTAAGCTTAGTCTGGAAAAGAGGAGACTGAAAGGATATATGATAGCCATCTTCAGATATCTCAAAGGCTGTCACACAGAAGATGGAGCATACTTGTTTTCTCCTGCTCCAGAGGGTAGGACTCGAACAAATGGATTCAAGTCACAAGAAAGGAGATTTCGACTAAACATCAGGAAGAACTTTCTGACAGTAAGAGCTGCTCAGTTCCCCCAGGAGATTGTAGACTCTCCTTCCATGGAGGTTTTGAAGCCGAGGTTGGATGGCCATCTGCCATGGATGCTTCAGTTGAGATATCTGCATAGCAGGGGGCTGGACTAGGTGATGCTTGAGGTCCCTTCCAACTCTAGGATTCTATGAACCATCATCTTGAACTTAGCACTGTAGCTAAAGGACAGCCAGCATCCTCACATGGTGTCAATAGCCACTCCTCACTCTAGGTTTTTATTTTAGGTATGCAATTACGTACATGGTTTAGATATTTATTGCTTAAGCATGTTGTTTAAAATGTGGGATTTTATTATTAACAGATGTATTGAATGTGGAATTTGTATTTTTATAGAATATTTAATGATTTTGCAAGCCATGCAAGCCAGGTTGAGTTTTGTTTTGTTTTTTAAATGCAAAGCAGGATGCAAATTAGATAAACAAAAAAAATTGATGGGGAGACAGAGGGGAAACAGAGATGCCCCCATTGTCTGCAGGGGCATATAAAGTATGAAAGCCTTGGCCAACATGCATTAGTTTATCATAAATCTCTTTTGTAATTTGATTAGGCAGGATTGGGTTTTTTCCATTATTAAAAGGCTTAGCTTTGAGGTGTGTATTTGACTTTCTAAGAGGAAAGCAGTGTGAGAACCACATCAATATATCTCATGGGTGCTTGTAATAATTACTCCAATTTAATACCTACTAAAGCGATAACCATAGCAATAATTCCAGGAGATGGCTGAAGCTCAAGTTACAAATGTTCCAGGCAAATCTTAATTATGTTAGGCTCTCTGATGTTCAAATTCACTTCTTTGCATAAACATGTTAATTCACTATCCACTGGCAGGTGGGGAAGGTCGTGAGATTATATATATATATATATATATATATATATATATATATATATATATATGCAGGTTTTGGTGTCTTCGGGTGTCTTCCCGTGTAAGAGTCGGGGTGTCTGTGCGACGTTTCGACGAGGTCTCACTCGTCATCTTCAGGCTGGTGCTTTCGGCTTCTTGTTACTGGAACAGAGCAGAGTCTGGTGTTTGAGTTCCTATAAATACTGTTGAGGGGTGTGGTGTATAGCCTCCAACGTTCTGGGCAGAGAGGAAGTTCCTAGATTAGTGTGCCTTTTCTTCTTTTGTTCCTTAATTACTTGAGGGATATCTTGGGTGATTTCATGAGTGATATTCTGAATATCACTGGGTGGGTCATTAAGTGTAGATTAGTTGCTAAAGCTTTCGTGTCTTGACCTCTTGAGCTTGTGAAGAGTTTTTCTGAGAAGATGGCTGTGCTGCATTTAGTTGTGCTCTGGCTTGGCTTCGTGTATAGGGGCGAGCTGTGGTTTTGTGCCTTGTGCCAGCCAGATCTGTGTAGGGATTGCAGGGGGGTGCAGCATCCGGAGGTGCCACTATAGTTTGGCTACTGGATGGAGTCTGTAATATGTCTGTGGAGAGGGTCTGGGTTTGGGTCTGGTGTGGTTGATTGGTGACGGCGTTCTGTGTGCCTCTGGTTCTGGTGTCGGTTTTTGTGGGGAGGGCTAATTTCCAGATGTCTGGCAGGCGGGACGTGTCGTCACGCTTGTTCATGTTGTGAGGGTGTTTCTCTATCTCGATGGCTTCCATGATTATTCTCTTGTGGTGATGTTCCATGTTAAAGAGCAATTTGGAATCTGCAAAATTAATTTTGTGTCCTGTTTCTTTCATGTGTTGGAAAAGAGAGGAAGTTTTTTCTTCTTTTTTGACGGCATTCTTGTGTTCTGCGATACGTGCATTTATTCGTCTGTTTGTTTGTCCAGCCACGTACATTGGACAAACAAACAGACGAATAAATGCACGTATCGCAGAACACAAGAATGCCGTCAAAAAAGAAGAAAAAACTTCCTCTCTTTTCCAACACATGAAAGAAACAGGACACGAAATTAATTTTGCAGATTCCAAATTGCTCTTTAACATGGAACATCACCACAAGAGAATAATCATGGAAGCCATCGAGATAGAGAAACACCCTCACAACATGAACAAGCGTGACGACACGTCCCGCCTGCCAGACATCTGGAAATTAGCCCTCCCCACAAAAACCGACACCAGAACCAGAGGCACACTGAACGCCGTCACCAATCAACCACACCAGACCCAAACCCAGACCCTCTCCACAGACATATTACAGACTCCATCCAGTAGCCAAACTATAGTGGCACCTCCGGATGCTGCACCCCCCTGCAATCCCTACACAGATCTGGCTGGCACAAGGCACAAAACCACAGCTCGCCCCTATACACGAAGCCAAGCCAGAGCACAACTAAATGCAGCACAGCCATCTTCTCAGAAAAACTCTTCACAAGCTCAAGAGGTCAAGACACGAAAGCTTTAGCAACTAATCTACACTTAATGACCCACCCAGTGATATTCAGAATATCACTCATGAAATCACCCAAGATATCCCTCAAGTAATTAAGGAACAAAAGAAGAAAAGGCACACTAATCTAGGAACTTCCTCTCTGCCCAGAACGTTGGAGGCTATACACCACACCCCTCAACAGTATTTATAGGAACTCAAACACCAGACTCTGCTCTGTTCCAGTAACAAGAAGCCGAAAGCACCAGCCTGAAGATGACGAGTGAGACCTCGTCGAAACGTCGCACAGACACCCCGACTCTTACACGGGAAGACACCCGAAGACACCAAAACCTGCATATATATATATATATATATATATATATATATATATATATATATATATATAATTGTATTTTTGCTTCTCCTTCTTCAAGTGGTGAGAAGCTTTAGGCAGAATTTATGAAAACAATATTGTTTTAGAGAAGAGAACAATGGGGGGGGAGACCTAAGGGTGTCAGAAGTTTGGATGAATCTTATTACAAATTGTAAGGTTGAACTGGCATTAAAGAGGTTCAGGATCAATCCCTGTTCTCCAATTCACAAGGGAGTCTGATTTGTGACCAACACAGGGCATGGATAGATAGTAGGTCTCTGCCTTTGTGGCAGATTGGTGGCCATGCCTGGGATCTTCTGGGTGGGGTCTGGGGGTGGACCAGACAGAAGACTCTGCTTGGCCTTGTCCTCTCTCAGAGGATAAAAGGACCCCCAACTTCCTCTCCCCACTTCAGTCTATTTCACCTTTGGTGAGGAAGAATGTCCTTGTTCCAACTGGTTCTGGCAGGGACCCAAGGAACAGCAGAAGAAGCAGTCAGTCTAAGGAGGTAAGGCAGGGCTACAAAAGTCAGGAAGAGACACAGAAGTATTGGAGGTGGCATCCAGCTTCAGGAGGTGGTGTGAGGCTTTGGGAGGCATGAAGAGCCATAAGTAAGTGAGGTGTCAACTAGCTGCAAAAGATGGAAAGGGCTGATGAGCACATTCCTGTGAGAGCCACATAGTGCTGAAAGAACTGGGCATGAGAAGATTGTACTACTCTATTCTGCCTTGGTCAGACCACACCTGGAATACCGTGCCCAGTTCTGGGCACCACAATTTAAAGAAAGATGCTTCTTGATCACTGCAGATGGTGACAGCAGTCACAAAATTAAAAGACCCCTGCTTCTTGGGAGAAAAGCAATGACAAACCTAGACAGCATCTTAAAAAGCAGAGACATCACCTTGCCAACAAAGGTCCGTATAGTTAAAGCTATGGTTTTCCCAGTAATGATGTATGGATGTGAGAGCTGGACCATAAAGCAGGCTGATCACTGAAGAATCGATGCTTTTGAATTATGGTGCTGGAGGAGACTCTTGAGAGTCCCATGGACTGCAAGAAGATCAAACCTATCCATTCTTAAGGAATTCAGCCCTGAGTGCTCACTGGAAGGACAGATCCTGAAGCTGAGGCTCCAATACTTTGGCCACCTCCTGAGAAGAGAAGACTCCCTGGAAAAGACCCTGATGTTGGGCACAAGGAGAAGGGGACGACAGAGGACGAGATGGTTGGACAGTGTTGTTGAAGCTACCAGCATGAGTTTGACCAAACTGCGGGAGGCAGTGGAAGACAGGAGTGCCTGGCGTGCTCTGGTCCAATGGGCATGACTAGATGACTAAACAACAAAGTGTGCAGGGAAGGGCAACCAAGATGATCAAGGGTTTGGAAACCAAGCCTTATGAAGAACAGTTGAAGGAGTTGGGGGTATTTAGCCTGGAAAAGAGACTGAGAGGAGATATGATAGCCATCTTCACATATCTAAAAGTCTGTCACGTGCAAGAGGGAGCAAGCTTGTTTTCTCCTACTCTAGAGGGTAGGACTCGAATCAATGGATTCAAGTTACAAGAAAGGAGATTCTGACTAAACATACAAAAAACTTTCTGACAGTAAGAGCTGTTTGACAGTGGAATGGTCTCCCTCGGGAGGTGATGGACTCTCCTTCCTTGGAGGTTTTAAAGCGGAGGTTGGATGGCCATCTGTCATGGATGGTTTAGCTGAGATTCCTGCATTGCAGGGGGTTGGACTAGATGACCCTCAGGTCCCTTCCAACTCTGTCATTCTATGAATGCCACCTGAGTGCAAGGCTAGAAGAAGAAGGTCCAAGGTCACCCAGCAGCTGCATGTAGAGGAGTGAAGACGTGAACCCAGTTCCCCAGATTACGAGTCTACCGTTCTTAACCACTACACCACACTGGCTCTGGAGATCCCTCTCAGCAGATCCAGGATCCCTCTCAGCAGCAACTTGAGCCCACACTGCTCATGGAGGTGTCTGGAGACCACCAAGCAGCACCCAGAGCCTGCCTCCAGGACTGGCCATAAGGCATCAAGCCAAGGTCAAGAAGATAAGTCCATGACACTGAAAGGGCTGCCCCAGGTCTTGGAAGTGTGCTGGAGCATGTTGACCAGCAGGTGATGTCAAATGGCCTGATATATAATCCATCTAGATTTGTCTAGGCATAACCAGATGTACCTGAGACCCAAGTTCACACAAAGCAATATATTTTTATCACCTTCTATACACTTAAGTACATAAGATGAGAGCAAAGGTCCATCTGGCCTATCATCCTGTTTCCCACAGTGACCAACCAGATGCCTATAGAAAGCTTATAGGCAGGACATGAGAGCCATCATGGTTGAAATGGAATATAGAGACATACTTCAACTGATTGTGGAGATAGAATAGAGTCATTATGACTAATAGCCACTGATAGCCTTATCCTCCATACTTCATCCTTTTGAAAGTTGTCTAAGGTGGTGGCCACCATTCCCATCTTTGGTAGAGAAATTCATAGCTTCACTGTGCATCACATGGAGTATTTTTCCTGCCTCTCCTGAGTCTTCTGCCATTACAGAGAGAGAGAGAATGCTTCAAATACAACTTAGTACAATAGCCTCAGCATAAACAATATAGAGCATTCTCATGCTAAGCCGTATATTATACTGAGCTCATTGCTCCAAGCCAAAATAAAGATGCTTGCATTTCAGACATGATAGCTTTTTCTCAGATGCTAAAAATCAATGTTGTTTTCCAGGCACACACACACACACACACACACACACACAGCCTGATGTTTGCAGTGTCTTGATGAAAATTTCCCAGGCAGCTCTGAACAGCTCAGTCCTGACCTCGTTGCCTGTTTCAAACTGAATGTAGATTTTACACAGATCAATCTCTTATCTAAAGTGCCTTGTTTCGTGAGCATATGTGAAACATTTTTAAAAGGTGGGAAGAAAAGACATTCACAGAGGCAAAATCTTTTTCTTTCCTCCTTTCCACTGAACTGATTCATATGATCATACTAAAAGCACAACTGCAGGTCTTGTAGGAGATGATCACAAGTGAAATCCAAAATGTCTGCGCAGAGTCAGAGAACTAATTAAATTCATCCCCCCCAAATGACTCAAATCCTTTCTCCTTTGATCTCGGCATGTTAACAGTCACAGGAAACAATAGAGACCCTAGAGGTACCTGTCATTGTTGGAAGGAAGTTCTTTTTGAAAATGTGCATTAACGGAGGAGATTTCCCTAGACATAATCAGAGCAGCATACATATAAAATCCGCCTAGTGATGCATTCTCTGAGCAAGGATCCCACTGAACAAATACTTCCCATTCTATTGGGTGTATGTTATATAAATAGAAGAATATTGACAAATTATAGTTAAAGAATCAATGTGAATTTTCAGTCTTTATATGTACGGTTTAGAAAGTTATGGAGAGGAATGGATTTATCTCCAGGTTCATATGGAGAAGCATGAAAGAGATACTGTAACTCCTTGCTACCAGTAAGAAGGGCTCTTGCTCAGTGGTAAATGGGCCCGGTCCTACCATTGGACAGAGTGAGATGACCTAGAGAACTTGCTTGTATATCAAGTAACAATAAATAAATGGAGAGAGTTGCCATCTTGCCCTTTGCTGTAGACAGCAAAAATGTTTGGTCTAGCCCTGGTTATAGAGCACATGTTTTGAATCCAATATGTTTCAGGCTACATCCCTGGTTTTTCCATGTATACTTCCTTCTTTAAACCCTAGAACACCACTATTGGTTACTGTAGAGCAGTAGGACTTATGGCCCTCTAACTGTGGCTGGACTACCTGAGAACATACGAAGAGTCCTACTGAATCAGGTCAAAAGCCCATCTAGTCTAGCATCCTGTTCTCACAGTGGCCAACCGGATGCCTATGGAAAGTTCACAAGAAGGACCTGCTTCCCCTCAACTGGTATTTGGAAGTATGGTGCCTCCAACAGTGGATGTAGAGCACAGCCATCACGGTTAGTAGCCAACTATACATTCGTCCTTCATGAATTTCTCTAATCCCCTTTTTCAAAGCCATCTAAGTTGGTGCCCATTACTACATCTTGTGGGAGTGAATTCAATAGTTTAGTTACGTGCTGGGCTAATACCGTATTGGCCCGAATATAAGACGCACCCGCATGCAAGCCACACCTTTAAAACTCAAGGATTATTTGGGGGTGTGGCCCGCCTCCTGGCACTAAACAGTGGGGGGGGGAGGCCGGCGCCAGCACTTGGTTCCAAGCACGCTGCATGCCCACCTCCCGGCACTACCTCCCCAAGCCAGAGCTGGCCACCCCATCCCCCGTTCAGGGTGGTAGTTCCAGGAGCACAGCACTCAGTTCTGAATATAAGCCGCACTATAACTTTTCACAGTCAGAATTTTGAAAAAAAAAAGTGCAGCTTATATTCGGGCCAATACGGTAAGTGCTTTCTTTTGTTTATCCTGAACCTTCTGACATTCAGCTTCATCGTATGACCTTATTGGGCCTCTCGTATTAGGAGAGAGGGAGAAAAATGTCAGCTTATCTGTTTCCTCCACACCATCTTGTACACCTCTACCATTTCGCACCTTACTCACCTTTGCTCCACTAAGCTAAAAAAACGTCCTGAATGTATCCTTTCCTCTGAGGGGAATTAATGCAGCCCCCTTGTCTGAACTTTTTCCAGCTCTACTATATCTTTTTTGAGTGGAGCGTCCAGAACATATGCAATTTGTATGATGGCAATATGATATTATATTTCTGTTTCAATCCCTTCCTCAGTGATCCCCAACAAGGAATTCACAACTGCAACACCCAGGGTTAACATCATAATTGATCTATCCCCTAAGATTCCAATATCTTTTTTCCTGGTCAGTCATCACCAGTTCAAACGCCAATAATAATATGTGAAATCAGGATATATATTTTTGCCCCAATGTGCATAGCTTTTCACTTGCTTACATCGAGAAGCATTTGCCATTTTACTGCCCATTCCCCCAATTTTCAAAGATCTTGGAGCTCATCAAAATCCTTGCACAATCTGATGTCATCAGCAAACCTGATCACCTCATTGCTCTCCCCTAACTCAAGATCATTAATGGTGATGGGACTACATCTCTCATCCTCCTTGACTAATGTCCATGCCACCAGGGGTTAATGGGAGCTGGAATCCATCCACATACGAAGGCTCACAATCTCTCCATCCTTAAACTACTGAGCCAGGTATACCAATAGTGTAAGGCAGCTTCCTAATGATAAATCTACTTGAATGGTGAACTCCATAGCTAGAGTGCTTTTAAATAAAGACATTGCAAGTGGCCGGGATTTGCTGTGGATAAGCCATGAACGCCTCCTCTGAAGCTGCCAGAGAGAGTGATAGACTTCACACTGTTGTGAGTAAGTTCCAAAAAGCAGAATAATAGAAGTTGTTGCAGCAAAACCCCAAATGGGGCAAACATCTTTGTGGGAGTCCAGAACGGTGTCAGAAAAGAAGCAGACTTAAAAGTGGAAACGAAAACAACAACAAAACCAGGGATGGCCTCCAGCCACAGTCAAATGCCCCCTATGGACTTCGAAAAGAGGGAATATTGCTAAAAATTGGGCTTAATGGAAGGACGTCGTGGAGCTGGTATTGGCAGGCCCAGAGGCAGACAAATTGTCTGAAGAACAAAAAGGCTGCACAATTTCAGATCTGTACTGGGCACAAAGACAGAGATATCGGCAGGGTCCAGAGTGCTAGTGGCAAGCTAACAGAAGGGAGCAAAATAAAGCCACTGTATTGTTTGCAATGCTTGAAACATGCTATATGCTCAGAAAATGAAAATAAGAGGTCTCCATGCAGCACAGATTGTTTTGAGAGAGGCAAGTATGAACAAGAGTCTGCGGATAGGTGTGTGGTATGCCTAACACCTAAACGGTGGGGTTTTCATGACAATGGAGCTATGATAACACATAGGGCATTAATGTCATCCCTGATTTCAAGGAGAGAAATGATCCATCACAGGTGAGCAGCCTGCAGGGTGTGTTGGCACCCATCTGTTTTGTGAGGCGGTAGAGTGTGCCTCCTGGAGTTGAGTCAAACCGCTAGAGAATCATAGTGAGGCCACAGAGACGGGTGACTCATAACTGCAGCCTCCCTCATTGTTTTTGCTGTCTTAGCAGCAGCAAAGTGACTTCTCTGGGGTGCAAGACTTGGCAGTGTGTATGGAGGACCTGAGCTGCCCGGACAACAAGATCCCTCTCATGGCCTCGCTGATATGGTCCAAGGAAATAAAGCAATACATTTGGGACCAGCTTGGCAATGGGAGTTGTCAGAAGGAGGCTTGCAAGACACCATCTGACCATCTTAGGGACTCCACACCAGATTTCTGTTGGGTTTACTCCTTAGCTCTTTCTTCCCCCAAATAAGTTCTGTAAGGCAGATTACAGAGAATATTCCTCAGGATTTACTCTGAAAGCCTTTCTCATGAATGACTACAGTGGTACCTCAGGTTAAAGACGTTTCAGGTTACAGAGGCTTCAGGTTACAGACTCCGCTAACCCGGAAATACTACCTCGGGTTAAGAACTTTGCTTCAGGATGAGAACAGAAATCGCACAGCGGTGGCGCGGCAGCAGTGGGAGGCCCCATTAGCTAAAGTGGTGCTTCAGGTTAAGAACAGTTTCAGGTTAAAAACGGACCTCTGGAATGAATAAAGTTCTTAACTAGAGGTACCACTGTATAGCTGCAAGGAAGCAGAGGTTTAGGGTCAAAGTCTTCCTCGATGGGCTACCTTCCTAGGCTGACAAGCCCCATCTGCCTCTCACTTCCCTCTACAGCATGTGCAGTAACTGCCTTCATGACCTTTAGACCCACTATTGGGTATAAACTGAAATCATACAAACAATGACAAGGAAAACAACCACAATAATTCCACTGTATTGTTTGCAATGTTTGAAACATGCTATATGCTCAGAAAATGAAAATAAGAGGTCTCCATGCAGCACAGATTGTTTTGAGAGAGGCTACCAGTAGACATAGTGACGCAGGTGGCACTGTGGGTTAAACCACAGAGCCTAAGACTTGCCGATCAGAAGGTCAGAAGTTCGAATCCCCGCAATGGGGTGAGCTCCCATTGCTTGGTCCCAGCCCCTGCCAACCTAGCAGTTCGAAAGCATATCAAAGTGCAAGTAGATAAATAGGTACCGCTCCAGCGAGAAGGTAAACGGCATTTCTGTGCACTGCTCTGGTTCGCCAGAAGCGGCTTAGTCATGCTGGTCACATGACCTGGAAGCTGTACGCTGGCTCCCTTGGCCAATAAAGCGAGATGAGCGCATCAACCCCAGAATCAGCCACAACTGGACCTAAAAGTCAGGGGTCCCTTTACCTTTACCACTAGTGAGAGCTGGACCATAACGAAGTCTGATCACCGAAGAATTGATGCTTTTGAATTATGGTGCTGGAGGAGACTCTTGAGAGTCCCATGGACTGCAAGAAGATCAAACCTATCCATTCTGAAGGAAATCAGCCCTGAGTGGTCACTGGAAGGACAGATCCTGAAGCTGAGGCTCCAATACTTTGGCCATCTCATGAGAAGAGAAGACTCCCTGGAAAAGACCCTAATGTTGGGAAAGATGGAGGGCATAAGGAGAAGGGGATGACAGAGAACGAGATGGTTGGATAGTGTTCTCGAAGGCCTGGCATGCTCTGGTTTATGGGGTCATGAAGAGTCGGACACGACTAAACAACAACAACAAACCACTAGACATGATGGCTATGTCTTCTCTCCACTGTCAAAGTCCATATGCCTCTAAATGCCAGCTGCTGACAAACACAAGTGGGGAAAATGCTGTTGCACTTTGAGCTTCCCATAGCCACACTAAGAACAAGATGCTGGACTGGAAGGGTCTTTGGTTACAGCATGCAACATGCTGATACTGAGCCTATCATTCCCAATTGCCCTTTCAGGCATCGATTCTACATTGGATCATGTAAAAACCACTTTCAGCCTCATGGAAGATACGATTTTGCAGCATCTTCATTACTGATAGGGATAGCTCCTATTCTTGAGCACTTTCAATGCTTTTTCTAGGCTCGATCTCAGCAATAGTTTCTTCTTGATTTATTCCAAGTTGCGAGTCCCATTTCAGACACAGCAACATGATAGGCAGGTTGCATTATTGCAAAGAGCTGGAGTGAATTTGGACTTGTTCACATTCCAACCAAACAGCCAGTATCCATATATTATGCGCTTACCAGATGCTAAGCAGTTAACTTTAGCAAGTCGGGTTTAGCATGGAATGGGCTACGTGATGGATTTATATCTAACAATGGCTCTCAGTTCTGTAAGCTGCAGTATTCACCATACACTGGAGTTTTAAGCATATGTCCATTAGCCTATGCATTCCACAGTCTAACTTGTTAACTGAGAAGCCTGTGCATATGATGGAAAGCAGAATGGAAAAGGCACGAAGTAATCAAGGCACATGCCTAAGCTTGCTGAGCTACAGAAACCATCCCAATAATGAGGGAAACCTATCTGGCCCAATTATCAATGAACAAACAACTTTCCCAGCCACAAGCAGGCAGTGCTCTGTAAAACATACCAAAGGCAAAAGAAGTAAGGAAAAGCATCATGAGCTGAAGACACAAGCGGAAGCAGCAAAGTTGGCCAGGCCTCTGGGAGAACTGGAGTTACTTTGAGGGTACAACAAAAAGACATTGGAAGGGTTGCAATATATAGAATGAGCCAGGGATGCTTTCACTTAAGCTACCATAGAGGGAGGTAGAGTCAACTCCATGCAGTTGTAATCTGTAAATTTCAAGAATGCTGAAAAAATGCTGAATTAAAAGTTCCCTTCACACTGTTGCAAGACGATATAGATCTGTGGGAGCAGAGACATAATAGAAGACCTAATGCAGGCATAGGCAAACTCAGCCCTCCAGATGTTTTGGGACTACAACTCCCATCATCCCTAGCTAACAGGACCAGTGGTCAGGGATGATGGGAATTGTAGTCCCAAAACGTCTAGAGGGCTGAGTTTGCCTATGCCTGACCTAAGGGAACCTAAGAGTTAGAAGGCAGTGACTGCTGCATAGTTAATGAATGGTCCTGGATAAGCAACTAGAGTTTCCAAGAGTGAGGAAATCCAGTTTGTAGGAGTTTTCTATCTGCTCAAGAGCATGATCCCTAATTCCAAGGCAATAGCCAGAACAATATTGCCAGAGGCTGGCTGCTGCTGGGACTTGTCAGAGATTTGCCACAGCTGAGCCTTGTCTTCATGGATGCTCACAGCTGGAAGGGAGTTGCCTTCCCTAATCAACATACTATAAAGAGGAAGAAGCTGCCATCAGAGAAGCAGGCTAGAATTAGAAAGAAGACAGAAAGTGAAGCATTGCCTCAGCACAGAGGTGCAACAGGGAATTCCTTCTGGATTAAAATCTCATGGTGAGCCAGGAAAGCAAGTTCTTTCCAGGACAGGGTATTAAGGGAAGGGAGGGAGAACTTTACCCAGTAACCCCAGAGGGAACTTAATGATGGGAAGAGTCTCAATTCTCCTATACTAGGAGCCAGGGAGCTCCCAAGATCTCCCATGGTTTTGTGGGGCTCACATTGGTTACTCTCATTTGTGGAAGATTGCTGAACAAGAAGGATGAAACAGAATGGATGCACCACACTGTATGGACCCCAGATTTGCAAAAAGCACCAGCAGAAAAGAGAAGTTCAAATCTCAGTGACAGAGCCCATGTGTCACAATGTCCCAGGTTCAATCTTCAGCATCTGGGAGTGGCCCCATGCAGACTCTTGTGGAGAACTGGTGCCAGTATAGTATGGAGAGCAATTAACATAGCATAGTGTATTCTACTGTAGACAGTACTGAAGTAGATGGACCAATGGCCTGGCAAGGAAAAAAGGCAACTTCCTATGTTCCTAACAGTCAATCTACTTGAAGTATTAACTCCACAGTTGGAGTATATTAAATTAAAGCACTGCAGGTGGCGTGGAATAAAATGTTGGTCTGAATTTAGCAAGGACTTGTATGAATGGAACACACTGTTCACATCTGCATAATAGCAGCCTCTTTTCATGAGCATTGCTGGCTGAAATGCAAGAAGCGGAACTTTCTTCAAAGGGTAAGGAAAAATTAACCAGCTATTACAGACACGTCAGGAACATGATCAGGTTCTACAGGCAACCAAACGTATTAGGGATAAACAGATGTTGACTTTTATAGTCTGTCCTGCCCCACCTTAGTAGGAAATCTCATACCAATTTAATAATTAGTGGTTTCTTTTTTAAAAAACCCAAACCACTGTCTGGTGGTTTAGCACATTTCTGTTCTGACAAAAACTGTCTAGTGCTAAGTGATGTACTTTTCAGTACAGACAGTCTCCGTGATCATCCCCTATTTGTTTTTATTTTGCTCCATGTTCTCTGTCTGAAAAAAACAGTTAAGAAGTTTTATTAAAAAGAAGCTTGGGTTATGAAGAATGTATACAGCAGGGATACCCAGTGTAGTGCCCTCCTGATGTTTTGCACTATAAGTCCCAGTAGCAATTTCCATCTGCTGTGCTGGGAAGGGCTGATGGGAGTTACAGTCACATGTGGGAGAGGCTGGGGGTGCAGGAGAGACTTGGAATTCTTCTCATGCTTAGATTTATATCTGAAACCGGGAAGAATTGAGAGGGGGGTTTATAAAGCTTGCCTCTTATTTGAAGCACAATTTACTAGACTCTGACATCCATTTCCAAATCTGAGTTGGGAAAACATCCCCAGCATCTCTACTTATTACTCCCCAAACATTAAAATATTTAGCATTACAAAATTCAGTCCAGAGTTGCCAAGTTCTGAGACCCATTTCCCAAAGTAAGCAGGAAAATAGTGATGGTCAACAGGTAAGCAAATAGTCACTGTGCCCATAAAAGATGGACAGGTGGAAGTCACATGGGTTTCCCATCATGGTTTTTGTTTTATTAGGCAGAGACCGATGCATGCTAAGCAAGAACAACAAATCAATCACTACTTGATTTGTTTCCCTTCTTCCTTTTAGGACAGCAACTCTTTTTGAGAGTTAGAGAGTCTTCCTCTGGCTTAAATCCCTGATTTAGCTATAGCTGCAGCCACTTCTCCATCTGGTTAAAACAATTGCCTTGCTAGATCTGACGAAACTACATCCCAGCCATTTATAGAATCCAGAGAAATGCCTCCTGGAAAGTCTTGCATAATGGTGAAGTCTAAAGACAATAGTTGTCCCAAGATAGTGAGATACGAAAACACAGGTTCCACAACTTGGAAATGTGAGTTTTGGTGATTAATTATTCTTGAATCTAATATGAGACAAGAATTACAGAAACATATTCTCTGGTTCAGACTTTGAGATAAGCTACGGAAGAAATAATCTCTCCTCACCCACACTCATATACCAATAGATATCAGTAGCCCTAGAGAAATGACATTTCCCAGTGATGCTGGCCCCTAGGTCACAGACATTGTGGACTGGGTGTGGTGGTGAAGGAAATAAGGAGACCTTCTTCCATCCCACCACTGCTGATGGAGTCACGAGCTCATGTAAGCAGATGGCATGGACATAGACAGGTATAATATAAGTTGGAAGAGGAAGGAAGAGTTTGTAGATTCATGTGGAGATATGGAAGGCATCAGTGCACTTTTTAAATGGCTGGACAGCTGCTTTGGGCTTTCTGTTGTGCTTCTATTGCAGAGACGTGAGGTGTGGCTTTGTATTTTTCAAAATGACTGCTGCTGCTGCTGCTGCTGCTACTACTACTACTTCTAATAGTGAAATGGACATTTCAGCTCAGTCATATATTTTCCTCCTAGCTGGACAGCTACTTCAGTTCACCTGGAGAACCCTGATTCTTTGGCTCCACCCACTCCTGCACTACTGGAAAATTGACTCGGAATGAGAGAAAACCTTCTTTTACTGTGTGGGTGTGGGTGTATATATATATATATATATATATGCAGGTTTTGGTGTCTTCGGGTGTCTTCCCGTGTAAGAGTCGGGGTGTCTGTGCGACGTTTCGACGAGGTCTCACTCGTCATCTTCAGGCTGGTGCTTTCGGCTTCTTGTTACTGGAACAGAGCAGAATCTGGTGTTTGAGTTCCTATAAATACTGTTGAGGGGTGTGGTGTATAGCCTCCAACGTTCTGGGCAGAGAGGAAGTTCCTAGATTAGTGTGCCTTTTCTTCTTTTGTTCCTTAATTACTTGAGGGATATCTTAATTAAGGAACAAAAGAAGAAAAGGCACACTAATCTAGGAACTTCCTCTCTGCCCAGAACGTTGGAGGCTATACACCACACCCCTCAACAGTATTTATAGGAACTCAAACACCAGATTCTGCTCTGTTCCAGTAACAAGAAGCCGAAAGCACCAGCCTGAAGATGACGAGTGAGACCTCGTCGAAACGTCGCACAGACACCCCGACTCTTACACGGGAAGACACCCGAAGACACCAAAACCTGCATTCCTGTACCCGTGAAAATCTACGAAAGCATATATATATATATGCTTTCGTAGATTTTCACGGGTACAGGAATGCAGGTTTTGGTGTCTTCGGGTGTCTTCCCGTGTAAGAGTTTGCACAGACACCCCGACTCTTACACGGGAAGACACCCGAAGACACCAAAACCTGCATATATATATATATATATATATATATATATATATATATATATAATCTGACTGCAGTTAGTTCACTGAAGCATCTCTGATTCCTGTATTTTTCAGGAAAGCAAATCATGGTTTCACTATCCACTTCCTCTGTGCCATTTATGATCTTATAAGTCCTTATCTGAGGCTAGCATTGTCTGGTTATAGTTGGCACAATTTCTGTCAGCCAGTTGCTATAGCCCAAAGACTTGGGACTGTATCTTGCTTACATTTGTGCAAATCGGTTGAGGCTCCACTGAAATTAATAGACTTGCACCAGTGTAAAAGAGATAAGAATCAGGACCACAGTTCCTTCCTGCCAGTCATGCTTTATGCTTATCTCAAGGCATAAAACGTCACATCGCTGATATTACAGCCCATTAAAGCTTATGGGAAATAGTCTGGATTTGCAGAGAACAGTAATCTTAGCTTTCCATCCTTCATCTGTTTGTGCTGAAAGATATAGGACTCCTTTATTTGCACATCCCAGATCCAATGAGTAAATTCTTGATTCATTGGAATGCTTCCGAAAACAATTAGCAATAAATGTTGAAAGGAAGGGTATGTTCATTGCAATGACTTGTTCTTGCAAAGGATCTTTAACTAGGAACTTGACAGAAGATGAGTTGGGGATTCAGCCTGCATACTGACACTAAGGTTGGGGGAGAAATTTGGTTCAGTGTGCATTTTGATGGGAATTTACCTAATTTATGCTTCTCAGAAAAATGCACGAGGCAAAATGCAAGTTTCCTTTGAAATTTGTGCTCTTCTGAATTTTGTGGTACCGTTCTTCAACCCAAAAATGTGTACAAAAATACATATTAGGGGAAAGTACAATAAAAATCCACATATTTGTGAAAATAATATATAAGTGTGCATCATACTAAGGGAAATGGCTATTCTATTATGATACAAGATTCTGTATAAAAATGTGTATATTAGGAGAAATGTGCTCTAAAAAGCTGGTGAATTTTCATGAGAGGTTGTTTTTTTTTTTTTAAAGCACTCCAGAAGTTGCCCAATTAGCTTGAGTCTATGTCCAACTCTGCTTTAGAAAAAACAATATGGCATTCCTCATTCCATTCTCTGTTATGAGATCACAATGCCTATAACTGTTTTTCTTTTTCAGGATATGGGTGGAATTTGAAGGCATTATAGGCCCTCTGGGGGAAATAGATCCTGCCAAATCACAGAGAAATGGCTTTTGCACTTTTAAAATTTGATAATTTTTAAAGGAAGGAGGAGTTTATAACTTTTTTAAAAAAAATGGCAGAAATGAATGGAATTTGCAGGCATAGTAGACCCTTCTGCGGGAATGGATCCTGCCAAATTGTAGAATGAAAATTCAGAATGCAAGCTGCAGTAATTCCCCTGTAAGGGAAGCCTGTACCATTTTTTAGGGTGGGAAAGATCATTCCCTCTTATTACAAGTCAGATCTGTCAGTCGCAATGGAGCTCTCTCTCCTCTCTCTTCCTCCCTCCCACCCTTGCCCTATCGTTTCCCTTTTATGGCAGTCCTAAATACATTTGTTTCAGTAGAAAAGTTTTCTGCAGCACTGGCATCTGAGTTTCCCAGTTGCCACAAGCTACTTTGTGGGAGGGGGGGGGCCTTCAACCTGGGACACCTCAAATGGATGGTGCTTCCCCTTAGATAAGCTCAGAATACTGCCAAAGCAGACTGCTTCATCTTGGGATTCAGGATTTGTTAAAATCCACTGCAGACCCCTTGTTGTTCGACCCTTAAACCATCCCCCAACCAGGCACAGTGTCCAGAGGATGAATGGGAATGAAAGGCCCACTTGTGAGCTGGGGTTATGTGTAAGTAAAGTCCTCTACATGTGTCTGAAGGCAGGAAATATAACAGGAGATGGATGTGGTTTGTGGAGTTGCTTATAAGAGACAAGAGAAAGAGACTAAAATGAAAGTCTCCTAAATTGTGCTCAAAACAAGCCTGGGGAGGAGGAGGAGGTGGTGGAAGAGGAGTGCAAGTGGTTTTTTTTAACCCCTTACAGGCTTTTGAAGCCATGGACTGAGATGGAATGAGACTCTACAGGTTCCACTTGGGGAAAGGAAAATTCACTCCAGTGCACAGCTTAGCACTTACAACAGCCCAAAGTTTGCTTTGAAATAGAATTAGAGACGTGCAGAACTCTCTCATTACCTTTTAGTACTTGGTATGGCGTTGCATTGTGTTTTTTGAAGAAAGCCTGCGGGCATCGCTCTCAGTTATAATGACAAGATGGAGCTCTCAGCAGCTGTTTTGTCAAAACAGAACAAAGGGATCATCTGTTGCCATGCAACCAAATAAAAAAAATGACACATTTTTAATAGTTCAGGCTGTGGAATTCGGCTACGAGGCAGGTTCTGGAAGTTTCCAAGGAAGTAAAGGAAGGGCAATGCCTTTGGTAGAGATAAGCCACCTCACAGCAATGGGGGCAATAGTGTCTTTCTAATGAGTAGTCTTAAAGCAGCTTGGCTTGGGAATACAGGGATTTTGACAAGTACTCCCAGTGGGCGGAATTAAATGTTCCCTTGGACTGTTACACAAAGAGATGGCATTTCTTGTGTCTTGAGGATGCTGTATTTGTTCTGTCTGTTCCCTTCATATCATAAAAAAATGGCTAAGTCTCCCTTCCTAGCCCTTTTCACTTGACAAGTAAGCCTCACTGAATTCAACAAGACTTACCTCTGGGTAGAAATGGTTAGGACTGCATTGTAAGTCTGTGCAGCTGGTAGCATAAAGCAGAAATACTTTCCCTAACTATTTCTAAGCAGTGGGAGTGCTGGTGAGAGTTGGAGTCCATTGACACTGGAATCACCACAATTTCTCCCTCTCTATCTTAATTTCAGAACCTCCAAGTGCCCCTGTTTTCCAGGGACAGTCCCACATTTGCAGAACCAATCGCAGTTTCTGATTTCATCCCAAAATGTCTCATTTTTCCTTAGGATGTCCCCTTTTTCATCGGGAAAATGTTGGAGGGTTTGGACTCCTGAGCCAAGGAGATAAGAAGTTCCTCTATAGGGAGGTTTTTTTTTATTGTTTCATGTTTTATTATGTTTTTTTATATGTTGGAATCCATCCAGAGTGGCTGGAGCAACCCAATCATATGGATGGGGTATTATTATTATTATTATTATTATTATTATTATTATGGAGTAGGATGTCCCTATTTTCATCGGATAATTGTTGGAGCATATGTAATTTCCGGAGCGGGGCACATCTGGGAATGAGAGAGCAAACATTGATGGTTTCTGAAGGCCTCCTCATTGGCTGTCCTTTAGCTAAGTGCAAAAAGGACACAAAACAGTGAAGAGATGAGTGAGGTAAGAAATGGTAAATGACTCCTGGACAGTTAAGTCCAGTCAAAGGCGACTATGGGGTTGCGGCGCTCATCTCGCTTTCAGGCTGAGAAAGCCAGTGTTTGTCCACAGACAGCTTTCTGGGTCATGTGGCCAGCAGGACTAAACCGCTTCTGGCACAGCGGGACAAAGTGATGGAAACCAGAGCACACAGAAACACCATTTACCTTCCCGCTGCAGCGGTACCTATTTATCTACTTGCATTGGTTGACAGGAGCTGGGACAGAGCAACGGGAGCTCACCCCATAGCAGGGATTCGAACCACCAACCTTCTGACTGGCAAGCTCAAGAGGCTCAGTGGTTTAGACCACAGCGCTACCCGCATCCCTAAAGAGATGAGTATTCCTCTCTGAACCAGTTCCATGCATACAGACGGTATACAGCAGAGGACGAACATTCACTAACTTTTATTTTTATTATTTACTTCTTCAGAGTTTTCCTGATCAATATTCTTTGTCTATGATGCTTAGGCAATTAGTTCCATTTGGAAAGAGCAGCTCAAATTCTCTCTCTCTCCCCCCCCCCTTCACTTTATTTCCCTGTCAGAGTTCTCCAGTCATAAGCACAGCAGTCTGACGGGGTGTTTATCTACTGAGAACTGTTGAAGTTCAGCAGTTGTTCAGGCGCAAAACGCCGCAAATATTTAACTGGATTTAATTTGAACACCTGTCCTTTTGGAGGATTTTCAAAGTCTTCCATCAATTTATTAGTGTATAATACTTGCCTGTGCCTGAGAACCACTTTCCTGGCAGGCTTTAAGCTGTTTCTGGCCTACGCACTGCTGAGATGCAGTAGAGACAGAGCAAGTTTTACGCACCAAGGTTTTAGAAGCTCGAGAATGTAAATGAGCCAATTCCATTTTGGTGGAACTTTTTTGTGTGTGGCTTTTTTTTTTTTTTTTGCAAAGTTGGTGCTTTTGGAACGCACGGGAGACAAAGAGCAAACAGAGCAGATCTGGGTTTGGAAGATACGAGCTTAAAAGCAGCCTGTGTTGTAGGGCTGTAGCTAAGGAGGCTGGGTGGATTTGCTCTTTGTGAATTCTAATGAGAAATGAGTTGATCCACACCTTCCTCTACAAAATGTGGGGATCAGAAAACAGTCATGCTTCAGATTTCACACTTCCCACAGATATTTGTGATGCAGTTCTCAGCTCAAAACAACAACAAAAAACCCATAGCAAAATGCATTTTAAAATGAATGGGTTGCACTCACCTAGGTGCTACTCAGAGTAGCCATGCCCATTACCTTCAATTGGTCCACTCGTTGTAGGACAAGTATTGAACACCACTATATATTTATTGGGGGGACGAAGGGAGTAAATACATTTAGAGATGTGCCTTTTGGGTGAAGGTGCTCAAAAATACAGTTTTTTATATATTTATATTTTATTGAAAGTATTATAGCGAGTTAAAGTAAACAGGGGTGGAAAGAAAATGGAAAAATAAAAAGGTTACATGCATGATTTTTTTTAAAAAAAGGAAAACAGCAACAGAATAGCAATAAAATATAATTAAGGTTACAGAGCTGTGTCATATATATGTAAATAGATATGCTTATTGTTTTCCCTCAAAAATACAGTGATTAGTGGGTAAATATGAAGGCTTGAGAATACAGTTATGAGTTTTGCGGGAGATGGGGCAACTGGTCAGGTGAGTTCCATTGAAGAGGAAGTCAGTCCAGATGGCCACTCTGCTGAGCACTTCAGAGCGATGAGCTGGGCTATACTCAGGTGCAGATAGGTGAGAAAGAACCAAAAGGGCAGCAAGGGAGACTGGGCTAGTGAGTTGCTTTTGGGAAGCCACCAATTGTCCGGATTTTCACTTCATGAAATATGGCAAGCTTCCAACCTGCTAGCCACCAGTGGCTTAGGTTTTAGTTAGATCCCTTCTTTGTCTCCACCCTCCTCATGTTTCCTTGTCTCTAAACTATTGTTTACCGTATTTGTCGCTCTATAGGGCACACTTTTCCCCCTCCAAAAATTAAGGGGAAATGTTTGTGCATCCTATGGAGCGAATGCAGGCTCCTTGGCTTCAGCGAAAGCAACGCGAAGCCTCCAAAGCGCAGAAGGAGTGCTCCCTCCGCTCTCCGGAGGCTACGCGTTGCTACGGTCTCGCTCTCCAGGCTTCAGGGATAGCCGCCTGAAGCCTTCGGAGCACAGCGGGACCTCACGCTGCGCTCCAAAGGCTTCGGGTTCCTTTTGCTGACTCTCCCGGCTTCAGCAGAGAGGGAGAGTTGCGCAGCACCCCTTCAGCGAAACGGGAGGAGAAATGGAAGGGGCTCCATTTCTCCTGCCGCTTCGCTGAAGGGGCACTGAGCAGAGAGGGGGAGAATTTTCTTGTTCTCCCCCTCTAAAACAAGGTGCGTCCTATGGTCGGGTGCGACATATAGAGCGAAAAATACAGTAGTTTTTGAAACTAGTCAGCACCTGCTGCAGAAATATACCATCCAGTCTCTCTCTCTCTCTCTCTCTCTCTCTCTCTCTCTCTCTCTCTCTCGATATATATATTTTTAACCATACAAGGATAAAATAAAGGAAGACAACTGGGAGGAGCTATTCTTTTTGGCCTCCCCATAGTCTCACTAGATGATGTGGGTCCTGCAGGTAATTGGAGCTAGTAAGCATTGTCTCCAGTTGTTTGTGGGCCTCTGGTAAACCCCACTCCTCCCATAATGGACTTGCAATTGATTCGTCTGCAGTGCTGCTAACTCAGTCTCCATGGTCTCCTTCTAAGTGACTATGAAGAAATCTAGCTGATTCCCAATACACTTTCTCCCCTATTGCAGGACAGTTAAAACGTGAACTCTTAATTATTATCTTTCTGATTTCCTCTCTTGCCTGTATTTTCCCAGTCTGAGCATTGCAAGGCAAAACTGCTGCTTTGCATATCATCTGTTTTCCCCCAAGGAACTCTGGGAATTGTAGCTTGGGGGAAAGGGGAATAAGGGTCTGCTAACAACTCTCAGCGCCCTTAACAAACAACAGCTCCCAGGGTTCTGTGGGGGAAGTCAGGGCTGTCTAAAGTGGTATCACAGTGCTTGAAATATATAGTGCAGATGGGACCTTAAAGTACACTTCTTGCATCGGCTGTCACCAAGGCCCATTTTGTTAGCAACACAGCTGGCTTTTCCCAGCAACAAATGGTGACTTTTTATTTTATTTTTTTGCCCAGGCAACGACATTCTTGTTAACCAAACGAAAGGGGGGGGGGAATTTGTTGGCATTTGACTTTGCCAAGTCTCACAGGAGAGGTAATTAAAGAAGCTTTTTTGTTGTGTCAGTTCCTGCCATTATAGTGTTTCTCCTCCTGCTAATTAGTACTTTGATATAACTTAGAAACACACAATTGATGTTTGGGACCAGTTGGCAGAGAGGATATATTTATGCCTTCCCCAAAAGATAAAAGCTTAATTGACCCATCTATTGGAAGTGTTGCACTTAGAATATAGAATCCTCCTTTATTTTTCCTTCCCTCCTATCCAACTGCTCTGATGGATGGGTTTACAACAGATGTGGGAAACCTTTGGCCCTCCAGATGTTGCTGCACTACAAGTCCCTTCAGCCCCAACTAGCATGGTCAATGTCTAGGAATGATGGGAGTTCAACAATATCTGAAGGGCCAAAGGTCCCCCACACCAGGACTATAGCTTGGGATGGGGGGGAAATTGTCAGTTTTGGTTATCTCCGTTCCTCATTTTTCCAATCTTAAAAATTCAGTTCAGTGTGAATTTTTCCTAATAAACACATCTGCAATGCAGTCTGGACTAATGGACACAATCTTTTGCAAGCAGTTTCTCCCAATAAATGCATTTTTGCATGTTATCTTCACTAACACATATTTTGCATGCTATTTCTCCTAATACAATGTTTTGAAAGACTTTCAGTATAATCAAGGAAGGCTCTTCCAATATAGAATCATGCAATCTTGTAGTTGGATGGGATTTTGTATATCATCTAGTCCAGACCCTTTGCAATGCAGGCAGTGCTGGGCTAGAGCATCCCTAAGAGATGGCGGTCCAGCTTTTGCTTGAAGCTACGCTAGCCAGCTTCAAATATCTATTTCCTTTGTATATAATTTTTTATTAAATTATTATTTTTATTAAATTTAGAATATTCATTTAAACAACCTTAAAGTATCAGTGACTTCCCTTCTACTTTTTCCATGGTTCATTTTGCATAATATAAGTCCCTGCATATTTTACATAAACTAAACCAGTCAGTATTCCATTATTACAGCCATCTAAACTTACTTCCACTGTTGAATTTATCTTAAGACTGCCAACGTTTACATGTGTACACAATTTCCCACCATATATTCAATAAACATTTTCCAATCTTCTTTAAACGTATGTTCTTCTTGTTCTCTTGATCTGCATGTTAGATCTGCAAGGTGTGCGTATTCCATCAGTTTAATTTGCCATTCTTCTTTAGTTGGGACCTTGCTTGTTTTCCATTTTGGGGCTAACAATATCTAAAGGGCTGTCACATGGAAGATGGAGCAAGCTTGTTTCTTCTGCTCCAGAGTCTAGGACCCAAACCAATGGGCTGAATCTGCATTAGACAGCTTCCAATACTCCTATGTTCACATCACATCGCACATACAAAGGAAGAAGAGAGGAAATGAATAACCAAATAAAGGACTATAGGTAAAAGTAAAGGGACCCCTGATCATTAGGTCCAGTCGTGGCCAACTCTGGGGTTCCGGCACTCATCTCGCTTTATTGGCCAAGGGAGCTGGCGTACAGCTTCTGGGTCATGTGGCCAGCATGACTAAGCTGCTTCTGGCAAAACCAGAGGAGTGCACGGAAATGCCGTTTACCTTCCCACCGGAGTGGTACCTATTTATCTACTTGCACTTTGACGTGCTTTCGAACTGCTAGGTTGGAAGGAGCTGGGCCTGACCAACAGGAGCTCACCCCGTCGCGGGGATTCGAACCGCTGACCTTCTGATCAGCAAGCCCTAGGCTCTGTGGTTTAACCCACAGCGTCACCCGCTACAGCTAAATTCTCAGCATGTGTGAATGAAGAAGTGGAGTTACACCCAGTGCCCCTATCCTCGCAGCTTCAGCCTCAGATCTTTGTCTGTTGAGCATGAGGGTCTTAAGAGAAAATATTTCTTTCTGCATGATTGGGATCCCCTTTTCTGTAGAGGAGGGGTGGTCTTCCTCTGTACTGGGAGCCAAATCGGATCTCCGGGCCACTCTCTTAAATTGTATTTTCATTGCTTAATTGTGTGCTGTTTTGGGAAGCCCTCCCTGACCTTAAAAATCAAGTTGCAAATTAATGAAATAGAAACTAAACTGAAACATCGTGCCAGGATTTTAACCCAAGTCACCTTGGCCCTTACCACTTATTTATCATGGCTATAAGTCTGTGTCCTTGGAGCCACGAAGTAGCAAAATAAGTCTAGCTATGTGATAGATGATTCAAAGTTGATTCTTGATTCAAAGTTGGCCTAGGTGACCCTTCCAGGGCCCACCAAACACAGAACCGACCTTTGCCAGATATTACATAATATAGAATCAATACTATGAATATTCAAAAGAACTGGGATTAAGATTTTTTTTATATAAAAAAATGAAAAATCTTCCATGGATAATTGGTGTCATTCATGTTTTGGAACCTCAGCCATCTGAGCTAGTAATGAAAGAGAAACAGATGGAAGGCTAGCTGTTCTCTCTCCCCCCTCCCAGTCCTTCTAAGGGAGATGTTTTGGGGGACCTTGCGAGGCTCTTTAAATTTCCTTCCACGCAGCACTCAGCCACTTAAAGACACCATGTTTACTCTGGCTGGCTTGTAAACGGCTCTGCCTGAGCACCATTGACTGTTTTTATAGACTCGCGTGGTCATTTTATTTTATTCCTTGTCCGTTTTGATTTTACTTTATTTTATTTTACAGCCAACATCATCAATTTCAAAGAACTGCAGAACAGCACAATAGGAGGTCTTCCAATAAAACTTTTTAAGCAAATGTCCTCCTCCTCCATCACCCCTGAAACTTGTAGAAGATTAATGCTAAACACACCGAGGCTTTGGCCAACACATATAGAGATAAACAGCTCATGTTCTTAGTCCAAGAAGTGCAAACTAATGTATGACAGATTCTTCCTTTTTCAGGTGAGGGGCCTGTTCAGCTCGTTTTGATAAGTTTGCAAAGGTCTTCTAAACACAGGGCTGGCCTAAGACACTTTGCTGCTGGGGGGGGAGGGAGGGAACAAGATGGTGCCTCTCCTCCATTCCATGTGCAGAAACCAATAGGACTAGTGGTCCAGCGATGGGGCAGTATCCTTCACAGCATTGAGGGCAGGAGGTGCATTCAGGAAGGGCAAAGCAGGCTAGCTTCAGGGTCCCAGAAGGAACGGTTGCTGCCTCATTCTGCCTGATGACACAGCTGACCTTGCCCTGGTGTTAGAATGATGCATGTGTGCATTCAGAACATTTAGACCTCAAATGTTAGAGGGGTGCAAGATAGTCCATGCAGCACACACAGTTGTGACCCTCCGACTCAGTGCCGCTGCTCTGCATTGCCACCCTCAGCATCTTCTGCCTCCATTGGCTGCCCCACTCTGCCTAACAGCAGGACCGGCCCTGTATAAACGTATCACATTTCCATATGCTTTAGCAGTTTCTGATCGTGGGGACAGAACAACATGGGAGGTCTATTCCCTTCAAATAAAATCCAGGACACCGAAAGTTCAGTTTTTTTATTGACTTGCCTAAGATCCAGGGCAAAGTGCCGCCTTTCAGAAATTCCTCCCCCAGAAGTCAATTCTGCCTTTGAAATCTCAATAATGTCCTGGAAAATCCAGACATATGGCAGCCCCACCTTCACACTGTGCTTGTGTGATTCCTAGTAGGTCACCACAAGAAACAGGATGCTCTATTGGCCAGGTCTAATCTTGCCATCAGCCAAAGTTAGGCAACTGCCTCAGGATAATCTCCAAAGCAGCTTGCAAATATCAAGAGCACCTACACACATAAAACATCATTAAAAAATGGGAGCATATGTGTGTTTGTTATTACAGTGGTGCCTCGCAAGACGAAATAAATTCGTTCCGCAAGTTTTTTCTTCTTGCGAGTTTTTCGTCTTGCGATGCACGGTTTCCCATAGGAATGCATTGAAAATCAATTAATGCGTTCCTATGGAAACTGCCTTCAGACCAGGTCCGGGGACAGTCTGTCCCCCGACCTCTTCTGAAGGCTGGGGGGGGACAAGGGCTTTTCTTCCCACCCCCAGCATTTTAAAAAACCTTGGGACAGCGGAGGACTTCTCCGCTGTCCGGGGCGATCTTAAAATGCTGGCGGGCGGCATTTTAAAATCGCCCGGGACAGCGGAGGACTTCTCCACTGTCCGGGGCGATGTAAAAGCCCCTGGGAAGGCAGGCAGGAGGGACAAAGACTTTTGCCCCCCCCCGCCTGCCTTCAAAAGCCGTCCGGGAAGGCAGGCAGGGGGGAGCAAAGACTTTCGCCCCCCGCCCGCCTTCAGAAGAGGTCCTGGACCTCTTCTGAAGGCGGGCGGGGGGCGAAAGTCTTTGCCCCCCCCGCCTGCCTTCAAAAGCCGTCTGGGAAGGTAGGCAGGGGAGAGCAAAAACTTTCGCCCCCCGCCCGCCTTCAGAAGAGGTCCTGGACCTCTTCTGAAGGCGGGCGGGGGGCGAAAGTCTTTGCTCCCCCCCCCCGCCTGCCTTCAAAAGCCGTCCGCGATAGCGGGAAGCTCTTCCCTGCTATCCCGGACTGCTTTTAAAATGCTGGCAGTGGGGAGCAAAGCCTTTCGGCCCCCGCCGGCCTTCCTGGACCTCTTCTGAAGGCCGGAGGGGGGGGAAAGGCTTTGCTCCCCACCACCAGCATTTAAAAGAGGTCCCCGGAGATTTCCCTATGGGCTTTCGTCTTGCGAAGCAAGCCCATAGGGAAATTTGTCTTGCGAAGTGCCTCCAAAACAGAAAACCCTTTCGTCTTGCGGGTTTTCCATCTTGCGAGGCATTCGTCTTGCAGGGTACCACTGTATGTGATTTCTATTTACCTGAAAAACTTCAATAGAAATCATTTATTTAAAAAATAAATCAATAAACCATTGAATTTCATATGTCCATAAAAGGTAACCTATTAGTTATCACTAATAGAAATGGGGGCACACAGCTGAAGACTTATATGGGAAACAATAAAGATAATAGAGCAGAGGTTCTCAAAGGGTGTAGCAAGAGAGGATGGCAAGTGTGATGGGAAGATTCAAGGAAACATTTAAACCAGGGCTCAGCAAACTTTTTCAGCAGGGGGCCGGTCCACTGCCCCTCAGACCTTGTGAGGGGCCAGACTATGTTTTGAAGAAGAAGAAGAAATGAACAAATTCCTATGATCCACAAATAATCCAGAGGTGCATTTTAAATAAAAGGACACATTCGACTCATGTAAAAACACGCTGATTCCCGTACCGTCCGCAGGCTGGATTGAGAAGGAGATTGAGCCAGATTTGGGCCCCGGGCCTTAGTTTGCCTACCCATGATTTAAACATTTCATGGAAGTAAAGTATCAAAATAATTACCCACACCCAGAAACAGTATCCACAACTCTCTTCAAGAGCACTGGCTATTCCTTTAGAGTTCTCTATGACATAATTTTTGAACAGCGATTTTCAACTCTTGACAAATATGAAAGATCAGAAAAGAGAAAGGCTTCTTAGGGTTGGTGAGGAGATGAAAGCTTGTTTGCCTCAAATTAGAGCTAATATAAATTAGGCAAAAGCATGCTCACAGCTCTCACTGAGTTTATGGACATACTTAAAGTACGTATGTTGATTTGTGTTCTAATGCGGCTGCATTGTTTTATATTTTCTGGATGCCCCATGATCATATTATGAAGCAGTTGTGTTCTATGTTATAAATCAAACACCAGTAGGAGGAGTTCCTTTTTGTTTTCCAATGTATTTCTTATTAATAAAGGAATTGGTGTGGCACGAGCAATTTTTTATTCTGAAAGAGTGGTCCAGAGAAAAAAAAGTTTGAGAGCCACTGCACTAGAGTAATGGCTTCAGAACAAAGGACAACTGAAAACAACTTTCAGCAAGCATGTTTAAGGTCTCTGCCTAAATCTGAGAAGAGAGGAACTCCTAACAGATGTCCCCAGAGATGCCATTCCACAGTTTTGCTGCTGCCACCAAAAAGGTCCTGTCCCTTGTATCCACCTGCTAAATATTAGTATACAAGGGAGAAAGCAAAGCCAGAACCATTCTGCTTGTACTGCTAGTTTCATATGTGAAAAAGATATGGAAAGATCCAAGTGGTTCTGTTATCTGTACAGTGGTACCTTGGGTTACATACGCTTCAGGATGCATACACTTCAGGTTACAGACTCCGCTAACCCAGAAATAGTGCTTCAAGTTAAGAACTTTGCTTCAGGATGAGAACAGAAATCGTGTTCCAGTGGTGCGGCGGCAGCAGGGGGCCCCATTAGCTAAAGTGGTGCTTCAGGTTAAGAACAGTTTCAGGTTAAGAACAGACCTCCGGAACGAATTAAGTACTTAGCCTGAGGTACCACTGTACTTATACTACTGAAGGGTGATTCTCTGGCACCCAGTGGTGACTGATGCCCAATGGGATTGGTGGGACGGAAAGCAGGGAGGTCCAACAGCAGATGGCGCCAGAGCCAATGGTAGGCAGAGCCAACTAATTCTACGTTTGTCCCCATCTTTCTCCCGGCTGAGTTCTACAAGGGGCAACACTGAGACTAAGGTGGTGAAGCTGGCAAGCCATGCCATGCCCTGAACTGGTTGTCAGTAAAAAGGCAGGCAGGTGGGGGCTGGCTGAAGGCAGATGGGGGGTTGGTGGAGTAGCGACCCATTTGCCCAACTGGACCAGCTTCCACTACCTGCTCCCCTTCTGCAGAAGTACTGCAGGAATCTGGTAAAGAGAGAGAGAGAGAGAGTGTCAAGATTTGGGGGAGTGAAATGATTGCACTTAATTGTCCATGAACATTTTAGCCAACTGCAGGTGTACTCAATTAACATCTCATTAAAAAAAACCCTTCTTGAACTTCAAGTAAGCCATCAGCCTTGTATAGTGTAAATGAAGGGTATAATTGATAGCCACTGCCGTGCTAGGTTAAGTGCTTTAATAACACTCTGCCTCTCCAGAGAACGTCAGCTCTGTTTCATCAATATAAAGAATCCGCGCCAAAGAAGTTTTGGAGTTTAAATGAGTTTTCCCTGGCTGCTGCAGCAGAAAAGTGATTTTTTTTTTAAGGGTTTGGTAACTACTGCGGATACTCCAAACGAAAGTAGGGAAATCAATGTGGAATTCTGCAGTCAGAATAATTATATAGAGAGGAGATGTATAAAAGGATGAAGAATATCTTAAATTGCTTTATATGAATTAGACCACTGATTCACCTGGTTCATTATGAATCTCAGTCTTCACCAACCTGGTGCCATTTAGATGCTTTGGACGACAGCTCCCATCAGTCCCAGCCAGCTCTACTACACTGGTTCAGGCTGATGGAGCTACAGAATCCCTGGTGGATGCCCATCCAACCTCTGCTTTAAAACCTCCAATGAAGAAGAGTCTATCACCTTCCCAGGAAGTCCATTCCACTGTTCTTACCACAGCTCTTACCACCAAAAAGTTCTTCCAAATGTTTAGTCAGAATCTCATTTCTTGTTTTGGGTCCTAGTCTCCAGAGCAAGCAAAAACAAGCTTGCTGCATCTTCCATATGACAGCCCTTTAGATATTTGAAGAAGATTTATCATATCTCCTCTTGGTCACCTCTTTCTTGGTGAGACATTTCCTCTCTTCTTCCTTTTGTGTGTGTGATGCAGGCAGGAACATAGGAGTATAGGAAGCAGCCTTATACAAATTCAGACCATCTATCCATCTAGCTCAATGTTATCTACACTGAGCAACACTGATTTGATTCTGTATGCCAATGCTCCTCAAAATGGTGGGCCATGGTGGACATGTTCCAGTTTCAGTTACAGATAGGTAGCCGTGTTGGTCTGCCATAGTCAAAATAAAAAAATTCCTTCCAGTAGCACCTTAAAGACCAACTAAGTTAGTTCTTGGTACGAGCTTTCGTGTGCATGTGTATCTGAAGAAGTGTGCATGCACACGAAAGCTCATACCAAGAACTAACTTAGTTGGTCTTTAAGGTGCTACTGGAAGGAATTTTTTTATGTTCCAGTTTGTGAGCCATCAGCTGCTGGATCCCAACAACGCCTCCACAGCTCAGGTTGGGTGGGATGCTTCAGGGACCAAATATGGTCCTGGTTCCTGGAACCTTGAGGGTGGGAATGTTGGTCCACCACATCAGATAGCTTGAGAAGCGCTGCTCTACGCTGCCTCTCCATAGTTCCAGGCAAGAGTTACTCTCCTTTCAGCCCTAACTGGAGATGTTGGGGATTGAACCTGGGAATTTTTGCATGCAAAGTGGATTCTCTACCACTGAGCTACAGCCCTGTGCCAGTGGCCACTTTTTGGGGGCCTCTTTTGAAGGACTGGAAGCCTCCCGAAGAGAGTCTTCCGGAGTCTTCCAGCTAGGAGGCTGCGTGACTGGCATGCTCCAAAGCCCTGTGGTTATGTTATAGTGTGGTGAAATAAAGCGTTTCTCCAGCTGTTTAAAATGGCTTCCACAGGGATGACTGGGAGACCTTGGAGGTCACACATCTTTTGTGGCAGTCATGCTAAACCATAGGTTCTGACGGTCGCCAAGTTAGCACATACACATACCAGAAGACCATTAATTAAACTGATAACTCTGATTTACTGACAGAGCTGTAAAAAGAGTAATTTTTCATGTGGTTGTAGAGAGGTAAAGTGTTTTTTCTAAGGTTAATTCAGGGGAGGCATCTCAAAATAGGGGACATTCAATTCAGCACGTATAACGGGTTCTATTGTGTTTAAAATTAACATCACCTCAAGGAATGACATTTTATTGCTGACAGGCAGATTCTCTGGGTCAAAAGGAATCTGCAGGAAGAGAAAGGCAAGGTATCTTGAGGTTTCTCCAGGTTTGTGGGCCACACGTTTAATTTTGCTCCCGGGTGGCCACACCTAGCGATTACCCGGAGGGGCCCTTGTCTGTCAAAATCCTTCCACTCTTCGCTGCACTCATTTCGGTTTTATTGAAGTGCACGACCTCAACTCTTTCGATTCATTTATGCCAATACGCAGCCCCGCACATTAAATTAGAGCTTAAAAGCCAGTTAATATGTAACTCCTGTTCTGCCTCCTTTCAGCGTTAAATAGCTACGGGGTGCTTTTCAGCAAAAGGAACCTGATTAAGAAGGATATCCTGGCAACAGTTGCAGGGACAAGGGAAGTAATTGGGCCCAAGGCAGACCTGGATGCATGTGCAAAGAGAGTCTGGTGATTTCCATTTTGGTGGCCATGGTGTGACTTTTGTATAAAGAATTGTGCAACAGAAATGAAGCAAAATCAAAGCCAAGCTCCACCTTGGCTCTTGAACATCACCTCAAAATGTAGCATCATATCAAACATTGTCTCATGGGAGGCTGAAGAGAGTGTCCATTTCCTGCAACTACTAGTCTGGTATGTAGCAGGATGGGAGCCTGGCTTCCTTTTTATTGCAGAGCAGGTGGCACTGTGGGTTAAACCACAGAGCCTAGGACTTGCCGATCAGAAGGTCGGCGGTTCGAATCCCCGCGACGGGGTGAGCTCCCGTTGCTCGGTCCCTGCTCCTGCCAACCTAGCAGTTCAAAAGCATGTCAAAAAAGTGCAAGTAGATAAATAGGTACCACTCTGGCGGGAAGGTAAACAGCATTTCCATGTGCTACTCTGGTTCGCCAGAAACGGCTTAGTCATGCTGGCCACATGACCCGGAAGCTGTACGCCGGCTCCCTCGGCCTATAGAGCGAGATGAGCACCGCAACCCCAGAGTTGGCCACGACTGGACCTAATGGTCAGGGGTCCCTTTACCTTTACCTTTACCTTTACCCTTTCTGTGACCAGGAAAGCTGCTTGCTGGGTGACAAGAAGATCTTCTTCTTCTTTGGCGATCCCTTACAGCCGAGTAAGATTGTCTTCCATAAACACAGTTTTGACAATGAGTCCCTAAATGACTGTGGAGGCCAATTCTGGATCCACACGTCCTTCTACTATGGGGATATAGGTTTCCAGGCATCCACACAACATGACCAATCCAACGAAGTTGATGTTGAAGAATCATTGCTTCGACACTGGTGATCTTTGCTTCTTCCAGTACACCGGCATTAGTTTGCCTGTCTTCCCAAGTGATGTGTAAATTTTTTCGGAGACACCATTGATGGACTCTTTCGAGGAGTTGGAGATGGCATTTATAAGTGCGTGGCAGGAGGGTATGAGTGACTGGCAGCTCTTGCAGCACCAGACTAGAAGCATCCCATGCCTGGGCCCTGACCAGCACCGTCACTCTAATCATTCATACCCTCTTACTGTCTAACTGACAACTTAGCCAGTCCCAGTGGTTAGAGAGGCACTCTAAACAGACCACTGGCAAGAGGTGTCTGTCATTTTAGATAATGTGTGGATAACTTCAAGCTGCAGGAATGAATGGAATCGTCCAGAACTCTCTCCACTGGAATCCTTCCCTATCACTGGCCCTGTTTCACATCCAGTTGTAGCTGTCTGGCTGGAATAGGAACATAGGAATCTGCCTTATGCCGACTCAGGCTATAGGCCTGTCTAGCTCAGTGTTGTTTTCATGGACCAGCAGGGGCTCTCCAGGGGTTCTGGCAGGGGTCCCTCTCAACCCTACCTGGTGACATCAGGGGACCTTCTGCATGTGAAGCAGATGTTCTACCATGAAGCTGCAGCTCTGCCTGTGTGTGACATTGAGCTCTGATAATGCCCCTTGCTTGCTTGGATGAAGGATAGAGAATGGTGTGTGTGTGTGTGTGTGTGTGTGTGTGTGTGTGTGTGTGTGTGTAAACTAGCCTACTGTAAAAGGAAATGTTCATAATTTTTGCTTTGCCAACTTTTGCCTCTGACCCTTCCCACCATTGGCAGGTGGACCCCAGAAGGGAATGTGGCCCCTGGGCTGAAAAAGATTCCCTTTTCGACCTTGGACTGAATGTGTCTGCACCCCTGAAGAAGAGTTTCCAAGGAATGAACCTGGAGCATGAGCTCTGGCTTCTTCTCATGTGTAGTAAGAATTGTGTCTCAGTTCTGGTTCTTGTCGGTTTACTTATGATGGAAGAGCTGTTTGGCAGTGTAATGGACTGCCTCAAAAAGTGGTGGACTCTCCTTTGTTGGTGGTTTTAAAGAAGAAGCTGGATGGCCATCCACCAGCAATTTATTTAAAGCTGTGATTCCTACCTTGCAGGGGGTTGACTAGATGACACTGGGGTCCCTTCCAACTCTGCACTTAATTGACTCTATGAGGCAATAGCTTCGAGGGAGAGAAAAAGGGCGCAGCAGCCTTGGAGGAGACACGGCTCTTTAGAATTAGCCAGTGAGTAGTGAAAAGAATCACGAATACCCAAATTAGGCTAAATGTCTTCAATTTAATTATAATCCAGAATCGATGCAGCTGTATTCTCCTCCAGAAGTGAGCGAAGCATTGATTTTGTAGAGTTTCTCCACTGAATAGAGGTCATTAGCAAGGTTGTCCTTTTCTTATCTGTCTCTTATTTATAGGCCTGTCAAGGTATCTCTTTTTCAATCTGTAATTAGTATAGAGAGTGTGTAATATAGTAGCAACTCAGGTTCATCCAGCAAAATGCACCCAATTGGGAATGCATTGCTTTCCCTTTTTTAATACGTGACAGGAACACGAGTAGGTGCCGATTCTCCTCCCGACCTGATTAGCTTAGTACACGTTTAAGGGCACCGTCTTGGCGCCGGCTAAGTGCGGGAACTGGCAGCTCCCTTGCAAGGGGGATTTTGTTAGCTAAATAAATCTAGAGTTAATTAGCCAAAAATGAGTCATTGCAAAATATTATATCCCAACACCAAATGCTGCTTCAGATTCAGTGGGGAGGGGATGCCCAAAGAACATCAGGCAACAGCTTGGAATCCAGATTGTATCTCAATTCTGGTTGTTGCCAGCTTGGTTGTGATTTTTTTTTAAGAGATGGGATATTGACCAAATTCTTGACACTGTGTGTGTGTGTGTGTGTGTGTGTGTACACACACATTGCTGAGACAGAAGACGAGAAGGATAAAATGAAGAAGTGATGGACATTTTCAAAATCAAAATGTCAAAATAAGGATAAACAAAAGCAGAAGTGAGAGAAACAATGATGGCCGAAAATGAAAGCCACCATTTCACCCTTGTCACTAGCCAAAGCCCAAATATCTGCTTATATGGGAAATACTATATGTCAACCTGGTCCCTACCGTCCACTAGTGGGCGTTTCGGGATTCTAGGTTGGTGGGGGGTGTCTATGGCACAAGCTGAATCCTTCTTCCATCGAGCACTGGTGGGCGGTAAGGAAATTTTACCATCAAGAAAGATGCATTAGTGGGCAGTAGGTATAAAAAGGTTTACTACCCCTGCTATAGCCAAAGGTGTCTTTGGGCATCCCTCTGAACTTCTGGTGGACAGACACTCACAATTAAATCATTTAGACCAGAAGGTTCTGGTGAGGTCCAGGGGCAAAATGTGGCCCTCAGCAATCTTCCCAGGCCACACCCCTCACCAGGCCTGCTTTCCATCATGCCCAACTGAGAGCTAGTGTGGTGTAGTGGTTAAGAGCGGTAGACTCGTAATCTGGTGAACCGGGTTCGCTTCCCCGCTCCTCCACCTGCAGCTGCTGGGTGACCTTGGGCCAGTCACACTTCTCTGAAGTCTCTCGGCCTCACTCACTTCACAGTGTGTTTGTTGTGGACAAGGAAGGGAAAGGAGAATGTTAGCCGCTTTGAGACTCCTTCAGGTAGTGATAAAGCGGGATATCAAATCCAAACTACTACTCCTCCTCCTCCCCTCTTCTTCTTCTTCTTCTTCTTCTTCTTCTTCTTCTTCTTCTTCAACAACTGGTTTTGTTCGGCTGGACTCAGTCCCTGAACTCTGTTGCTCCTTTTTTATTGTTTGGATGGAGGATAGAGGGGAATGTGAGTGCATGCGCCATTCAGGGTTTTGCACAACAATTCAAAACAATGAAACCTGAGTCAATAAGAAGGAAAATGTTCCCCTCGCAGGGCTACAATTTCCAGAGTTTCACAGGAAAAGGAACTGGTTGTTAAACCACTTTGAGAACTCTAGTTCTGTGAGGGGAATGGGAGCCTCCTAACAAATCTTAGTGCCTTTACATTCCACAGATCTTGAAATTTTTTCAAAGGAATGTGGCCTTAGTTAGCTATAATCCAGTACAGTGGTACCTCGGGTTAAGAACTTAATTCGTTCTGGAGGTATGTTCTTAATCTGAAACTGTTCTTAACCTGAGGTACCACTTTAGCTAATGAGGCCTCCTGCTGCCACCGCGCCACCAGAGCACGATTTCTGTTCTCATCCTGAAACAAAGTTCTTAACCCAAGGTACTATTTCTGGGTTAGCGGAGTCTGTAACCTGAAGCGTCTGTAACCTGAAGCGTCTCTAACTTGAGGTACCACTGTATATCTAGGGAAATCCGAGGGGATAAAATGGCGGCCACCTTCTGGCCCTTGCCAAGCAGAGCTCCGAAAAACCCACACCAAAATCTTCAAAATAAAATCGCTTTTAAAAGCACCTGAAGTTACCACTTGCAAAGAGGGTGGCAGATTGTTGTGGGGCGGCACTTTCGTTCAGCCCTAATTTTAACTCGGAGGAAAAAGGTCCCTCGAGTGTCAGAAGTTTGGGAGAGGCTGCCAGAACTGAATGCACTGCGTATACATTGTTCCTTCCTACTTAAACACACGCTGCCTTAAACAGCCCACGTTGTTTCCTATGGACGCCCACGCTCCATTCAGGCTTCTGCACAACAATTCAAAACGTCACAGAAACAATGAAACCCGAGTCAATAAGAAGGCAAATAAATGTAACAAGCTTTGCAAATGTACTGTAAGCAGTTTGGGGGCTCCTGTATAAACAGTCATTTGAATGCTCGGAGGAGCATTGAGAGTAATTATAGTCTCGGAGAAGGCACAATGGAAGCAAGCAAGGAGCGGAGCTCATGAAGAGGAAACAGGGACTCTCCTCTCTTGTTTTCATGCTGGAAATTTCCACGGGGAATTGCCTTGGGCAATGATAGTTAGGGACAAGTGAAATGCCTGGTTTTTTTAAAAATAAAATAAAATACAACAATGTAAGAGCATGGATGGATGGACAGCAGTATCAAAAGCTGCTTTGCACTAGATTAGATTGTGTGGCCACATCTGTACCATACATTTAAAACATTATCATACCACTTTAAACAGCCATGTCCTGTCCCCCCCCAAAGCATCATGGGAACTGTAGTTTGTTAAGGGTTGTTGAGAGACCCTTTATGATAAAGGTAAAGGGATCCCTGGCCATTAGGTCCAGTTGTGGCTGACTCTGGGGTTGCGGCGCTCATCTCGCTTTATTGGCCGAGGGAGCCAGCATACAGCTTCTGGGTCATGTGCCCAGCATGACTAAGCCGCTTCTGGCGAACCAGAGCAGTGCACGGAAATGCCGTTTACCTTCCTGCCGGCGTGGTACCTATTTATCTACTTGCAGTTTGACGTGCTTTCAAACTGCTAGGTTGGCAGGAGCTGGGACCAAGCAACGGGAGCTCACCCCGTCGTGGGGATTCGAACCACCGACCTTCTGATCGTCAAGTCCTAGGCTCTGTGGTTTAACCCACAGCACCCCCCGCGTCCCTCTTATTCCCCTTACAGAGCTACAATTAACAGAGTCCCTTAGGAAGAGGGGTTGAATGTTAAACCAGTCTGAAAATTGTAGCTCTGTGAGGGGAATGTCTTGCCTAGCTGACATCTCCCAAACTGACATTATTAGTGGATGGCTCTGGGAGCTGGAGTTTCACATCTTTTATGCTGTGGCCCCAGATCTCTTGTTGCTTCCCTCTTTTGTAGAACTGAATGTTTTTTTGTTTTTAGAAAAAGGTTTACAAAGGGATCCGGGCATGATGCTAAGCACAGTTGCCAGCAAGTCTCAAGTCACCAAACATTTTATGACACAGCCTCACCATGCATTCAAAGCACTCTTATACCACTTTAAACAGTCATAGGTCCCTGGGAATTGTAGCTTAGTAAGCATTCTCAGAGCCAGAATTTTCAGAGTACCCCAGGAAGAGGGATTGCTTGTTAAACCCAGGGCTTTTTTTTTCAGCTGGAACTCACCGGAACTCAGATCCAGCACCTCTCAGGTGGACGCCATTGCCATTACAAAAGAACAAGCATTCATGGTGAGTTCCAGCACCTCTTTTTCTAGAAAAAATTGCACTGGTTAAACTAGTCTGCAATTGCAGCTCTGCAGGGGGAATGAGAGGCAACTCTCAACACCCTTAAACTGCAGCTCCCAGAATTCTTTGGAGGGAAGCTTTGACTTGTTTGAAGTGGTATAGCAGTGATTTTAATGCATGGTGTATCTACTCTAGGCTTCTCTGTCTGACCGTCAAAACTCTCTCCAGGTCAGACACTCTCTCCTTGGTCAACATTAGCCTTTCTTTGCACCCTGAGTGTTTTTGCCTGGCTGGAATGTGTCCTTGAACCTTGCAAAAGCCCCTTCCTTGTGTGAATGGAGAATATAGAGGAGTACCTAAGCACCAGAATAAAACCTGCTTAGCGGGTAAAGATAAAATGGACATTTGTTGCTTGGACCACTTTTGCCTGTGGCTCTCCCCACTCTGGCACATGACCCATAGGTTACTTAGAAGCAAAGGTAGTCCTTAAGCTGGAAAATTCAGGCTCCTCAATTCAGGTCTACCAACACCACCATGCGGGGGGCTCTCTAGAGTTAACTGCGATAGAATGACAACAACTCTTTAGATTTTGTTCAATGGGAGCTATTGCACTGTCATGGAGTAGCAAATGAGAAGGCTTGTAAGCAGGTGACTCTTGACAGAATGATGTGCAGATAAATATATCAGCAGATGGGAATACATAAACATGGAATTAGAATACAAAAACAGGTGTGACTAATTCTTTCAAACCGAAAAGGATGAATTAATCTGTGTTGCTGCTGTTGTTTTCCCTCTTAATGATGCCGTCATGGTTCAAAAACAAAGCAAACTATTGTCTAGCTGTGTGTAATATTTTGCAATAATTTCTTGGTTCCACCACAGTGGCCTTGATTCATTACTCATTAGTTCTCTGTCCGCAGGCATGCACAAACTTGGTTTGGAAGGCTTCGCCCACACCCTTGCAGTCTGTGTCGAGAAGAAGAGAGAAAAGGTCCAACTAAGGCTGAGCCAAAGCTTCACAGAGATTTTCCACAACTGCTTTTAAGCGGAGTCAGAAAAAATATGACCCTTATTCAGCAGTATTTCTTTTTGGCACACCTTCCAAGATGTCTGCGTTGCTTTTGATATTGTTCTTAGTGGGAGCTGCCTTGCATGCTGAAGACCACAGGTTCAATATTTGGTATCTCCAGTGTTCTGAACCACAGTAGTTTGATGCAAAGATACCAAAGAAGGATGTTAAAAATGTTAAAAAGATGCTTAGATCTCATGCTTTATTAAAGAAAGGTGTAAACTTACAACACAGCACGCAGAGCCTCACCTCTAGACACCACAACAGTGAGAAGTCGTCATGACTTCTCTGCACCCAAGCAAATGCTCATATAGTCTTTATACTCAAAGCAACATTCTTCTTCTACTTATTCTCCTTCTTCTTCGTCTTCTTCTTCATCATCATCATCATCATTGGATTTCTACACACCCCTATACCCGGAGGTCTCAGGGCAGTTCACAAACAAAATCATAATATATAAATATACAAAATCAAATTAAAAACAATAACGCAATACCCCCAAAAAAAGAGCCACATTCTAAAAGAGGATGTCAATAAGATCAACCAAAGGCCTGGTTAAAAGGGAATGTTTTTGCCTGGCGCCTAAAGGTATATAATGAAGGCACCAGGCGAATTTCCCTGGGGACAGCATTCCACAGATGGGGAGCCACTGCAGAGAAGGCCCCGCTCTCATGTTGCCACCCTCTGGACCTCTCAAGGAGGAGGCACACGAAGGAGGGCCTCAGAAGATGATCTCAGGGTCCGGGTAGGTTCATATGGAAAGAGGCAGTCCTTGAGGTATTGACCAGGACTTCTCATCTCTTCACCTGACCAGATGAGGGCATAGGTAGCACATACCCAAATCTTACATATGTGAATATAAACATATATGAGCTCATTATTACAACTACTGCCAATTAATTGTGGAGTTATCTTGAATGTCAAGATGGTGTTTGCAAAGCTTCCCAAACAGTTCACCTTTCGTTCAACTAATCCAGGTAGGGTTGGTTGATCTTGGAGAGCTGATGTTAGTGCAGACAAGACTGAGCTAGATGGACCAAGGCACCTCCCTAAGTCGGCACCTGTCAGGGATTGTACTGAAGAGGAGGGGGAATGGTGGAGGTCTTCCCCCACCTTCTCCTGTAGCTTCCAGAGGGGAGGAAAGCAGACTCGAATTACAGCAGGGCTTTGAGGAAGATAGCAGCTCAGAGACAGGTGAACAGCAGAGTTATGCTGTGTTAGGAGGAGGAGAGAAGGCAGAGCAGCTAGCTGACACATCACTGGACAGCATACCCAACCCCCCTTCTCCCAAAATATGCTGTTTGTTAAGGGTGCAAGAACAAAGAGCCCAGAGACAATTGTCCAACGACAGATGCCGTAGAAGCAGGTGTTGATGCTAGAGAGGGAAGGGGGAGGAGCTCAGTGCGAGCAACACCATTATGGAGGAATGACCGGAATTCTTTGTCTTTTACCGTGGTGACTGAATAAATCATATGTAAGAACTTTCTTGTTTCCTCCCTGCCTCTTGGTGCCATCGGGGGGAGGGGGAGCATCCTTCAAGCCTGACAGCACCAAAGAGGGTTAAAAAAAACCAAGAACATTCACACAGTCAAAGCTTTTTTGTTGTTCCGCCTGGCCTTTGGCTTGGAATCCACTTGATCCCCTCCCCCTCTTTCCTTTTTCCTTTCTTCTTCTGTGATGGAACTCCTATTTGGGGACTTCCCTGGCTTTTTTCTGGCCCATGTAGGACCAGTCTGGATAGGTGGCCTTGGTGAAGATTTGACCTTTTCATCCCCAAAAAGTTTTTGATTTGAGTTTCTACTGAATTGAGGCTGCATTTTAATGTTGTATTTTCATCTTGTTTTTAAGTTGTTTTTATACCTGGTGTTAGCCGCCTGGAACCCGGTCTTGGCTGGGGAGGGCGGGGTATAAATACAACTACTACTACTACTTCTTCTTCTTCTTCTTCATTTCAGGAAACCATCTGAAACTACTGAAATCTCTCCAATTGAAATGGGCGGTGTTAAATCTATAAATGATTACTAGTCAGTAGTGGTGCCCTTCTCCCTCCACTGTCGGAGACAGCATGCTGGGAATCACAAGTGGGGAGAGCACTGTCATAGTCAGGTCCTGCTTGGGGGTTTTTCCATAGGCATCTTTTCTTTGGCCACTGTGAGAACTCTGGACCAGATGGTCCTTTTGCACAGCTCTTCTTAGATTCTTACTGAAGAATATTCTGCTCAATCTTAAGATTTCCTTTTTAAAAAAAAAGTCACCTCCTATACAAGTGCACCACATTGACAACTTCCACAGAGCCATGTGCAAGCAGATCGTTATTTTGATGCTCAAGTGCGGAGACCTTAGCTGAACTGCCTTTGCATGCTGTCGACAGCCTGTGATAGCACATATCATTGTCTCTGTGGCGTTCGTCATATTCGTATGGCCTGTGAGTCATGGGATAAGTGAAGGTCACGAATGGTGCTTGGAATGGCCTTTCTTGTCTTTTAGAACAATACCAAGGTGCCTTAAATGACCCCTGGTGCAAAGGGATGGTGGAAGGGATCACTTTGCCAAGTGCTTGTGTACCCAGAGGGTACCTGGAGGGGTATTAGAACTTACGGGGTGTATGCATGTACAGTGCCTGTAAACCTCCCTACATGTGTTCTTCGGTTCCAAAAGCCCAAGGCACATTAGAGAAGATTCGTCATATTGACCTGGAAAGAAATAAACCAAGGGCAAAGCTCCGGAGTACGTAGAAAAGACACACGAAGAATCAAAACACATACAGAGTGAAGCAGTGCTTCTCCCTGAGTCTACCGAGGAGGGCGCAACTCCAAAGTAGCATTGATGGAAGAGATGACTAAAGAAACTTTTAGCGGTCAGGAAAGATCATTTCCAGATCACAGGCTGACAAGGAGTGCCCTGTCGGTTCTTTGGATATGCGTGCAACCCGGCACATTGCCCCAGGTTGCAAATGTGCATCGCTGTGGTGTTGTGACAAAGCTGTCAATGGCCTTGTGAGATCTAAGCTGCTTGTAGTGTCACCACAGACTAAAAGAATGACCCACTTTTTAATACAAAAAAATTACCTTTCTCACCACAAGCTACGGATTGGCCTTAGTAGGCCAATCTCCATTTCATGTTACACAAAAAAGTCTATTCCATCCTGTTTTCTGTGATTTTTTTTCATAAAAAAAGGGAAGGGGGGGTGTCACATTTAAATTGGAGGTATTTTTTTAAAATATATTCACCTCAAATACAATTTATGTGTACGTGTTTACACATTTCATATGCATCCCCCCCCAAAATGCATTTTAATGTTTTTAATGTATTTCTCCCTAAAATTCTCTCTCTCTCTCTCTCTCTCTCTCTCTCTCTCTCTCTCTCTCTCACACACACACACACACACACATTATTTACATGAACTACAAAAGAATATTCAGTGTCTCTTTTTTGTTGTTATTCAGCTTATAAAGTCTTTTGGTTACATTCAATGTAAGACAATATGGTATCCAGAGGTTTTTGTACTCATTTTCTCCATAAAATATGCTTTTCTGTACAGTTTCCCCATAAAATGTACAGTTTTCTATTCATTGTTATAGCTGAAATTGCACCATAACATTCAGAGAAATGTAGCAATCTGATTGTCTCAATTCCAATTAGCGTATACCTCCAGGAACTGCAGATTAGGGCAGTTCACCCTAAAATGCAGGCGGAATGAAATTGCCTTCCAGCAGCTACCCTTTAGTGCAGACAGGGGAAACCTTTGGTCCTCCAATTTAACTGAACTACAACTCCCATCAGCCCTAGCAAGCATGGCCAATGGCTAGGGATGACTGGGGTTGTAGTTCAGCAACACCTGGAGGGCCAAGGGTTGCTCACACCTGCTTTAGTCCTCCCAGATGCTTGATAAATGTTTATCCATAAGCGGATCCCACAGACATGGGAGAATGCCTAAATAATATATTCATAAGGGAGGGGGTTCTATTTGGGTTGGGGGGTCCGCAGATTTGGCATTTCCTTTTCTCCCTGCTTCCCACTAAGGCATGCGTAGACAAACTAAGGCCCAGGGCAATGGATCCGGCCCAATCGCCTTCTAAATCCAGCCAGCGGACAGTCCGGGAATCAGCGTGTTTTACATGAGTAGAATGTGCCCTTTTATTTAAAATGCATCTCTGGGTTATTTGTGGGGCATAGGAATTGGTTCATTATTATTATTATTATTCAAAATATAATCTGGTCCCCCACAAAGTCTGAGGGACAGTGGACCAACCCCCTACTGAAAAAGTTTGCTGACTCCTGCATTAAGATATCATTGCGGCAGATAAAAAAGCCAATGCAATTCTGGGCTGCATCAATAGGAGTATAGCATCTAGATCAAGGGAAGTAATAGTGCCACTGTATTCTGCTCTGGTCAGACCTCACCTGGATTACTGTGTCCAGTTCTGGGCACCACAGTTCAAGAAGGACACTGACAAACTGGAACGTGTCCAGAGGAGGGCAACCAAAATGGTCAAAGGCCTGGAAACGATGCCTTATGAGGCATCCTCTGTTTCTGGCCCTCAGGACTCACCCCCACTTACAACACCTCCTCAACCACACCTCTTCAACCCCAAGCCACACCCTACTTTGCACCTTTCCTTAAGTGTCTTGAATGTGTCCTTGGGCTCTGACAATGCCTCTTGCTTTCCTGGATGAGTAATAGATAGGGTTGTAACTAACTTACTATAGCAACGTAAAATTTAAGAACAGCCCTGCTAGATTGGCCAGTTGCCCATTTAGTCCAGCATCCTATTCTCACAGTGGCCAACCAGTTGCTCAAAGGCAAGAGATCGGAAGAAGGAAAGGAGTGCAACGTTTGTTTTACTAAGTAGCCACCGAATGACAGAGACAAACTTCAGATGAATGTATCCCATTAGTAAAAACAAAACAAAGCAAAAAGTTCTGAGAGCCATTCGGCTGGAAGAGTTATCCAGATGTTTGTCTGTGACGACAGTTACACAGAAAATGCTCCGGCAGATGGGATCGAAGTGTGTTTCTAGGTGTGATGGGACCAATTAAAGTGGTTGTGGAGGCCTGGAAACACCTTCCTGGATGCAGTTGTTTTATTTCAGCTGTTGACCAAAAGAGCTGATCAGATTTCTGGTTGGAAATCAGAGATTCTCATTTTGCTGTATTGTACACATTGTTGAAGTGTCCCTTATCTAGCTGTCTTCTGTCTCCATGTTTCCACATCCATTTCCATTTTTAAAAAAGGCCTCATGAAAATTGATCACCATTTTGGTGTGAATTTCTCCAAACATAACACATTTTGTACGCCATTCTCCTGAACGAGATAGTATTATTATTATTATTATTATTATTATTATTATTATTATTATTATTATTATTATTATTTTCACATAAATACGCTCCAGCTCATAACAGAGAGCCTTTCATAATGGAAGCTTCTGAGCAGTTTTCAGAAAGGACCCCAGGTTTCTGAACCCCACATTGCAGTAACCTTGGGGTGGGGGAGGCGCAGGATATTTGCGACATCACCAATCTCAGGTGCCAGCCCTTCTCTCCCAAACTTGACTTGTCAAGAGCCAGCAACTACAGGTTTGAGCCGAACCACATTAACTCAGCAGGATCCTGCCTGTCATAATATTGAAACGATGTCTGCCTGTTTCCTCCTGCTCAAACATAATGGCTGCACATTTCCACTCTCATCGCAAAGAAGCGTTACTCTGCCAAGAGCAGTGAAAAACGTAACACCCGATTATTGTCAAACAGCAACGTCTCACAGGGAGAAGCACTTGAGCATCTCAGATCGGCAAGAGTGGAAACATGCGTTTATCTACTACAAAGGGTGGGGTACCTGATCCAGTCAATGGGCCATGTCCTTATCCTCATGGGCCAAGAGTTCGTAGGCTGGCAGGAAGGTTCCCATGCCGATCTACTGTATGCTATTCCAGGATAGAGTAATAACATGGGAAGAGGCTACCGAATCAGGTCAGAGGTCCATCTAGTCCTCTTTTCACAGTGGTCAACCAGATGGAAAAAAACAAGGTTGTAAAGACTGTGGAGAGAATAATTGGGTGCACTCTTCCCACCTTGGATCAAATCTATGCTTCCAGGTGCCATAAGAAAGCTGCAGAGATAGTGCAGGATAGTGCACCCCCTGGAAATGATCTCTTTCAGCCTCTGCCTTCTGGAAGAAGGCACAGGGTTATAAAGACTAGGACTAGCTGCCTAAGAAACAGTTTCTATCCAAATGCGATTTTGGTTTTAAACGCAGTGTAAGGTCATCTCTATGTGAGTATATTGTATTCAATTATGGGGTAGCAGTAGCAGAGTTTTTAGGGGCTAACCACGCTGGGATAGTTGGGATAGCAGGCTTGTTGGTTTTTGAATGTCTGATGTAGATTTTTTCAATTTCGTTGTTCTGTATGGGGCAATGACAATAAAGATGATCGTATCGTATCATATCATATCGTATCGTATGCTTGCGGGAATCCTTCAAGCAGGACACACTCTCCCCTTCTACGGTCTCTCGCAACAGGTATTCATAAGCCTTACTGCCCCCAAATAGACTGAGTACGCCAGAGTACTACTAGACAAGAGTGCGACAGGGTTGCACAGCTAATTCAGATCAAACTATAATACTCTGAAAACTAAATCCTGCCTCCTGTTCCTCTTGTCAGCTGCCAGCTGCAACTCCCCCCCCCCCAAAAAAAGAGGGAAAATGTTTGTTTTACATCTACACACGGCATGTTGACACTTCATCACGATTCCAGGGAGCGGTATGCTTAAGAGACAACATTATACATCAGACCAGCATAAAACATGGCCAATTATGCAGATGTCTCCCCACCTTTGTTTCTGAATGGAAAGGAAGATTGATTGCAGATGCATCACATACATGGAGACAGTTATGCAGAAGGCTATTTCCATTGCTAATGTACCCCCACTAGTGTTGTTTGCATTGATGGAAGTGTGGGGGGGGGAGGATGTTTGTATACTTTGGCCTAGAAAATTGGCCTAGAAAATTGAACGCTCTGGCAAACATGAGGGAATTAACGCATCCTGCCTGTAATCTAATTTTAATTGAAGCATTAGCCACATTTGGGCATTCTAATCCCCCATGTGTTTAGAAGCATGTGAGGGAGAGTGGGGACAAGCGCATCAGCTCCACATTACTCGCCTCCTCACCCTCCGTCAGTTGAGGGCAAAATTCTGCAGCAAAAGGCTACTCTCCAGGCGTAGCCAATGTGATGCCTTCCAGATGTTTTTGGACTTCACCTCCCATGAGTCTCAGCCAGCATGGCTGAGTTGTAGACCAACAAGATGTGGAGGGCACCAAGTTGGTTGGCCCTGATTTGGAACTCTAGAAAGTCAGGATTCTATATTGTGCAGAAAGCCTTCATGAGAACTTCAGAACTTACCATATTTTTCGCTCCATAAGACGCACCTAGTTTTTAGAGGAGGAAAGGGGGAAAGCCCCGTTTTTGGGGGGATCAGCTTACAGTTGTGCAGCTTCTTTTGCAAAAGAGAAAAGCCCCATTTTTTATGATCAGCTCAAAGTTGTGCAGCTTCTTTTGCAAAGGGGAAAGACCCCGTTTTTTTCGACGATCAGCTCAAAGTTGCCGAGCTTACTTTGCAAAGGGGAAAAAAAATTCCTTCCAGTAGCACCTTAAAGACCAACTAAGTTAGTTCTTGGTATGAGCTTTCGTGTGCATGCACACTTCTTCAGATACCTTAGGTTGATGGACTTCCATTTCATGCGGCTCAATGTGGTGCCTTCCATGGTTCCAGTTACAGATAGGTAGCCGTGTTGGTCTGCCATAGTCAAAATAAAAAAAATCCTTCCAGTAGCACCTTAAAGACCAATTAAGTTAGTTCTTGGTATGAGCTTTCGTGTGCATGCACACTTCTTCAGATGCAAAGGGGAAACATCGTGTTTTTATGGGGTTCAACTCACAGTTCTGCAGCTTCTTTAGGAAAGGAAAGGGAGCCATTTTCTATAGTTTCCAGACAGATAATCTAATCAGCCAGTCACATGTCACCGGGGGAACAAACAGCCTTCGTCTGCAGAACATTCAACAATGGAGGCTTGGGCGAGGGGCCGGGGCCGGAAAGGGAGCCAGCGATCGACCACACATTCGCTCCATAAGACGCACACACATTTCCCCTTACTTTTGAGGAGGAAAAAAGTGTGTCTTATGGAGCAAAAAATACAGGATCTCTCCAACTTGAATAAGGAGATTGGAAATGGCTGTGAGTTGGAATGTCTGAGTAGGAATCCATTACTAATAATTTGGGCCTACTTAAGAACACAAGAGGGATGCAGGTGGTGCTGTGGTCTAAACCACACAGCCCAGGGCTTGCTGATCAGAAGGTCGGTGGTTCGAATCCCTGCGACGGGGTGAGCTCCCGTTGCTCAGTCCCTGCTCCTGCCACCCTAGCAGTTCGAAGGCACGTCAAAGTGCAAGTAGATGAATAGGTACCACTTCAGCGGGAAGGTAAACAGTGTTTCCGTGTGCTGCTCTGGTTCACCAGAAGCGGCTTAGTCATGCTGGCCACATGACCTGGAAGCTGTATGCCAGCTCCCTCGTTTGCAACTGGATCTAACGGTCAGGGGTCCCTTTACCTTTACCTTTAAGAACACAAGAACTTAAGTACCAAAAGAGTCCTGCTGGTTCAGGCATGAGGTCCATCTAATCTAGGACTCTGTTCTCATAGTGCCCAACCAGATGCTCCTGGGAACTCACAAGCAAAGGAAAATCATTTACTGTATGTCTTGGGCAATTCATTTTAGCTGGAAACCTACTGGCTGCAGCAAAAAATAAATCAAATTTAGCCAAACCTTGATTTCAGTGGAAGACATGGTGTTGCTGCTAACATATCTCTGTGTCAAATATTCTCCCTCCAGTTCCAACTAAAGGTATAGTGAAATTCACTGTGTGATGCGCTGTCTTTGTGCAGTATAGATTCCCTTCCTTTGCATCATTGGGTGCCTTTCACGGGGGAAACAAAGTAACTGAGTGAGTGATCATGCCAACGGAAGGCTGAGGGAGAATCAAGATTTGTGAAGGATTGGAGTAGCAGCCCCATGTCTCTAAAATGCCTAGTTCTGCCTGAAGACAGCTATGCCTGCATTATTCCTAAGGAATGCTCAGAATGCAGAATGAGACAATGCATCACACTCAGATGACATTGTTATCCTTTGATGAGAGTGTATGTGCTCATAGACATCAAAGCTGGTCTACATTTTGAAAGATAAGGCCATCTTCTGTTTCACAAACTTTACAGTAGGGCTGACATAGTTGTTTACAAAACAAAGTGGAGCATGTCAAAGTAGTGGCTCTATTCGGTTTCTGTGGGCTTGCCTGGCAGTAGCCAGGGCTACTGGGAACCATAGGAAATATACAGATCCCATGACTCCTTAACCCATATTAATTATATTATTATTATTATTATTATTATTATTATTATTATTAATTTATTTATTTGTACCCCGCCCATCTGGCTGGGTTTCCCCAGCCACTCTGGGCGGCTACCAACAAAGATTAAAAATATGCTACATTAAAATGTCACACATTAAAAACTTCCCTAAACTTCCCTAGACACTGCTGTGACTATGTACACAGTCGAATATCCTGGTGAAAAAAATTGGGACGCAAGCCCTACCTTCCCTCATCAAATTTTCCCCTTGAAGGGGTGAATTTGTGTCTGTCCCCCTTAACACACACACGCCCTACCCTGTCTAGACCACCACCCCTAGCCATTTTTATCTCTTCCACACTGCAGCCAACTTTGGCAGAGCTTCTTGCCCCCAGCACCAAGTCCCCTTTGCCAGTGCTACCCATCTGCTTGCTCGCTCCCCTTTCCCAGCTGCCAAGCACCCTGCTTGGCCCCAGCCCCATCTTCCTCCCCGATTCCTCCACCCCTCACCTGCCCCACCCACTCTCTAGTGAATGCACCTGGTCACCCACCCACCTCCTCCCTTACCAAGTTCCCAATGCCCCGCTTAGTACACCCACCTCCCAGCCCTCCCAGCTGCCCTTACCTCTGGAAGACCTCCTCCCATTTCCCTCCCATCACATTCCAGCTACAGCCCCGTGGTCTGCCCACCTCCACCCCATGCCCATTTTGGGGGGGCCTCTTCCCAAGCTTTCCTTACCATGATGGCTTCACCACCATCCTCCTCACAGGCGCTGTCACCCTCTGCAATGCCCACATCCCTGCCTTCCTGCCTGCCTGCCACCATCACCACACACCAACTCCCCACCCACAGACCTCCACAGTAACCATAGAGGGGGAAAGTGAAATGTGGAGCTGCATGCCTGCTTTGGCACATGTTGACCAGAGGCAAGGAAGGATAAGTCTTTGTTGCTATTGGTCATGTCTTCTGGCTCGCACGAGAGTGCAGGAACAAAAACTGGGACATTTCCAATCAGAAGCCAGGAATGGCTTTTGTAAATCCGGAATTTCCCACTCAAAGCAGGGTGGTATGACAGCAGCATTCAGTGTGCCCTAAGCCACGTGACCTTCTAATTAATGGAGTTATATTTCTAATACGGTGGCACAATGGTTCTCAAATTTAATCCATTCCAGGACCGAAACTGTTCGAAAACCAAGGTGTGGCTTCCAATTGGCTGCAGGAGCTTCCTGCACTCAAGCAGAAGCTGCGTCAGACATTCAGCTTCCGAAAAACATTCGCAAACTGGAACACTTACTTCCATGTTTGTGGCATTCAGGAGCCAATTTGTTCGACAACTAAGCCGTTCAGGAACCAAGGTACCACTGTACTTCCTTATTGCCCTGGGCATAGTTATACAGTTAGCATCCAAGTCCCTGCAGAAGCCTCATTGTTGTTGTATATGAATGAGTTCCATTGGATCTCAGCTTAATCGCAAGGGTTCTGGGCTTAATTCTAAATGAATCAAGGGGTGGAAATCCAGGGCTATGCACCCCTTGATTTAGGCCAACTTGGGGACCACTCTCCCCATCCCAGAGCACCCAACACTTTGCAGGAATAAATCTTCCGCTTGTCAGTTGGTGAGTGGAAGATTCAATCCTGCTGGGGTCTGTTTCCCCAGTGAGTTCCATTCATGGAGCAGACTGGCAAAGCAGACCCGTACAGCCTTCATGGCTAATGCCCACCAGTTGGCAGCCCTGGATCAGTCCAGCTGGCCTCACCCAAACTGGGCTAATTCAAGGCTCTCTCAACCTGACTTAGCCCATGCCCAGATCTCCTTGAACTTGGCCCAACGCAATTCAGGATTCCATCAAATTGCCTGCACAGCCTATCAAAACCCAGTGTCAGAACCCCACATTCTCAGGAACCTTCCCATCTTTGCTTAGTACAGATCAGAGCGGCTAAGCCAGAGATGAAGAGAGGAGAAGAGTTTGCTCTTACCATATCCCTAAGCTATTTATTGGGTCAATTTTTATTTCAGTGACGCTGATTAGATGTGGCATCTGCAAAAGGGTCAAAGCAGGTTACACACTCGCATTTCTGTTGTCAGTCAGTGGCCACTGTGGATATCCACATTTTGGGATGGAGGGAGGGGAAACCCTGCCATGAGTGACTATCTGAAATGGCCCCCTTGCTAGTTATATAAACAGAAGGGATGAGGTAAGGAAAAAATATATATCACACGAGAAGAAAAATCAAACGAGCTGCTGTCAAACGATCAATGCCGCGAAAGTGCCACTTTAAAAAATGAGACACAATGGAAATATGAATAATTGAATGAAACTCCTGGCTTTTCTTTATTGCTGGAACTGCGTTGCTTTGTCTGATGGTCCCTCGGGCCTGTGCTAGTGAAAACACTGTCACATAATGTTTCCCTGTTTCTATGAGCTGCCTACAGAAGCAAGAACATATTCATCTTTGTTGTCATAAACACAGTCTTGAAAGTACCCAAAAGTGAGCGCTTGTCTCCTTGATGCAGCTCAGTTTTGGGTAGCTGAAGGCTCGTGGGGTAATCCTGAAGAGCAGGAACAAAAGGAGCAGGACATAGGATTGGAAAGGGCAAGGAGGGAGGAAAAGTCATCAAAAAAAATATAGGGTTGTAGCCAACCTTAGTCCTATCTGCACTATACATTTGAAGCAGTGCCATCCCACTTTGAACAGTCATGGCTTCCCCCAAAGAATCCTGGGAACTGTGGTTTGCTAAGGGTGCTGAGCACTGATGGGAGACTAGGGTTGCCACACGGCCAGTCTCTAGGCTGGCCTGGCCCCAGTGCTGTATTTACATATAAACTAAACAAGCTATAGTTTAGGGCAGGGGTCAGCAAACTTTTTCAGCAGGGGGCCGGTCCACTGTCCCTCAGACCTTGTGGGGGGCCAGACAATATTTTGAAGGGGAAAAAATGAACGAATTCCAATGCCCCACAAATAACCCAGAGATGCATTTTAAATAAAAGGACACATTCTACTCATGTAAAAACATGCTGATTCCCAGACCGACCGCGGACCGGATTTAGAAGGCAATTGGGCCTTAGTTTGCCTTCCCATGCCCTAGAGGAAAATTGGGGTAGACATAGAAAGGGGGAGGATTCCATCCAGTTTCTGCTCAATGAAATGGTTGCTGTGACATTATTTAGAAACACCTGTACAAGAGAATTTCTAACATTTGACCTTTGCCCAGGACTAAGGAACCTGTAGCTGCCCAGCTGGTCTACATTTGGAGAAAGGGTCCTTCAATCCCCAAGAGGCTCCCTGTTTGAAACCCTGGAAAGCCACTGCAGTTGGTTAGAGCGTGGGGCTGATAATGCCAAGGTTGCAGGTTCAGTCCCCGTATGGGACAGCTGCATATTCCTGCATTGCAGGGGGTTGAACTTAAATGATCTTCAGGGTTTCTCCCAACTCTACAATTCTATGATCTTTTTGGTGTCTATCAAAGACCTTCCTTTTCAAACAAGCCAGTCTATATAGACAATGCTGCGTAGGTGGTTCAGTAAGTCTGACTCAGTATAATATATATATATATTATTACAATTTAATATTCCACACATTTATCATATAAAAGAAAAATAATTAAAGAATCCAAATATCCCCACCACCACCCCATGACTTCCCTCAACTTCCCCTTCCGGTTCTTTAAATATTCACAACTTCTGCTTAATTTGTTTTTCCTTACTTTGTTAATATTTAGTTGAAAACTCTTGTATTCTTATCATTATTATTTTTTACCAAATTTTCTTTCCAATTATGTCTTACAGTTAATTAATATCCAGATTGTTATTTCTTAACCTTTACATTTGTTTTCTTAGTTGTAAGTGTTTCTTCAAACCCTACTAATGAGTCCAATTCTTTACAATGTTTCTGTAAACACAACATAAACGGATCCCAATCTTCTTTTTAAACAGTATAAGGCAGTTTTGTGTATCGCTTATATTGGTTTGTGTCCTTTGACTATTATTATTTTTTAAAAAAAAATGCTTTAAAAAACCACATCTTGTTACAAACATGCTGAAAAATTGCCTCCTTTCATAAGGCACACAAAGATTATTGAAGAGAGAGGGGGGGAATCTTGTATTAAAGATTTGCAAGAATCCAGGGTACAACTTAATGTTTCCACCAAGCTCTTCTCTCGGCAGCTATACCTCTCGCTGCTTGGTCTAACAAATGAAATACTGGAAAAGACCATTTATATCAATGAATGAATTTTGGAAAACATATCTATATTTCAAAGATGCAGCCCTGCTTGAAGCTGCATGAATCAAGAATATGGGACAATTATCCAATATGGCGTTTTCACTAACGACGATCCATCTGCCTTTATAATAATCACTTCCACTTGACATATAGTTTTATGGGGGGGGGGTTGTTGTTGCTGTTCGGGATAGGCCAGTAAGCAATCTTAGAAGGGAGCTTCCAAGTGTGTTTGGCTAAACAGGCTCAGAAACCTTAAGAAAAGTATTTGTCTTAACAGAATTTGCATACTTCTTCACTGTAAGAACCTCTAAATGGTTTACATAAGATGCACATGAAAAATGCACATGAAAAATGAAACCCATAGGTTAGAAGCAAGGTGACCTAAAATAAATACAAATAAAATCAGAAGGTAAAAATAAACAGTATTTATTTTAAAATGCATATTAAAATGTGTGTCGGTTATACATGTCTGGGTAGGCTTGCTACAAGAAGGAAATGGTTATAAGGCACCCAAAATGCATCTGCCTAAGTTGCAGAGTTTAAGTACTTCTATGCTGAAAGATCAAGTTCTTACAAATGGACATTATGCAGCACTTGTAAATATGTCAACAAAAGAAGAGTCTTTCTGGAGCAGGTCCAGGGTTGCTTCCCGCCCCCAATGCCATATAAAATCTGTCCCCACTGCTATTTAACATCTATATGAAGCCATTGGGAGCAGCCATGAGGAGTTCTGGAGCACAGAGCCAACAATACAGTGATGACACACAGCTCTGCTTCTCCACAACATCTGTATCAGGAGAGTCTGTGCAAGCCCTGCTGGTGGCGAGAAAAAATAGGTATGTAGAAAGGAGATTTCCAGGATGCTAAGATCCAAGTTTGGGGCATGTACTCTGGTGAGAGAACCCTAGCAGAGGTTGAAAACCACCAAATATGCAGCAAAGCAAAGCATGGAAATATAGCCCATTGGACCTTTAAAATTTGCCCTTCTGTGTTCCTGCCAAAGTTTCCCTCTTCCTCTCCTGTAGAAAAAGACCACGGTTGGTAAATTTAGGATGGTTTACTTACAAACTCTCCAAAAGTCAGATTCATGTACTTTTCCCACACAGCATTCAGAAAAAGTTGCACAGGCGGTAAAACTTTGCTTAGTTCCAGTCGAGAATGTTCCTAAATTATTGGTCTAGGAACTGAAGAATGGCTTATAAGAGCCGTGTGGTATGAAGAAGAAGAAGAAGAAGAGTTTGGATTTGATATCCCGCCTTTCACTCCCCTTCAGGAGTCTCAAAGCGGCTAACATTCTCCTTTCCCTTCCTCCCCCACAACAAACACTCTGTGAGGTGAGTGGGGCTGAGAGACTTCAGAGAAGTGTGACTGGCCCAAGGTCACCCAGCAGCTGCATGTGGAGGAGCGGAGACACGAACCCGGTTTCCCAGATTACGTGACTACCGCTCTTAACCACTACAACCATACTGGCTCTATGAGCTGCAGCAACCGGCTCAAAACCTCTTCACACACTGGGTTCCTCAGATAGACTAAGAGAAAACAAAGGCTTGATTACCTCATTCCTCCCAAGGTGAGCTAAACCTGGCAGGGCAGCTTACTCTTCGGCAGTAATCCCTTCTTGAATCTATTAGACTTAAGCATGTTGGTTATATGAGGGGGAATATCACACAAGTCCTGGATCAATGTCTTAATGCAGTGAAGGGCTGAATGAGGTCCAAGAAACTGGATTTGGATTCTGGGAAGATGAAGGCTTTGTGGGTAGGTGGCTTCCATCTCTAGAAGATAGGCCAGCTCTCTGTTCTGGGTGGAGTTGCACTCCCTCTTAAGGAACAGGTAGATAGCTTTGGTGCACTCCTGGGTACATCTTTGTCATTAGAGGCCCACATGACATCTGTGGCAAAAAAATAAATAAATCCTTTTACCAGCCTTATGTAGTACAGTCATACCTTGGTTCTCAAACGATTTGGTACTCAAACAACTTGGAACCCAAATACTCCAAACCCAAAAGTAAGCGTTCTGGTTTGTGAACTTTTTTCGGAAGCCGAACATGCTCCGTTTTGAGTGTTATGCTTCCGATTTGAGTGCCACACTTCCGTTTTGAGTGTTACACTGAGGCCTGTCTGGTTTTGCTATTTATTTTGCGTTTTTGTTTTTGTGGCTCTTTTTGTTTTGTTTTTGTGACTGTGTGGAACCCAGTTCAGCTACTGGTGGATCGATTGTGTGATTGCAGTACATTGTTTATTACTTTAATTTTATGGATCAACAGTCTTGTTGGATAGTAAAATTCATGTTAAATTGCTATTTCAGGCGTTGTTTTTAAAAGTTTGGATCGGATTAATCCATTTTGCCTTACTTTCTATGGGAAAGCACGCCTTGGTTTTGGAACACTTTGGTTTTGGAACAGACTTCCAGGAATGGATTAAGTTTGAGAACCAAGGTATCACTACACACCAGCTATGCACAGATCTGGAAGGGGAGAACTTGACCACTGTAGTCTATGCATTAGTAACCTCAAGTCTGGATTGCTGCAATGTGCTCTATGTGGGGATGTTCTTAGGTCTCATCTGGAAACTTCAGCAAGTGCAATATGCAGCAGCTAAACTGCTGGTGGGGGCAGATGGCCCACAGCATGTGACACCTCTGCTAACACTATCTTGGAGTGTGCTACCTGCAAGCCCCAGTTAAAGGGCCCCATCGGGGGCGAACAGCGGCCTTTTGATTACTTGGACTGCCAGGGCGAAACAGGTGCAAAACGCTGGCACCCTGCCGTCTACAACTTCATTGCCTACAACTTTATTAACATCTATCTACAATCCTACTAGCACCTCTCAGTACTGTGAATATCACTGAACTTACCTTACGTTGGTATCTTCATGAACTTATCCAAAAGACTGAGTTAAGCATTTGAAAAATCTATTGAAACCAGACCTTATAAGTTCATTTTAGACTGGGTAGTTCTCAAGTCTTTGTGGCTTTGTTTAATGTTTTGTATTTCTCTCAGAAATAAAGCATGTATAATTATTGTCCTGTGTATATTAGTCGCCAACGTGTTGCATGAGTCGCACTATCAGCAGCACAGGTTGCATTAAAACATCTACAGGGTCTGTTCATATGCTGCTGGGACAGGTTCAAGCTGCTTCTGGTGGTATACAAAGCCCTGAACCAACTGGGCTCAGGAAACCTTAAGGACCTCCTGAGTTCTTATATCCAAGCCCAATCACCGAGACCATCTGGAGGATCTTGTCCTCCATGTTACAGAAGCCCAACTGGCCTGAACTAGAAGATGGGCATTCGGCTGAATGCTCTTCTATCAGAGATGGGGCAGGAGTCCTTGCTTTTGACCTCTTGAAGACTCTTTGATGTCAACAGGCCTATGTAGTTCTTTAGAATTTTCTTGAGTAGGCCGTCCTTATATTGATCTGTGTTTTTTAATGTTATTTTATATTACGGAGCACCACCCTGATACGGTCACACCTCGGGTTGAATGTGCTTCAGGTTGAGCGCTTTCAGGTTGCGCTCCGCGGCAACCCAGAAGTAACGGAGCATGTTACTTCTGGGTTTCGCCGCTTGCACATGCGCAGACGCTCAAAATGACGTCACGGGCATGCACGGAAGCGGCAAAACGTGACCCGCGCACACGCAGATGCTCTGTCACGTCTTATGTTCTGTTCAGGATGTGAACGGGGCTCCGGAACGCATCCCGTTCACATCCCGAGGTACCACTGTATTTTATGAGAATGCAATAACATAAGAAGAGTCCAATGACCCATCTAGTCCAGGATCCTGTTCTCACAGAGGCCAGCCAGACGCCTGTGGGAAGCCTTAAAGCAGGACCCAGGCACAGCTGCCCTCTGCCCTCCTGCAGTTTCCAGCAATTGGCATTCCCAAGCATACTGCTGCTGACTCGGCAGGGCAGGGGCCGAGTATGTACATACTTTTATTAACAAAATTAAATATATCAATCCGTGGTGTCTTATGTTGGCTCTGTGTTACAGTTTTAGAACAAAGAATTACGAGGGTGGCAAAAAAGGGGGGGGACACCCAACCTCACAGATTTGAAAATTTGACTCTGAATCACTCCCCCCCCTTTTTAACAGCTGAAACCGCAAGCAAACCATTTTGCAAATGAGCCTCTGACTGATAATTATTCACAGAAATTAAGGGGTCAAGTAATTGTTAATAATGAATGGATCCCAGAAAGTCACCATCTGTTTGCAAACAATCCGTGGACAGATAAAAGGGAGCAAAACTCATTGAATAAATTATAATTCACACCAGATTATTTCCCTGCTCGGTTAATTAGCTCCCTGTTATTAAGAGATACTTTTTCTTTCTTTCTTTCCCCCTCACCTCTTCCACTTGCAAATCCCCTGACATTTCTGGCTTGCCCAATTAACAGTTACTACCCCCATGACTAGACAGGGAAGAATGGTAAAATAACCTTTTCCATAAGGGCTGAGCATCTTTGCTTATCAACAGGTCCTGCACAATACCGGCCAAATTTACTTCTTTATCTGGATACACCAGTTCCCAATTCCAAGCTCATGGTCCATTAGAACTGATGACAGACAGAGCTGAGGCTGCCCAGTATGAATTAGCCCTGTGCCATAAATCGCTCTGATCTGAATACTTACAGGCATATAATACTGGGTGGCGGGTGGAAGAGCTGGGGAGATTTATTTCCAACTGGACTCCATGCAAAGGAGCTATTTCCAGTTGCCTGACCATAAATCCTATCAAAAGGGATGGAAGGATAGGCAGCAAAATTATTCTGGTTCAGTGTGATTTTCATGGTACAATACACCATTCATTGCCTTCTGTTTATCTGTCTAGGTGCAGGACCTAGACAACGCTTGCTGTGATGATGGAGATCAGTGCTAACCAACGTGGTGCCCTTCAAATTCTGCCAGAGTATACCTCCCATCCTCCCCTAGCCATCAGGGATGGGCAAATCGCTCAATTTCAGTTTCTCCATATTTCCCGTTTTCCCAATCTCAAGTTCTACTCTCCACATAGCCACAGCAGTTTGAGATTTATTTATTTTTAAGTGCTCATGAAAACAAATCAGAATTTTAGTGCAAATTTCTCCCAACATACACGTGGTTGTATTAAATGTTTCCTAATATGTGCATTTTTGCCACTTGGCAAGATTCTTTCTTGGCCTTGTTAGCCAGGCTATAGCAAAGAAGGCTGTCCAACAGAAACCAGAGGAACTGGGGGTGATGCTGGCAAGAGATTGCTAGTTGACATCCAGGTCAGAATCTTAAGCTAAGGAAGGATGGAGAACCTACAGGTGTTACTCCCATCATCCTTGACCATTTGCCTTACTGGCTGGGGCTGATGAGAGTTGGAATCCAACAACATCGGGGGGGGGGCACTGGTCCCCCAGCCCTGATGTGTAGCCTGAAATCACAATGGATAAGTTCTCCTCTCCTGTCCACTACCAGGTCCTGCCATGTGGGTTGTTTGGCTTGACACACCTGGCTCTGCCCTTGTTCTTCCATTCACCCTATCCAGACCAGTCCTAAAGAGATGCCCCTTCCACAACAGGCAGAGCTGGCCCAATACATTTTGCTGCCTGAGGAAAAGGACAGGATGGTGCCTTCCTACGGGATGTACAAAAGCCAAATGGGCTGGCAACTGAATACAGCTTCCACAATGGTGACAATGTCATCCATAGTAACTAACAGCAGCACACCAGTTGAGCAGGTCATTTCAGTGCCCCACCCCAGCATTCACCAACTGAGGTGGCTGCCCTACTCTGCCTAATGGCAGAACTGGCCCTAACAGTAGGATCCTTGACCTTTTCAGTCTGTTTCCTTAAAAATTCTCCGTGCAGGCATGTGTTGCTGGGCACATATGTGGTTTTCTTGGTCAGTTGGCTATCGCAGTTCTGCTGTCCCTTTGTTCCCTTTCAAGAAGGTTCAGAAATCTACCCAATCTCTACATTGGAAAACACATTTCTTTCTTGTTTCTGTCCATCCGCTCCAACTGTTTTAAAGTTGCAGCTCTTGGAAAATTGTAAACCACAATCAATATTAATAACAGTTCATCTTATCAAAAATGACAGCCCCAGGACTCGACGCCAAAAGAAAGGAAGGAAGAAAAAAGAACAAGAGCACTGTTCAACAGCTAACTTTATAATTTAGGAATGTGACAAAATGGAAGGGAAACTTTGGGGGCAAGGAAGGAGGGGGGCAGGCTGAGACTCTGCTTTGTCCTTGAAGACAAAGCAAATGCAATTTTCATGCTGATTTGTAAGTGTGTGCATTTTCAGAATGCCTTTGAGTCAAAGAAGGCCGAGCCGTTGCTTACCAGAGGCAGAAGCTGAAATCATCTTCCCAGATTAACATGATGTTCTCCACAGCCCTAGTCAACATACATCCAGAGAACGAACTAGCTTAGAAAAGTTCAGGGGAAGTTTCAAGGCCATAGGGCCTACACTCAAGTAGGGGGGGGGGACATGAAAACAGTGTCCAAAAAAAGCGGAAGAGAGGAGAAAGGGAGGAAAGGGTAAAAAGTTGCCAGTCCTGGCCAGTGTAGATGTGGCAAGGCTTAAGAAGTTGTGGTGTCCCATACACACACACACACAGTCATACCTTGGTTCTCAAACACCTTGGTACTCAAACAACTTGGAACCCAAACACTGCAAACCCGGAAGTAAGTGTTCCGGTTTGTGAACATTTTTTCAGTAGCTAAACATGCTCCATTTTGATTGTTACGCTTTCATTTTGAGTGCCACACTTCCGTTTTGAGTGTTACGCTGAGGTCTGTCTGTTTTTGCTATTTATTTTGCATTTCTGTTTTTTGCAGCTCTTTTTTTTGTGACTGTATAGAACCCAGTTCTGATATTGATGGATTGATTGTGTGACTGCAGTACATTGTGTATTACTTTCATTTTATGGATCAATGGCCTTGTTGAATAGTAAAATTCATGTTAAATTGCTGTTTTAGGGGTTGTTTTTAAAAGTGTGGAACGGACTAATTCATTTTGCATTGCTTTCTACGGGAAAGTGTGCCTTGGTTTTGGAACACTTTGGTTTTGGAACAGACTTCCGGAACAGATTGAGACAAAATGGAAAATGCTGCCCACCAGGGGGAGTAAAAGGAGGCAGGTGGGAACCCCTTTACTATGCTGATCCTGCCCAATGCTATTTCTGCCCAAAGCAGTAACAGCTTCTACCAAACATAAGTCTTATTTCACTGAGGAGAAGGTGGGGGAGGGGGGAATCCCAATAACACCCAACCTAGGGCCAATTGGGACTGGGGAAAATCTATTCCAGGCCCATCAACCAGCAATCCAACTAGCTCAATGAGGATCTAATCCAAGGATGGATGGGAGGCTAACAGGGCAAAATTACCCTGAACCCTCATGGACTAGGTCTTTTAAGGCCCTTGGTGCATCTTACCACTTGCAAGATCCCATGGTATGATCCCATCCTTGATAGCACAAGAAGGGAGCCTGACTCTGTCTGTCCAGGCTACATGCTGACAGACAATGATACCCTGTGAGCAGTTGTGCCTGGAACTAAGCTTTTATGAGTTAGGGCACAGATTCAGTTCCTGCAGCCTGAAAATGTGGTCAAGATGTTTGAAGGGGGCCAACTAAACACACGCCCTCTTTGACGTTCCTGGCTTAGAAGAGCCAGCCAAAGGGATGGACTGGAGTCTGTCTGAGGAGTGGTAAATGACTCGTGGCAGGAGAGGGAGATGTCACCTGCCTTTGCCAGTCATCAGGGAAGTGAAGACATCATAGAATCGTACCTTGGAGTCCAACAGCATCTGCCACAGGTTCTCTATCCAGGGATGGAGGACCTTTTAATTTCCAGTCCAAGGGCTGCACTCTCTTTGGGGCCGCATCCAAAGGCCACATGCCAAGGATGGACAAGATCAGAGGCAAAAGTAGGCAGAGCAACAGGTGTAAATTTCGTCTTCGTTCAGTTGGCTAGTTTCTGTCCATCATTGTCAGAGTTGAAGGACATGTTCAAGCCAAATAAAAACACTCAAGGAGGTGGCCAAGCAGAGTCTTTTAGGGGTGTCACCTAGGGAAAGGAGGTGTGACTGGAGAGGTGAGGCACCTTGGGGAGAGTCCCAAGGGCCAGACAGTGAAGGGCCTCATTTGGCCCCCCAGGTCTGACTCCCCATAGCTGACACTCCCAATAAACATAGACAACAGTTTTATTCTATAACTTGGAAAAGTACTGGGCCTACATTGTGGTCAAAATACAACACTGCAGTTTTTCAAGTCAAATTTCAAGGGAGGTGAGAGTGGGTGGAATTCTGTAGCTTCAGACAGCAGAAAGGATTTTTTCCCTCTCCGTAAGTGTAATTTAAAGGAAGAAAGGGAGCCAGAAAACCAGATATTGTTTAAAGGAAAAAGAAAAAAAGGATTGTTTCAAAGATTCACCTGTCATGTCTGCTATTGATTTTCATAAACAGCTTGCTAACCAGCCCGTTCTTTTCTGATCATGTTCCCTGGCTCACGCAGGGGGATCATGACAGGTTCCCAAATTAATTTTTTGCCCAGGAGAAAACCCCACACAGGCGAAGATCGCGAGAAGGGCCCAGCACTTCCGAGTCAATGCTACCCAGGTGCTGTTATCTTATTGTACTTGACGGGTGAGAAGAGAAGAAGCCAGCATTCTTAAAAACCTGAGATGACTGTGAATGAGGAGGAACTCTCATTTCCTTACAATTACTTACTGCTAAAACACACAGAGAGAGATGCATACAAAGGGAAGAAGGCCTCACCTGACAATTAATGGGCATGCAGTCATTGTAGCATAGACTGAGTGGGGACTTTGAGGAAGCCTGCAGCACATTGCTGTATTTTCTTGCAAAGTGACGCATGTTTTCACCTTCCAGCTGCAGTACTGAAAATGGGTGTGGGCCCCTCGAGACGGGTGGGTTTGGAAGTGTGTATTCTAACATGTCAACGACACAATAACAGTGCATTAGTGATGGGTTTATATTACTAGTAGCGGTGCTGGTCATATCACCATCACTTTCAATTGCGAATTGCTTCCCATGAGGCATCCCAAAGCAATTTACAAGATAATAACGCACATAAAACAGTTGCATTTATTAAACAAAAAAAGTTGAAACAAATGGATGGATACAAAAATAAATTTTAAGAACAATTATAGTGTAGAAGAGTTTAAAAGCACATACATAAACTAATTGCAAATTCAAGGCTGATACCAGCTGGGATAAAGATTTGCATACAAGAACAATCACATACCATTCCACCTCCATCATTTTAGTATGTGTCCTCAACGCCACATACCCTCTAAGGTTTCCCCAATTAAAATAGGGACTTCCTATTCAACAACAACAACAACAACAACAACAACAACAACAATAATTTATTATTTATACCCCACCCATCTGACTGCATTGCTGCAGCCACTCTGGGACTTCCAACACATACAAAAACATAAAAAAGCATTAAACATTTTAAAACTTCCCAATACAAGGCTGCCTTCAGGTGTCTTCTAATGGTTGTACAGTTACTTATCTCCTTGGCTTGGGGGTTGCATAACTCCATACCCTCCAACTTTTCACCTATGAAAATAGGGGTGTCTTACAGATAAGCAGGACATTCCAGGATCAAAAGAGAAACTGGGATGGCTTCTGTAAATCCAGGACTGTCTCTGGAAAATAGGGACACTTTACTGATTGGATAGGTACTTGCAGGACCGGCCCACCCACGAGGCAAGATTGGGTGTCTGCCTCAGGCAGCAGGATCCACAGGGGCAACAGATCCCAATGTAGCCCTTTATTCCCTTCTGGTTCCTGATGTAGATCTTCACGTACCCCTTCTTCCCTGGTGCGGAGCCATTTTGTGGTTTGCCTTAGTTTCCAAAAGGTCTTGGGACAGCCCTGGGTATCTGTGTGCTATAGTGCAACAGGAGCAGGAGAAAAAGAACCACAGGACATAGTTAGCCTTGGTGAAGACTTGACATTTTCATCCCCAAAAGTTTTTGAGTTTCTGCTGAAATAAGGCTGCATTTTAATGTTGTATTTTAATCTTGTTTTTTAAGTTGTATTTCAATTAATTGTTTTATATCTGGTGTTACCCGTCCTGAGCCCAGTCTTGGTTGGGGGGGGGGCGGGGTATAAATTATTATTATTATTATTATTATTATTATTATTATTATTATTATTATTATTACAACATTCGTGGTATAAAAAGTTACAGGGTTTCAGCAGTGGCATGCACTGAGGGAGAACGAGCAAGTGAGATGTGGTCAATCCTACTCATATGTAGAACAGACCCTTTGAAATTTATTAACATGAGTAATTTAGGGTCGCATTCCTTTAAAACACCTTGATGCCACGTTAAACAGTCATGGCTTTCCCAAACGAATCATGTGAACTGTAGTTTGCTAAAGGTGCTGAGAGTTGTTCAGAGGTTCCTATTCCCCGACCGGAACTACAATTTCCAGAGTAATTTAACAATCAATCCCTATTCACAGGAAACTCTGCGTATGTTTGTTTCAGCCCTAAGTGAGAGTCAGGAGGCTGAGTAGGGAAGGAGAAACTGACAGTGGTTTAAGTGGATGAGTATGTTTGTATTATTGCAATGTTTTTTAAATGTTTATTTTTGTAAAATTGGTTTTGCTTGTTTGTTGTTGTTGTATTTTGTGCACCAGGGATGTCCAACAGGTCAATCACAATCTACTGGTAGATCCTTGGGAGGTTTTGGTAAATCACGGTCGATCGATGGGTCCCTTTCCTTAGCGTTGGTAAAATAGAATCCGGCCACACCCCCTCGCCCCGCCCTCCATTGTTGCATGATCTGCAGAACGGAAGACGGAGTTTACTCAGTGAGGCAGTTTGTTTCCCCAGCGATCTGTTGGTAAGTGGCTGTTCCCCTTTCTCCCTTGAGCTTAGGCTTGAATTCTAAAAAAATCAGGGCTTCCCTCCTCCCTAAAAATAGCTCAATAACTTTGACCTGAACCCCCAAAAAGGGGGTAGATCACTGCCAGTTTTTAATTCTGTGAGTAGATCACAGTCTCTTGGGAGTTGGCCACCTCTGCTGTACAAGGAAGGAAGGAAGGAAGGAAGGAAGGAAGGAAGGAAGGAAGGAAGGAAGGAAGGAAGGAAGGAAGGAAGGAAGGAAGGAAGGAATAGATAGATGATAGATAGATAGATAGATAGATAGATAGATGATAGATAGATAGATAGATAGATAGATAGATAGATAGATAGATAGACAGACACCGTATTTTTTGCTCTATAAGACTCACTTTTTCCCCTCCTAAAAAGTAAGGGGAAATGTGTGTGCGTCTTATGGAGAGAATGCAGGCTGCGCAGCTATCCCAGAAGCCAGAACAGCAAGAGGGATTGCTGCTTTCGCTGTGCAGCGATCCCTCTTGCTGTTCTGGCTTTTGAGATTCAGAATATTTTGGGAGATAGACTGAAATTGCAGAGTTTTGAGAAATTAAAAAACAAAGTGTGAGACTGGCTTCATTATTATCAGATAATGGAGGCATACAATTTGGACAAGAAAATTGGCTTCCAGGTGGAAAAATCAAAATTAGAAACAGAACTGCTAGAACCCAAAACTAAGATTTTGTCAAAGATGTATAACTTGCTGTTGAAATGGAATACACAGGATGAAACAGTGAAATCTGCTATGATTAAATGGGCACAAGATGTTGGACATAACATAATGATGGCTGACTGGGAACAGTTATGGACCACAGGTATGAAATTCACGGCATGTAATGCCTTAAGAGAGAATATTATGAAAATGATATACAGGTGGTACATGACACCAGTCAAGCTTGCAAAAATTTATCATTTGCCCGATAATAAATGTTGGAAATGTAAAGAAACTGAAGGTACATTCTTTCATCTTTGGTGGACGTGCCCAAGGATTAAGGCTTTCTGGGAGATGATTTATAATGAAATGAAAAGGGTGTTTAAATATACCTTTCTGAAGAAACCAGAGGCCTTTCTCCTGGGCATGGTCGGCCAAATGGTGCCAAAGAAGGACAGAACATTTTTTATGTATGCCACAACAGCAGCAAGAATACTTATTGCAAAGTATTGGAAAACACAAGATCTACCCACTCTGGAAGAATGGCAGATGAAGGTGATGGACTACATGGAATTGGCGGAAATGACTGGCAGAATCCGAGACCAGGGAGAAGAGTCGGTGGAAGAAGATTGGAAGAAATTTATTATTTTTTTTATAATAATTTTTATTAATTTCCCAAACATATAATAAAACAAATAACAAAACAAACCCTACAAGACATACAAACAAATAAACATGTATAATTTCTTAAACTTATTTTTAAAACCTTCTTTCCCGGACTTCCCCATACCTCCCTTTTTCTGCATCCTTATATTAACCCTTTCTCAGCAACCCTTCGTTCAGTTAATTCGCTCATTTTCTTTATACATTCTTTAAGTTTATAGTTTACAGCTGCAATTCTCTATTTCTTATAACCATAACATCTCAAGCATCATCAATTTTACAACAGTCTTTAAGATATTTTTTAAATTTCTTCCAGTCTTCTTCCACCGTCTCTCTCCCTGGTCGCGGACTCTGCCGGTCATTTCTGCCATTCCCATGTATTCGATCACCTTCGCTTGCCATTCTTCCAGAGTAGGTAGCTGCTGCATCTTCCAATACTTTGCCAGAAGAATTCTTGCCGCCGTGGTAGCATACATAAAAAATGTTTTGTCCTTCCTT